>NC_044987.1:28648280-28967849 GCF_008728515.1 Papio anubis | reverse complement strand
AAAGTGAACTTCAAGCTGACAAAGGAAGCCAACTATCCAGACATTTTGGCAAAAACTAGATTAATGTTGATTTTTGTACTTTTCTGTTTTCTTTTGTTTTTAAGTTACTGTTGTGACTCACAGCTATAAAATAGAGAGTAGATAGCCTAGCTACTTTTATTCACAAAGATGTAGACTTGGGCACCTAAAACACTAAAAATGTGCATTAAGGGTACCCTTATAAACATTTGGTGCTTAAAGACAGCAATAAATAATTATAGTAATAAAAGTGAAATAAATAGGCTGATGAAGACAAACATGGAACTTTTAAATTATTTTAGAAAATGTTTTTGTTTGAATTCAACCTAAAAAAATCTAAATTTTGTGTAGGTCATTGAAATATAGGCACTGTGTTCAGTATTATACAGTTTTCTTTCATATGTTTGCCTGAAGTATGTTTATTTTGTTTTATTTGCCCCTCGAAGAGTGTTTTAATGCCAATGTAAATTGTTTTCACATTAACCCAGTGGAATTCACCTTCTTCTCCCAGCGCTTTCTAGGACGGCACTGATAAATGAAAATCAATTCTGTTCCACTTTATAAAGTGGTATTCTTTTGTTACTTACATTTCTTATTAAGTACAACAACATACAAGCTGCAGGGCAATGAAAATTATCCTTTTGCTACTTTGCCACAGTGGAAACATTCTTAGATTGACTAGATTGAATCCTTTGTTTTCTGATTTTATGTTCAAATTCTTCACCTCAGATATATACCCACTCATCAAATTTTGAGGCTTTCCTTTGCATTGAAGTCTTAGTTATTTATTGATGTTTTATTCTTCGGTAATTGACATAAACCCTCAGAGCTCTCTAAGCTCAAATTTACATCACAGCGAATTAAAAATTTCCCACTGTTTACTTTAGAAATAGGCATTTTAAGTGTCAAATGAAAATATGACCTATTATTCTAAAATAGATGTTTTAGAGAGAATCTAGACAACTATTAAAATTCTCCCACAGAGACAGAAATGAGACAAATTAAACCTTCATTGAGATGAAACCCAAGGAGACTTAGCCTGTCTACAGAAGCCAAATAGAGGCATAAGAGATTTATGAGGAAAGCTGTTATATTAATATGAGTGAAATGCTTTGGGGGCTGTCTTCTTGATCTGGTTTTAATCATTCCAAATCCATATGTGGATTTCTTTTCTACTAATGTAACAAATGTATGTCCCTGTTTGATCATAATTCAGTAGAAAGTCAGACTTGACATTCCTGTTTCTCAAGCTTCTTGGTGTTAGGGGAATTAAAATGTTAAACACTTGCAAGGTTTGAAGATGAGGTAAACTCCCAGCTCTCTTGCTGCATTCTTTTTCTTAGCATGGGAAAAAAAAGTCACTGGTAGTTATGTCAGATGTTGTGAACCTTTCTCTACTGTTCTCTCTAGCCTGTTTGTTATATTTGTCAGTGTTTTCCTGTTGTCCTTGAGTTTGTTGCTCTAGCCATCTGTAAAGATTTATTTGCACAAGATTGAGAGCTTAAGGGAACACATATTATGAATTCAACTACAGGACTAGCTTCAGTGCAAGAAGAGGCAAGAAAAACATACTTAAGTCCATATTTAAGGAATTTTATGAAGTTACTTTTGCTGGATGTAAGAGTTAGGCTGAAATGCCATGAAGAAAGTGTTATATGACAGTGAGATTTTATGCAATCTAAGAATATTTAAATTCTAACCCAACCAGTCCTCCTATCCTAACTTCCAGGCAAAAAAGAAATGTGTGCTTGTTTGTGAATATATGTGTATATATATATGTATACACACACACATATTTCTTTATATAGATTCTATATATACACACAGAATATATACCTATATTAACATATATACACACACATACATACATATATACACATATTCATATATTCACGCACATACACACATATATACATGCACATATAATGATGTATACACATACATATATTTTACATATACACATATATATGCATATAAAATAATTGAAAACAGAGTCAAGTAAACCTTTACATTAATTAGTGATTTGGTCACAAGGCTCAATATAGAACTCCTATACAGTGGTGTTTTTATTTTCTTTATAAACTTTCAAACAAAAGATAGCAAATACTTCCTTTAATGTCCGGACTAAAATTTTGGATTGTACCATTCCAATCGTTAAAGGAGTCAATTCAAAGCACAATAAAACAGTTAACATACATGGGCACATGTACAAGAATGCATGCAGTGTTATTCACATGCATGCTCAAGAAAGAAATAAAATCTGTTATTAATATCTGTTGGAGATCTACTCAACTCACTCAGTCTTCTCAGGCTAGAATGATAGGCCTGGGCTTAGATATTATATGAGATAGAAAAGGAAAATCAAAACAGAGAGATAAATGTCTGTCTCCTTAATCTTTTGGAACACTCTTACCAGTACTTAACTATAATTGTTGCAGCAGGAGATAGAGATTTTGCTTTGCATATACTTTTAAATAGAACTTTAAGTCCTCCTCTGTAAAATGGTTTTGGTTCTTTGAAAATGTATAACCTGATATGGTCTGAATGTCTCCCAAAATCCATATGTTGAAACTTAATCGCCAATGTGACAATATTAAGATGTTGGGCCTTTAGGAGGTGATTAACTTATAAAGGTGGAGCAAAGCCCTCATGGAAGGAATTGGGGCCTTTATAAAAGGCTTAAGGAAATGAGTTCATTCCCTTTTGCTCTTCCACCTCCACCATGTGAGAACACAGCATTTATCTCCTCTGAAGCATGCAGCAACACGGTTGAGAGTGTAGCTCTCACCCGACACTAAACCTGCCAGTGCCTTAATCTTGGCCTTCCCAGCCTTCAGAACTGTGATAAATAAATTTTTTTCCTATAGATATTACACAGTCTCAGGTATTTTTTACAGCAGCACAAAAGAGTAAGACATATTTCAACAGACAAATGTGGAATTTGCTTTTTAGTGTTATCTGTGTAAGCAGAGTGGACAGAAATATCAAGTGTTTTCTGAGACCCTGGCCCAGATCTATTGGTAAAGCAAAATTCAGTGAGCTGGGCTTCTCAGGCCAATTGAAGATCTATAAAAGGATAAAAATAATAAGGTGTAGGGCTATGTCACTTGGACGTGATGGTCAGTGTGAAAGTTTTTTCTCTGTTCTACCATCTCTCTCTTTTCATCCCTCCCTCCCTACTTTCCTTCCTCCCCTTCTTCTCTTGTGGTATTACCATACCCTCTCCCATAGAAAGGAAAAGAATGAATTGCAGGCCTGCTACTACTTATTGCCTTTCCAATCAATAACTTTCACATTGTGATAATCACGATTGTGAAATCAGTGAATCTTATGTGAAACCATTTGTGAATGGATAATTCTATAGTCAGAAGAAGTGACTTTACTCAATTCCCATAGCTTCCTCAGACAAAGATTAGGTAAGCTTAGGATTTTTATTGTTTGTACATGGCTAAATTTAAATATGTATTGAGCACCTACTTGGGGTCTGACACATTTGAAGATTTCTTTTTTATTTCTTTACTTTTTTTTTTTTTTGAGACAAAGTCTTGCTCTATCACCCAAGCTGGAGTTCAGTGACAGAATCTCAGCTCACTGCAACCTTGCCTCCCAGGCTCAAGTGACCCTCCTGCCTCACCCTCCCAAATAGCTAGGACTATAGGTGTGAACCACAAAGTCCGGCTAATATTTTTAGTTTTTTTCAGAGAAGGAGCTTTGCCATGTTGCCTAGGCTGGTCTCAAACTGTTCCACTCAATCTGCCTGCTTTGGCCTCCCACAGTGCTGGGATTACAGGTGTGAGCCACCATGCCTGACCTAAAGATTTCCTACTTTCTGATATACATGAAATTATGAATGAAATGGAAATTATGAGATTCCAAGAGTTAGGGATAGATCAATCACAATGCTAGTGCCAGAAATTTTCTTGCTGCATGTCACAAATACTATTTAATTTTTTTCACACACGTGTCCACATGCAGGTGTGTATATGAACACACGAATGAGATTGGTTCTATATTATTTATTCCACTCTGCAGAGCAATAAATGACACTGTAGAATCCATAATGTCACACAACTAGTAAGTGATATAGCTGTAATTTGAGCAGTCTGTCTTTAGTGTTCCTGCACTAAATTATGATGCTGTACTTGACTGATATTCATGTATTAAGGTCAGCTATATGTAAGAAGTTTTACCTAATTGGAAGAGGTTAGTAATACAATTTTTAATAAGAAGAATACATGAGTAAACAAGAGAGGGACAGAGATAAACAGAGAAATCCAAGTACTTAAATCCCTTTTATATGATAATTTCTGCTTGTCGCTGGCCCACCTGGGTAGGTATTATACACTGTTCCACTCATGTAGAACCAAAGCCCAGACAGTTTTAGATTTGAAAGTTTAGTCAAGACTTGACATCTTTTCAACCCCAGTGCTTCAATATTAAATTCCTTTGAAATGAAAACAGTTTAGACATTAGGCGTACAAAAGATAAGAACAATCTTGCAAACAGAATTTAAATGAAAAAAAGTCTTGGGAGATTGCTGTTTCTTGACTGTGAAACCGTCATCTTTCATTCAATCTAACTAGATAGCATCTTTTCAGTGATGACACAATAACAGTTTATCTTTTCTCTGAAATCTGCAGGAATAAAGTTAGGCATTTTTTTTTTTTTTCAGAAGCCCTGGCTCAGAAATGTTCATTTCCTCTTGATACAGAAAAAGAGATAAAAGAATAAAAGTTTGTTTATATCTTCTCAATTTGTAACAAGACTTACCTTTTTGCCTTAGCTTATCCTAACAGTAACCTAAAGCAATTTCCCAAGCCTTGTGTGTATTTTAGATTTTATTGGTGCAAAGTAATTGTTGAATCCCCAAATTAAGTCTCCTTCGATCTGTGGATAAGAGAGGTATTTTAGATTTAAAAAAAATCAGCTCATAGAAGTATTTTAATTACAATTTTAAAGAGGTCCATTTGAACTCAGAAGAGAATAGCATTTGTTATGATTCGAGACCCGGCTGATGATTCGTAAAAGATGTCTGCCTTCTGGGGCAGTAGCTATTGAAAATCATTCAATTAAAATGGGAGCTGGAGAAGTGAAACTCTTGGATTATACACAACACCTAGTATTCTGAACAAATTATTGATTTCTCCAGAAAAGACTATGGTATGAATAAAAACAGCTTTATTAAAACATTATTATGTATTATTACTTAATAATTTGTATTTATTATTTATTAATTAGATTGTTAACTACTTAGTGCATGTGCTGCAGAATTTGAGTGGCTGTGTATTATAGTAAGATTTTAGAGAACAATGAACAAACTGTGATTAGGGCAAAGTGCACATTTTCAATTTTTGTTTACCCCAGACTGTCACTTAAAATCAAATGTAATCATATTTGATTATTGCTTCCTTTCTAACACACCATAAAGTTGTGTATCTCTATGCCTCTGCTCATGTTCCTCCAACAAAGATTACAATAGCAGACACATCTGGAACTAACCCAGACCCCCCTTACCTGGCTGGAGTGCAGTCATCCCCAGCTGCTGCTAGGCCTGAAACGAATGGCGTACACCTGAGGCTTTCTCCAAAGACTTGCCTTGGCTATTCTGAGATGCCAGGAGAGTTTGTTCTCAAAAGTTCTCAGTGGATGTGCCAAGGCTAGACTTTACTGGAGACCTCATGCTTCAGGAGCTCCTTTCCCTTCTGTATTCTGCTCCCCTCTGTTACAGGGTTTCCTGGGGGAGCACTTCATTAATAAATTGTATGTACTTGAATCTTTGCCTTAAGCTGTGCTTCCAGAGAACCTGTCTAAGACAATTACCATTCCTACCCTTTTCCACTGTATAATTTGCTATTATTCTGCAAAGTCTGGCTCATTTGTATTTTCTTTAAAGTTTTTTCAGTATATTTCCTCCACCCTAATATCCCCAGCAAAACTAATGTTTTTCCCTCTGTTTCTTAATGGAACATATGGTACTTATATTAAGCACTTTTATTATATATTTATCCCAAATTATTTATTACATACCTACTACATGCCACATACTATTTTAGACATGTCAGTAAGACATGCAAGGTCCTGCTCTCTTGAGCTTACATTCTAGTGAAGGGAGACATAATAAATATAAGCAAATTAGTGTGCAAGATACATTTAGACAAGAATAAATGCAATAATGCAAACCAAGGAAGTACAATAAAAAGTGGAAATTTCCTTAGACTGAGTGTTCAGAGAAGTGCTGTATGAAGAGATAAAATAATACAATATTCTAATGTAAAGCTAAGAGCTTCTCAAGATCATAATGCATGTGTGTTTTGCACAATGAAAGGCATAACACCTTAAAAAATGCTTGACTTGAACTAGAACACACTATTGTTCTTGAATGGATTTCCTCAAAATAGTGTTCTGATTCTTTTTCTTTGAAACTTTCTTCTTTGGTTCCGTGATGCTCTAACAATGGTACATTGAGACTTTCTCTTCAAAAGGGTATCTAATTAAGAGCCCATAAATTATCCTTACTGAATTTTCAATGAAATCTTCATAAAGACTGAGAAAAAGAAGCAAAGATTACAACTTGGCAAGGCAAGTCTTCTAGGTAAGAAATTAGCAAATTCTGATATATTTTATTTAAAAAGTCCACAGAATTGAATACAGAAATATTGGGGAAAATACATGCATATTTTAACTTAAAAAGGAGTGCAGTCCTACCTAGTAAGTAGGGAGACTTTCCAGTTTGTTGTACTGCTTGCCATAAAGAGTTTCATTAGGAGGGCATAATGATCCTAAATGTGTAGGGACCCAATAACAGAGCTTCGAAATATAAGAAGTAAAATTTTATGAGAGGAGAAACAGACATATCTTTGATTATCACTGGAGATTTTAGCACTTGTCTTTCAGTAATTAAACAAGCAACCAGAAAATCGCCAAGAATATCAAAGGCTTGAACAATACTGTCAACAAACTTTCACATACTTATATTTACAGAACAGTGTACTCAAAAACCACATTAAACATGCCTTCTTTTCAGGTAACATGGAACATTTACTAAGATAGGTCACATTCTGACCCACAAAGCAAATATTAACTGGAATGGAGTGAACTTATGCAAAATAATGTTCTCTGACCAAATGAAAGTATACCAGACATAAATAAGGTGAAATCTGGAAAGTCCCCAGATATTTGAAAACAAATCAACACATTCCAAAATCCATAAGTATAATCCATAAATTAAAGAAGAAATTACAAGCAAAACTAAGAAATTCTGAATTAAATGAAAATCAAAATAAAACATATCAGTATTTGTTGAATGGAGCTGAGCAGTGCTTAGAGGAAAAATTATAATTGTAAACACTCATATTAGAAAGTAAGAAAGTCCTCATATTAATGATTTTATCTTCTATCTTAAGATAGAAGATATTGTTGTTTTCATTTATAGATCTTACATATATTGTTGAATTCATTCCTAAATATTTCATATTTTCACTTACTATTGTAAGTAATATTTGTTTTCGATTTCAATTTTAATTTATTCATAATTCAGATACAGAAACACAATCAAATTTTGCATATTGACCTCATATTTTGTGAATTGCTAAACTTGTTTATTCATTCTAGTGGCTTTTCTGCACTTTATTTTCCGAGAAAAAGAAATTAAACACAAAGTAAGCAGACAAAAAGAAATTCTGATAATAAAATCCAAAAGAATAAAATAAAAACAGAAATAATAGAGAAAAACAATGCAACCATAAGCCGTTTCTTTGCGAAGATAATTGAAATATATAAAGTGTAGTCATAGTAACCAGAACAAGCAGGAGACATGAATCACGGATCCTACAAACACCACCACAAATCCTCCAAGCATCCAAAGACTAATAAATAACATAAACAAATTTTGCCAATAAATTGACAATGAAGATAAAATGCACAAATCATCTGCAAGAAAAAAACTGTTAAAGCTTACATAAGAAAAAAACAACTTAAACAGTTTTTTATATGTTAGATAAATTGAATTTAGGTGTCTAAAATCTTCCCTCCAGTGAAAACTCTAGGCTGAGATGAATGCAACCGAACACTTAGGGAATAAATCACAGTACTTTCACACAAATACTTCAGCAAATGGTCTTCCAATCTTATTGTAATGAGGTCAGACATACCCTGATATGAAGTCCAGGCTTTACAAGGAAAAAAAAAATTAGAGATCAAAATTCCTCATTAATTTAGATGCAATGTCCTTAACAAATTTTTGAAAATAGAATCCGGCAATACATACAAAGAGTAAGGATCTTACCAAGTATAATCATATACATATATGTGATCATCCCAAAAGACACAAAAATAAATTTGGCAAGACTCACACCTTTTCATAATTAAAGGGTAAAGAGACTATCATCAAACTAGAAATTGAAGGGAACTCTCAACCTAATCAAAGGCATGTATGAAAACCTACAGCTGACTTCATAATTAATAGTGAAAGATAGAATACTATCCCTTTACAATAAAAACATTATAAGATGTCTACTCATACCACTTTTATTCTATGTTCAAAAAAGGACCTAGTCAATGCAGTAAGACAAGGAAAGCATACAGATCAAAGAGGAGGAAGTAAACTGTTTTAATCACAGATGACATGATTGTTTATGAGGAAAATCCTAACGTACAGAAAAGCCACTAGAACGAATAAACAGGTTTAGCAATGTCACAACATATGAGGTCAATATACAAAATTTTATTGTGTTTCTGTATCTGAATTATGAATAAATTAAAATTGAAATTAAAAACAAATATTACAATAGTAAGTGAAAATATGAAATATGTAGGAATGAATTCAACAATATATGTAAGAAAGATCTCTAAATGAAACCAATAAAACATTGAAAACTAATAAAGACAAAATCTTAAAACAGAGATATATAACATGTTCATTAATCAGAAGACGCAGTATTGTTAAGACAGAAACTCTTCCCAAACAGAACTACAGATTCAATGTAATCTCTATCAAAGTCCTGACAGGCTTATTTTTTGAAGAACTTGAAAATCTCTTGTTTGAATATACATGCAAATGAGAGGAATTAGAATAGTAAAAATAGCTTTGAAAAAGCAGAACAAATTTGAAGGGCGTACATATCTGACTACAAGAGACACTATAAATGTTTGGTAATCAAGAGAATATGATATCAGTGTTTAAGGGTAGATGTACATATTAATGGAGAGAATACAGAGTTCAGATATAGAAACAAACATATTTGGTCAACTGATTTTCAACTAAGGAACCAAACTAATTCAATGGGAAAAAGGATTTTTTTAAAAAATAAATGATTCTAGTACAATTAGATATCTATATAAAAAAGAAAATAAAACTTGACCCATATCTTATATCATATAAAAATCAATTTATAGGAGACAGTAGATTTAATATATTAATAAAATGTTTAAACTTCCTGTAGAAAACAAAAGAGAAAATATTGAGTCCTTGGGTTAAGCTAGTTTTCTTACATTCAACATAAAAATCACAAACCACAAATAAAAAATGGATAAGTTGTATTACACCAAAATTAAAAACATTTCTTCTTCAAAAGACACCACTAAATAATGAAAAAGCATAGCATACACTGGAAGAAAATATTTGTAAAATTTGTAACTGATAAAGGACTTGGATTGAGAGTACATTTTAAAAGCACTTATAACTCAATACTAATAAAACTATGTTAACAAATGAGGAAGAGATTGGCACAGATACTTCAGAAGTAAAGCAATGATAATTACAATAAGATGAATGTCTGTAAAACATTATGCTAAGTAGAAGACTCTAGTCAGAAAAGATCACACATTATATGATTCTATTTCTATGAAACGTTCAGAATAGGTGAATCTATAGAGACACAAGGTGGATTAGTGGTGGCCTAGTCTTTTGGGGATAATAAACATGTTCTAAATTTAGATTATGGTAATAATTGTACAATTTTGTAAATATTATCAAAATTAGGGAATTGCATACTTTCAATGGGTAGCTTTTATGGCACCTAAATTAGATCTAAACGTGTGCTAATTAAATATGAATGGCAAGTAAGAATGCAAAAATATGTTCAGCATTATTGATAATTAAGAAAATAAAATTAATGCCACAATGAGAAACCACTACACATCTAAAATGGCTAAAATTTAAATTTTGGCCAATAGTGAAAGTGAGAAACTTTCATATATCGCTAATTAAAATATAAAATGGTACATCCTCTTGGTGAACAGTTTGGCAGTTTCTTACAAAGTTAAATATATACTTTCCATGTGACCAAGAAATCTCACTCTTAGACATTAACCCAATAAAAATGGAAACCTTTTGAAGCGGAGTCATGCTTCTAGGGTGCTACCTCAGGTTCATTGCCACATGCCAAGGAAATTAAGGACAGGAACACACAGGAGTGAGGCCAAGAGTGGAGATTTAATAGGTGAAAGAAAGAGAAAAGCTCTCTCTCGGAGGGAGAGAGGGGCCCTGGAGCAGCTCTTCTGGTTCTGTGGTGATATGCTCAGGGTTTTACAGGCTAGCTTGAGGAAGTGATATGTGACTTACATAGGCCCCAAGAGATTGGTTGGACCAGTTGTGTCATTTACATAGTGTGCAAAGAAGCTGGCAGCCCCATCCTAATCTTTTATTATGCAGATGGATTCTCTACCTGGCCTGTAGGTGACACCTTGCCCATTCCCTTATTGCACATGTGGTGACAAAGAAAAGGGAAGATGGATCCTCCATGATGGATATGCCTGGCTCCCAGGTAGCCCTTTCCTATTAGCACAGCTGCTGGCATTTACCTGTGCAAGCTTCCAGCTTGCTTATCCATGTTTGCAGTTCGATTTTTCAGGCTACTCTTTGTTAGAAAATAAATGATTTGGGGGCTACTTTTTGTTAAAAGTGAAACCTTGAGAGTGGCCCTCACTATCTGCCTAAATACTTTCGTTCTAGGTCCTGTATCACTATACTCACACACACACACACACACACACATACACAAATGTACTTAAAGGTTCAAAGGGGCTTTGTCAGCAATAGCCAAAAATTGGAAAAAACTCAAATATCTACCAACTTTTGAACAGATGGAGAAATTGAAGTATATTTTCATAATGAATATTACTCAGCAATAAAAAGAAATAAGTGATACACACAACAACATAGGTAAATGTCCAAAGCATAATGCTAAGTAAGAAAAGCCAGACACAAAGAACTACATACTGTATAATTTCACTTATAAGAAATTCTAGAAAATGAAAACACTGTAAAGAGAAATAGCATATCAATGGTTGCCAGAGATGATAGGTTAGAAGAGATGATTTAGTGCAAAAGAATATAAGCTAAATTTTTGAGGTAGCAGAAATATTCTATGTATGATATTTGGTTATATGTATTTTTCAGTATGTATATGTATATTCTAAAACTCATCAAGTTCCACATTTAAATTTGGTAAATATCATTATGTGTAAATTCTACCTTAGTAAAGTTTATTTATTTTTATTTGATTAAACAATTGCCACCAATTGTCATCATTTTTTCTCATAAGATAGTTTATTAATAGTCTCATCTCAGAACCAAGTGACATTTTATTGCTACTAAATAATATTTTTTGTTTTTGTCTCAGAGCCTTTTGATTAAGGTGGCTGATTTCCCCTACTTTGGCATGTTCAAATTACAAAAAGGATGAATGCCTTTCTTCCACAGCAGTGGTGATATCTTTTCATATTCCATCATTTTCAAGGAGTCATTTTGTGATTAAAGCTGTTTACACATTTGAATTATTAGGAAGTTGTGTGTACTGCCTCTATGCCCCAGTTCTGAATCATAATGTCTTTGTCCAAGTAGTCTATTTACTGTCTGCATAATCTGGGCAAGTCTATGAATCTCTTCTTTTGAAAAGTGAAAAAAAATAAAAATACTTATGTCATCATGGAGATTGGATAAGTTAGGCCATTCCTGCAAAATGGTGAGTACTTAAATGCTAGTCTTTTCTTTTTTTACTTTTAATATTATTACTATAAACAAAATTCAGCTTCTCTTCCCCAAGAATTATTGTGCTTTTCACACTTGCACTCTGTTCTAGAGGCATTTGACATAAAGGTATCTTACACATAAACAGCTACATTTCTTGTGGCAATAAATTAGACTCATTTTAAATTGTGAAAGTCACAGGTGCTCCTTTAACATGTTGAGCTTAACAAATAACTGTAATTCCTGGACTTGACTGAGGTATCAAAATCCTAACAAGCAAAATAAATTTTTGATGTCACAAGGCAGATATATCCTAATCTCTAACATTTACTAATCTCTCTCCAAATAATGAAATACTGACAGAAGTTCCAAGATTATGTATTTGTTGCTTTTATAAGTTTCCAAGAGGGCACTTAATTTTAGTAGGAAGAACTTACCAATTGTCTCTAATAAGAAAATCATCTTCATTTATGTACCTTCCAATTGCCTATTACAAAAAATTAAACAAATGAAGTACTAACCCAATATTATCTCATTCTTCTCACCTTCATAAGTAAATGAAAGATATGCAAGTGAAAACACTTTGATTAGCATAACAGAGAAATCAAAGCTCTCACGTTCATAAAAAGCAGGAAAAACAAAGTTCACGAGTGGAGTCAAATACTTATAAAATAGACATAGATTTCTTTATTAGAGCTTAAGAGAGGGTAAATATATCCATATTATTAACTCCAAATAAAAACCAGAATTCAGATGACAACACTTAGAAGTGATATCCACATTTATAAATAACTAAACGAGGTTCTGAACATACTAATACTAGGGACCATTTCTCAACAACCCTAGCTAGCTGAGCAGGAAAGATATAAATGAATCCTTACAACACTTTTTTGGGGAAGAAAGCTCAGTATTGAAGGATATTGTTCCACCTGTGTGGTTACTGCTTATAGTAAGCTCACTTTTGAGGAAGTAATAATATGTGAGTAATAATAATGACTTAAATTGATTGAGCTCTTAGTATTGGCACAATTGCCAATCCTACAAAGAACACCAAATAAGCACCTCCAATTCTGAGGTAAATGTGGCACAGAGAAGTTAAGAGGCATGCCCAAGATTATATGGTTAGTAAGTGACTTTGTAGTAAGTTATTCTTAAGTGAACAAGCAGTCTAGTTGTAAGAACTAGCCATTGCACAATTTGACCTCCTAAGTCCTACACAGTCATAAATATCTCAATCTAACAGTACCCCGAATTCCCTCTCACTTGAACCGTTGCAAGGTACCTCATAAATCCCTCACTCATTGGATGAATCATGGTCAAATTTTCATTACATACAGCTTCATAATGCCAAATTTTAGGTGAAAAATGTTAACGTATCTTCATTTTATAATCCAAAATAAAACTGTAAAATTCTTAGCTTTTACCCAGATATACCTCCATTTTCTCACACTTCTGATGGCTTATATTGTTTCTTCTGCATAAGGTGGAAATCCAAGTGAAGATGACATCAAGCTAACTTTTCATAATATGCTTCTCATAACTTATTATGTAAATATTTGTGGAGACAGAAAAATACAACAGAATATAATAGTCATCGACACTAATGGAAACAGGAAAATATTTATAAAACTTCAGAAGTAATTTCTATAAAATCAAGACAGATGGAGAAATTGAATTTTAAAGTAAACTCTTCTTTGGAGTTATGCTACAGAAATATTAGCCCCTCTTCCACTTTGTATACATTGATTGAGGAACAGAAGCCTGCCTCAATCAGAAACCCCAGCACAATATAAAATAATATTAGCAGATGTTTTTCCTCCTCAGCCTACCGCCCTCAGAACCTGCCTTTCTAAATCCATTGAAAGGCTACAATTTCAGGGAAAAAAAAAAAAAAGGCATAACAGGAAATAGAATGTTTTCTTCACAATGTGTGCGGGACTTGTGATATTCAGGCAAAGCATATAATTCATTTAATGAAGGAAGGCCACAGATGGCCTTGGAGTGACCTGCTCACAAGCAGAAACCTTGTGAGGAATAAGAGTGACGAAAGAGGCATTTAGCTCTAGATGAACCAATTAGATAAATGCCCATTAGGAAATTGAGACAGGACTAGGAAGTGGGCACATTATACTGCTCTTCATTTTACATAGAAACTGGAGGATATTAACAGCACCAGGACAGTTAACGAAATGGTGGAAAACCAAACTGAACACTCTCTCTATTGTTAGAAATTGAGTTGATGAAGAGACTTCAGAAACTTCCTGTCAAAAGACAGGAAATGTTGCCTAAAAACTAAGAGAAGGAATGGATCTCTAGAAATGAAAAGAACAATAAATATCAGAAAATGTCTTCCTTTTCTCAAAAATGTAAGAAAGTGTTAGCTCTAGGCTAAGTTACACTAAGTTTTTTTATTACTCAGGAATAATTTATTATTATATGGCCTTAAATAATTGGAATTTCTTTATAAAGAAACAGAAAGAAAAAATCCAGAAATACCAATGTGTTCCTTTAAAAATTATTCAGTATCTAACAAAAACTTAAGCAATGAATCTAAGCCAAAAAATAAATTTGAGCATGTAGTTTGAGTATGTTTATTGTGTCAGGCTATAGGCACACTGTGATAATTTGATAGCTTACAAAAAATAAACAACAAAAAAGCATGTAAATAGAGGAAAGACCAAAAAAACCCATCTATCTTTAAACTCAGATATAGTTTTATTTATGCAAAGGCTGAAAAATCATAATATCAACAAACCATTAATAAAAAATAACTTGACATTTTAAAATCAAAATTAAAATATATAATTGAGGTTGCAATGATATGAAACTTTACGATATGAATTACTGAGCTATCTCAAATATAGAGCTGAGTTAAAATAATTGTTAAAATGTATTATAAGCCAAAACATCAACAATTTTGCTGAGATGATGTAAAATAAAAAATAAATCAAAATTTTATATGAAGTACAATGTCAATTTGTATAAATTGATCTATAGGTAGATGGGTAGATAAATAGATTATTGATAAATTTAAACTAGGTGATTTTATTTCTCTCAAGTTTCTAAATTTTCTACAATGTGGTTTAATAGTGTGTTGGCCAGAAATTTTTACTGAAGTAATTATAATAGAGAACATAAAATCTATGAGATAATCTTTAAGCTCAAATATTTCAGGAGTAATCCTTCTTTCAATCCTATACACTTTTAACTTTAATAACATTAAAAAAGAAATAATGCTTCCAAAGTAAAGGAGTAGACAGAAAACTCAGTAATTTACATTCTGGATGTAGTAGAGTCTTAAAGTTGAAACCTGAAAAGATAACCACAGAATAAATATTTTCACTGTGGTAAAAATAAGTGACAAGTTTATACACAGAGGAATTGCAGAGATTTAGTTAATAGAGTAGCTTTGAACTACAAAATAAGGTTTATTGTCTATAGCCATATCACCCTAAATGCGCCCTATCTCGTCTCAATAGGATTTATCTTAGAAGTGAATTTCTACTTTAATGCTATGAAATATATTAATATAGAATAGCAGATCAAGTGATTCATAAGAGAAAATATGTCGAATTGACTTTAGAAAAGCATTAAATACATATTAACTCAAAAGACTATTTTAAAGCAACAGTCAATAGCACACTTAACAGTGAAACAAAATTGCCTTCTCACTAAGATCAGGAAAAAACAAAGCTGTTTGTTACCACCGGTTTCAAAACATTTTTTAAAAAGTTATCCAGGAAATAATGGTCATTACAATAAAGCATAGGATAAATCAAAGGAGAAGAAGAAAAGATAATTATTTGAGAAGAAAAGAATCCTTAAACATTTTTAAAACTAAGATTATTAACTGAACTAATTAAAGTTCCCTAAGTTTATGGATTAAAGGGTAATTATACAACATTCAAAAATGTTTATTTTTATCGTCAATAATTATTTAGATGACATAAAGTTTAAAAAAGCACTAAATTGTGGTAGCATTAAAATATGTAAAATATCCCAGTAGAAACGGAGCAAGATTGTAAAGAAACCAAAATCCCACTGAGATACTTAAAGAAAAATGTAAACTAATATATGCTTTCGTAATGAGCTTGGATGAATAAGCAAAACAAATTTTATGTATTTTTATATTTATTTATTTATTTATTTGTTGAGATGGAGTCTTGCTCATTGTTCATCGCCCAGGTTGGAGTGCAATGGTGCGATCTCTGCTCACTGCAACATCCCCGTCCCGGATTCAAAGATTCTCCCGCCTCAGCCTCCCAAATAGCTGGGATTACAGATGTGTGCCACCATGCCCAGCTAATTTTTGTATTTTTAGTAGAGACAGGGCTTCACCATGTTGGCCAGGCTGGCTGATCTTGAACTCCTGACCTCATGATCTGCCTGCCTTGGCCTCCCAAAGTTCTGGGGTTACAGGCATGAGTCACTGCCCCCAGCTGAAACTAAACAAATTTGAAAGCTCAAATAGTTTAAATGAGTTTGGTTGTGGCATAGTGATAGATGGTAATATCAAGTGAACAGAATAGAGAGACCAGAAGTAGACCTGGAGGTATATAGTTGGTTAATGTGTCTTAAAGGAGAAATCACAAAGTGAATAGACAAACAGGCTATTTAAAAATTGGTACTTGATAAATTCTACTTTTTTTGATAAAGTAAATCTCACAAGGATTGAATAATAAAATGTACTTTAATAAATTATTTCAATAATAAATTATATACTTAGTAATTAATTTATTAAATATGGAAAGGATTTGATGGCTTAAGAGCGATGGAAGAAACCAAAAATTGAAGGGTTTGTAGAATCGATTTTCTGAATAATCTGTTAAACAATATACATTGAAATACATTTCAAAGAAATCTGACAGAGGATTACTATTCTAACCTATAATGAAATCATACAACAAATCTATTGCATAGTTATAAACCTCAACACATGGTCAAATTAGGTTAAACACAGCATCTAAAAGACAAACTGTGTCTATCTAACACATTATTTTATAAGTGTTTAATGTTTTAAATTAATGAAATACATAGTTCTTAAAAAATGATTTTTCTCATTCCAATCATTATACATTCATAATGGAAGTAAAAATATTGAACAAATGTAAGAGTACTTAAGATAGGCACTCTCATACTCAAATGGCATTGTACATTTTCACAATCTGTAGAGAAAGCTGTTTGGTCACATCTACCAGTTTTCAAATGTTTACCAGTTTACAAGTTTTCCATGTTTCCATGTAAAAGTTACCAGTTTACCAGTTTACTATGTTTACCAGTTTACAAGTTTTCAAATTATTCACACCTTTTATGCAGTAATGTCACTGATAGCAACCTATCCTAAGAAACTAATCTGACAAGTGTTGGGGCATTACTTATAATAAAGAAACTTGGAAATATCAAAATGTGTAACAATAAAAAATTAAGTAAAATTTATCCACCTAAGACAGTATACATAATTGGTAAGTATTGCTGTCTATATTCTTTAAAGAGTTGGGTAAATGCTTAGGATGTAACATTAAGTGGTAAAATCAAGTTACACAACATATACACAGTATGGCCCATCTATAAAAACCAATATAGATGAGAGGAAGGACTTATTATTTAATGTGGTTATTTCTCTTTTGTGAGAAAATGAACAATTTTCATTCTTTTCTACACTGTTTTACAGTTGACTTTTTTAAACTAGGCAAACATCAGCAATACTTATTTCTGAATAATTCTAACCATGATTCACAGTAGAACTCATATTCTCCTACTCCACAGACTTCATCTGGCAGAAGGAATTCTCTTTGGCCAGAAGTATTTCTCAGTCTCTGAACCCTAATAATATTTTGCTTACAAATTTTGTGTTTTGCTGATTGTATTTTCCTTGTGTAGAATTGTGTATGTGTGTATCTGCCTTATGCATTAAATTATAAATAATCTGATCAGACACAAATCACGGTTTATCAGTCAATTTCTCAAACAAGGTTGAGTGGGTGAAAGAGAGGGAGCAAGAGATAAGGAGAAGGAGGGGAGGGAGCAGAGAGAAAGAGAGAGAGAAAAAAAAATAGTCAAATCATGTATGAGGAAAAAACACACAGTGGGTGACTCCAAGGGGCCAGTACATATGTGGCCAAAATGTGTAACAAATTCTGCATTTTACCTTTTCCTTAGTGAGAGGAGGAGGAAGAGAAGACATTATATGTCTGCTATCATTATTCTTAAATTTATCACATAAGCCCTAACTTTTCCTTTTTGCTGTAACTATAAATTTCCAATATGATCTTAGTAGTCAATCAGTAGCCCCGTCTACGTCATGTAGACGTCTACAACCGTCTACAACATCTAACACTAAAATCATTTTCTTAGCTTTATTTCTTAGCTTTATTCTCTCCACAAGCACTATACCAGCTTGTTTCCGTCATTCACACTTCAAATTTTGAAGTATTAATGTACTAGATTCTACTAATTTCATTCCCTTTTCATTCACCAGCATCTATTAGAATAATTTATTCATTGCAAAGTTTCTGTTTAATCTTTCTGCCTTTACTTATGACCAGGGTCTTGTTACTTTAATTTTATGAGTTCTCTTTATTTTCCTGACTCCAGAATTTCTCATCTTAAATTTATTCTTCATATTGAATTCCTTCATATTGAATTAATTCTTCGGATTATGACCACCTACTCTCCAAGAGTATTTAATTGTTCCAAGAATTAACCACATCCAGTTTCCTTAAATTAGCTTTCCAGGCCCAATGCAAATGAGACACCAATTTTCATTTTGTCATTCCCTTTGGTAAAAATGTGTAAAGATGCCTCTCCTATAGATTTTCTGTTCCTTAACTGTGCACTGAATTCATTGTCTTAGTAAACCAGACCATATAATTTTTTATTGAGTTTAAAGCCCAGAGTGTTGCAATTTCACATACTTGAAATCATAATGTATCTTTTTCTCTTTGTTATCACTGTCAAGGAAAACATGAAAGATGTATCTTATAATCTATGGCATCTAGCATCTTTTTCCTTCAAAAACATATATAAAAATGTAGCATTTTGAAAGAAATTACATCTTAAATTTGATGAAATAAAGTATTTTTTGTTCCTCACTATCTATAACCATGATTTTTTAATAGTAAATGCTCAAATATTGGTTCAACACACTACTATGTTTCAAGAAACATGTCTCATGTGCCAATAACCAAGGAATTATCCCAGTTTATTGGTTAGTTATGTTTCACTCCTTGTAACAATGATGTAAAATATAGCAGCTGCCAAAAAAAAAGACTGAAAAACAAATACGCACTTTTAATAAGTTATTCTAGCATTCTAGCATTCTAGCATGGACAGATGGAAGCTAAAAATTTCATAGATCATAGTGGGCAGTGCATTAATGTAATAATTTTATAATCAACTGTTCTTGACATGTTAGGTATTTTATAAAGTCTCATCATTTTTCTAACCTGATCTATTTCCTGATGTTTATCTTACTCCATTCTTCATGTAATTTTAAAATGTTTCATTTTTACAAAGAAAAAGAATTATCTCTCTAATAACTATAGTAATAGCAACAATAGAAACTATTGTCTTGCATAACATGAACTGTGCTGCTCAAAACTGCATACATAAGCAACTGGGTAAAAGGAAATTAATTCATTACATGACATTCATACGGTCCTTTTAATATCTGAACAAGTTAAAGATTACAGTAATTTACTCCATGACCCAGAGCAAATTGAGACAACGTCTCATGTTCTGGAATTTAAGCATCACACATTGAGTTTCACCATATTAAGTATACAGGTTATATTTAAAGAATGTTTAGTGAAGCATCTTAAAACCTTTAACAATTTGTCAATCTTCCAAATATTATTTCTTTAAAACCTAAAATAAATGACAAGGCACTCACACATAGTTGAGCAAGTATCTTATTTACTTATTTATTTTTCTTATTTCAAGCTCTATTTTAGATTCAGAAAGTGCATGTGCAGATTTGTTACATGGGTAGATTGTGTGACACTGATGTTTGGTGTGCAAACAACCTTGTCATCCTGGTAGTGAGCATAACACCCAATAGGCAGTTTTTCAGCCTTTGCTCCCCTCGCATTCTCCTCCCTCCAGTAGTCTCCTGTGTCTATTGTTCTTATCTTTATGTCCGTGAGTATGCAATATTTAGCTCCCACTTATAAGTGAGAACATGTTGTATTTGGTTTTCTGCTCCTGTGTTAATTTACTTAGGAAAATGGCCTCCAGTTGAATCCATGTTGCAGCTAAGGACATGATTTCATTCTTTTTTATGGCTATGTAGTATTCCATGGTGTATATGTACCACATTTTCTTTCCCCAATTTACTGTTGGTGGATGTCTAGGTTGATTCCATATCTTTGCGATTGTGAATGGGGCTGTGATGAACATATGAGTTCATGTGTCTTTTTGGTAGAACTACTTACTTGCCTTTGGCATATACCCAGTAATGGGATTGCCAAGTCGAATGGCAGTTCTGTTTTAAGTTATTTTAGAAATCTCCAAACTGCTTTCCACAGTGACTGAGCTAATTTGCATTCTGACCAACAAAGTATAAGTGTTCCCTTTTCTCTGCAGCCTTGCCAGCATGTTATTTTTTGACGTTTAATAATAGCCATTCTGACTATTGTGATATATCACATTATGTTTTTGACTTGCATTCCTCTGATGATGACTGATGTTGAGCATTTTTTAAGTGTTTTCTGGCTGTTTTGTATGTCTTTTTTGGAGAAGTGTTTGTTCATGTATTTTGTCCACTTTTTAATGGGGTTACTTGGTTTTTTTACTTGTTGAATTGTTTAAGTTCCTTTTAGATTCTGGTTATTTGAACATTGTTGGATGCATAGTTTGTGAATATCTTTTCCTATTCTTTAGGTTGTCTGTTTACTCAGCAGGTGTTTTAAATAGTGTGACCGTCATTCTAATTTGTCTAAAAAAGCGTCTAGAGACACTCTCAAGAGTGTTCTCTATTGTACAATAAAAGCATATGTTTTTCCTAGATTAAAGTTTCCCAAGAATGCTCCCAATTTTATAAAATCACTAGACCATTGCTGATATTCATTCTATCATTTTTAATAATTATTTCAACTGACAGATAAAATCTGTTTGTATTTACCATGGGTCTAGCTATCTCCTCCCTTTCAAAATGCAAACCTTCTTGGGTAGAACAGCATTTGTGTTCCTCAGCAGCTGGGTGTGAATTTTATATAACGGGGTTTACAGAGGTATTCAAAGTAATGTGGGAGCACTATGCGTGTGGGGCAGAAAAGTGAGAAAGGGCAGCCAGTGATATAAATTGGTGCACTGGGATCACTGGTGCAAACCAGACATGCTTAACAAACTGGCATCTGGTTACAATGTCCAGTTCCACAGGATCCTGTGAAGCTACTCTCCATCTCATGAACTTTCAATTCAGCTACAGCACATTTTTATTTGTCATCTAGATGCTCTGTGGCATTAGACAAGCAATAATGTCTCTCAGTCTGAATTTCTGTCCCATAAAAAGTTGATACTAACCTTGACATTACATGTCTGTGTGAGAAGATGTATGTACTTTCACTTAGCACAGCGATTTGTATTTATATGGAAATTAGTTTACTTTTCCTGTGAGTATTTAATATTGAAGGAGTGCCATTATTTACAAAATGGCATCACCACACTTTTCTTATATTCACAGATTAATGAAATTGTACTTTCTGTAATGTCACTCTATACTCAAAACTCACTATTTTACCTTCAAATCTCTCTTTTTGTTGTTGTTGCTGTTTGTCTTCATCTCTCCCTTTGTCCTTTTTTAACATTGAGTTTCTATTCTACCACTTTCTTTTGGTTTCCTTTTTTTTTCTTTTTCAACTTTTAGTTTAGATTCAGGGGGTTCACGTGCAAGTTTGTCAGCTGGTTATACTTTGTGATGCTGAGGTTTGAAGTACAAAAGACCCCACCACCTAGGTACTAAGCATAGTACCCAACAATTAGTTTTTCAAACCTTTTCTCCCTTCCTTTCTCCCCAATAGTAGTCTTCATTATCTATTATTGTCATATTTATGTTCATGAGTACTCAATATTGAGCTCCTACTTAAAAGTGATAACATTTGGTATTTGGTTTTCTGTTCCTGCATTAATTCACACAGGATAATAGCCTCCAGCTGCATCCATGTTTCTGCAAAGGAAATACTTTGTCTTTTTATGGCTGCATAGTATTTTATGGTATATATGTACCACATTTCCTTTATCCAATCCATGGTTGGTGGGCATTTAGGATGATTCTGTGTCTTTGCTATTGAATTCTATCACTTTATAAGCTAAATTAAAATTAATATAATAAATATTCAAAGCATAAAGAAAATAAAAATTTCATCAGAACTTAATTAGAATTTAGAATAAAACATACTTTTAAACATTCACATTTTTTAAAACTTGGATGTTAGATCCTTAGCCTATTAAATCATTTATTAACATATGGTATAAAATATAATGAATGACCCTATTTACACAAGATCTTAGGGTCTTATAGAAAGATATGCACATGCAAAAAGATGGCACAGGTAGAAAATGTGTTCAGGAATTTCACATACCTTATTTTGGCCATTAGCCATTCAGAGGAGGGAGCGATCAGAATGTGCTTGGAGTAGCAGCTTGGAGCACAACAGAGAGATAACAGGAAGCTGCATGAATAAGGGAGTGCTAGAATCTTAGGATCTGAAGGTGAAATACAAGGAGAAGGGCATTTTTGGGAGGGGGTGCAGGGAGGAACCACATGAGCAAACTCTCAATGATGAGAAAAACATAGAAACCAAAGTGGATGACTGTGGCTAGGAGGTGGAGTCCATGAAGGCATAGAGGGATATGAGCTTAATGCTGCAAAGGGTATAGAAAGCCAAACTTGTCCATTTATGGCTACATGCACTATTGGGAAAGTAGAGTAGCAGGTTTCTGAGGACTAAATCAATTGTACAAAGTCGCTAACTTGTCATCAGCACACAGGACACAGTATTTCTCCTTTTCTCAGTAGGCAATGTAGGTCCACTGAAATAATTGAGTAGGGGAGTGCCTGGACAAAGCCACGTTCTGTATAATGCTGTAGAACAGAAAAAGGAAAAAGAAAAAGGTGTGCCTTTTTAATTTTTACTTTTATTTTTTCATGGTGTGATTTTCCTCAGTCTTTGGACCTGCGTTAAGCTATACTAAATGATATTTTCGCTCAATTTATTTCTCTGAAAAACTTCATCATGTTACATAAGACTAGCAAGTACAAGGTCTCCAACAACAATCTTTAAAAAGAATGTGTGACCTAGTGTAGACCAGAGCACTTACTCAGTATTTTAACACAATGGAAAAAAAACTGGAGAAAGAAGTGTAAGATTTGCAGCTAAAGCAGAAAATAAACATTTAGACAGGCTGAAAACAGCATGTAGTGGGATTTCTTACTCATGCTAAGAAACAGCAGTGGGAGACCAGCCAGTCATACTTCTGGTAGGCAGTGATGAGGCTGCTCTTTTGAAACAAGTATTCAGACAGTGAGGATAGAGGCAGGTCCAGATTTCTCAGAGCAATCTGACAATAGTGTCTTTTGCATCAGCCTGAGGCAGTGATGTGTCTTTGTAGTTAGGGATAACTTTTGTCTGAAAACCTCCAGGAAAATCAGAATGACAGTACCCACATAGCACATCACTTTATTATTAATAACTCCCAGGTAGCAAATTATACAAACCTCACAGTTTTACCTGCATGAGAGAGCCTTCTGGATCCCTCCTCTGGTCCTAGTTTTGGCATCTCATTTCTTCACTATGTTTTTTTCAATGCCTGGGCAAACCCCTTACTCAGAGAACCCAGGCATCCTCCCTACAAAACATTTTGCAGGTTTTATCAGGAAAGATAGTAATGCTACTTGCCACCTGCTAATACAGGTTGTATACAGCTGTATGTCCATCACTGCCTCCCCAATGGCATTTATTAAGCCTTCTTTTACACTTATTGTTCCCCAGGAAAAGGGATTCTATGCTCACGGGGAAGGAAATACATCAGATTTGGATTATAGCTTCTATTTTTAAAGATATATTGGCAAGTACATAGTAATTTGTTTCAACATAGGAAGAAGAGCATGGTGATACATTGGGAGAATCATCTTATCTAATAGAGATAGATCAACAGATTAACGAATCAATTGATAGATATGGATGTGTATATAGATATAGATATCGTATGAATTAACATATGTATACAGATATAGAAGTATATATATTCAAATAAGCATATATAGATTTAGAAATATATATATTTAAATAATCATATATATACAGATATATATCTTATTAGTCTTAGATCTCTCTCTAGTTGTTAATATTTTCCCCCATATATTTCCCAAAAGTTAAAATATATAATAATTTTTGTTTCTTTTTCCAAAGGAACTTCAGGGTTTTAAGTTAACATAAGTTTTAAACAGATGAATTAAAATGTCAGCCAAAAATTCAGAGCTAAAAACTGAAAATGTTTGCTCTACTTTTCATTTTACCTCCTTAACATCCTTTAGGTATATTTAGTAGAATGAAGAGGCCAGGAAAAGTGCCTGTTTGAAGGAAGATCCTCCTGTATTCAAGCCTTCACCAAAGCTACATGACTTTGAACAAGTTACTTTATCTCTCTAAACATCAATTCTGTCATCTATAAAATAGAGATCTATTATTTACCTTAAATTGTTTTCCGAGGATTAGGTGATACTATGTAAAGCATAATAGATAACCCCCAATGTTATTTTTCTTCTTTCCTTGCTTATGAGAAATTAAGCTTTTGGATGAGTTATTGGATGTTTTATAAGCTCAAGATACAAAACAAACAGCTTCTTTTTTTCAGATTTATTACATCTATTCAGAAAAACGTCCACAAGCCTTTTATCTGGAATATACGTATAACAGAACCAATCCTAAAGAACAGCTATGCTTCTGGAAGTAGCAAAAAAAGCCAGAGGTGACAATCTTACCACAGAGATGGGAGGGAGGAGATGAAGACTCAGAAATGACAGCACAGGTGTGACTGGTCAATCCTCAGGTGAATCTGTTTAAATCTTACTCACCATGTCAACACACAACCAGAGTTATTTTTCTTCTTCAAAAATTCCCTTGTTGCTCTTTCTTTGTTTTATGTATGTATGTATGTATGTATGTATGTATTTATTATACTTTAAGTTCTAGGGTACATGTGCACAATGTGGAGGTTTGTTACATATGTATACATGTGCCATGTTGGTGTGCCACACCCATTAACTGGTCATTTACATTAGATATATCTCCTAATGCTATCCCTCCCCCCTGCCCCCACGCCATGAGAGGCCCTGGTGTGTGATGTTCCCCTTCCTGTGTCCAAGTGTTCTCATTGTTCAATTTCCATCTATGAGTGAAAACCTGCAGTGTTTGGTTTTCTGTTCTTGTGATAGTTTGCTGAGAATGATGGTTTCCAGCTGCATCCATGTCCTTACAAAGGACATGAACTCATCCTTTTTATGGCTGCATAGTATTCCATGGTGTATATGTGCCACATTTTCTTAAATGAGTCTGTCATTGATGGACATTTGGGTTGATTCCAAGTCTTTGTGATTGTGAATAGTGCCGCAATAAACATACATGTGCATGTGTCTTTACAGCAGCATGATTTATAATCCTTTGGGTATATACCCAGTAATGGGATGGCTGGGTCAAATGATATTTCTAGTTCTAGATCCTTGAGGAATCACCACACTGTCTTCCACAATGGTTGAACTAGTTTACAGTCCCACCAACAGTTTAAAAGTGTTCCTATTTCTCCATATCCTCTCCAGCACCTATTGTTTCCTGACTTTTTAATGATCTCCATTCTAACTGGTGTGGATGGTATCTCATTGTGGTTTTGATTTGCATTTCTCTAATGGCGAGTGATGAATATTTTTTCATGTATTTGTTGGCTGCATAAATGTCTTCTTTTGAGAAGTGTCTTTCATATCCTTTGCCCACTTTTTGGTGGGGTTGTTTTTTTCTTGTAAATTTGTTTGAGTTCTTTGTAGGTTCTGGATATTAGACCTTTGTCAGATGAGTCGATTGCAAAAATTTTCTCCCATTCTGTAGGTTGCCTGTTCACTCTAATGGTTGTTTCTTTTGCTGTGCAGAAGCTCTTTAGTTTGATTAGATCCCATTTGTCAATTTTGGCTTTTGTTGCCGTTGCTTTTGGTGTTTTAGACATGAAGTCCTTGTCCATGCCTATGTCCTGAATGGTATTGCCTAGGTTTTCTTCTAGGGTTTTTATGGTTTTAGATCTAACATTTAAGTCTCTAATCCATCTTGAAATACTTTTTGTATAAGGTGTAAGGAAGGGATCCAGTTTCAGCTTTCTACATATGGCTAGCCAGTTTTCCCAGCACCATTTATTAAATAGGGAATCCTTTCCCCATTTCTTGTTTTTGTCAGGTTTGTCAAAGATCAGATGGTTGTAGATGTGTGGTATTATTTCTGAGGGTTCTGTTCTGTTCCATTGGTCTATATCTCTGTTTTGGTACCAGTACCATGCTGTTTTGGTTACTGTAGCCTTGTATAGTTTGAAGTCAGGTAGCATCATGCCTCCAGCTTTGTTCTTTTGGCTTATGATTGTCTTGGCAATGCTGGCTCTTTTTTGATTCCACGTGAATTTTAAAGTAGTTTTTTTCCCCAGTTCTGTGAAGAAAGTCATTGGTAGCTTGATGGGGATGGCATTGAATCTATAAATTACCTTAGGCAGTATGGCCATTTTCATGATATTGATTCTTCCTATCCATGAGCATGGAATATTCTTCCATTTGTTTGTATCCTCTTTTATTTCGTTGAGCAGTGGTTTGTAGTTCTCCTTGAAGAGGTCCTTCACATCCCTTGTAAGTTGGATTCCTAGGCATTTTATTCTCTTTGAAGCAATTGTGAATGGGAGTTCACTCATGATTTGGCTCTCTGTTTGTCTGTTATTGGTGTATAAGAATGCTTGTGATTTTTGCTGATTGATTTTGTATCCTGAGACTTTGCCGAAGTTGCTATCAGTTTAAAGAGATTTTGGGCTGAGACAATGGAGTTTTCTAACTATACAATCATGTCTTCTGCAAACAGGGACAATTTGACTTCCTCTTTTACTAAGTGAAATCCTTTATTTCTTTCTCCTGCCTGATTGCCCTGGCCAGAACTTCCACAATTATGTTGAATAGGAGGGGTGAGAGAGGGCATCCCTGTCTTGTGCCAGTTTTCAAAAGGAATGCTTTCAGTTTTTGCCCATTCAGTATGATACTGGCTGTGGGTTTGCTCTTTCTTTGATCTGAATTCCTACAGTTAACACAACCCATGGCATAAAAGTTCCATATCTGCCATGTAGAAGTTTTTATTATTGGCTTGGATGGTTATTTAAATCCCACAGCGCTATTTACTCAACTTTCTTTATATCAACCACTTCCCTGCCAGATTGATTTTAAATTCTATGAAGATGAACACTCATACTTATGAATTAGTAAGTCAGTAAATAGAAAATCCCAGCTCCACCACTTATTAGCACATGTTCTTGTACAAGTTTCCAAATCTGTCCACAATTTATTTGGAAAAGTTGAATAATAACAATAACTATCTGACAGGATTGCCAAAGAAGTAACTTTCTGATACAAATTAATCACTCAAAAAATCTTTCTCATTATAATGGTAAATATTTTTGTGCCTACTCTGGGTAAGTCTTGGGCTGGACATTATATATACATTATCTCCAATTCTTTAAATTCTATTATTTTTATTAATTTATAGACAAGAACACGGAGGCATAGAGGGTAAGGATTATGTGACTTGATTCAATTTGCAACAGCTCAGCCAAAATCAGAGACTACGAATTTGTCATGTACATTATACTCACCAATTTTATTCCTGTCTTCTATTGGAATAAATAGAAGTCTACTATTTTATTCCTGTCTTCCTTTTTGGTAATATTCATTATCACTTACTTTGTACCAATCATGTTCTAAGTTCTATATCTATATATTTCCCTTTAAAATGGTTCACAGAAATCGTATGAGATAGGGTCAATTATTCTCACTTTCCAGATTATAAAAACTAAGGCACAGAAGTTAATAAGTTGTCCAAGGCCCCAAAGGCAGTAAGCGGAACAGCCAGGACCTTATAGCTCTCTGCATCCCTGCCCATCATTGATTGACATGTATTACTGAGCACATGTATATGCCAGACTCTGATCTGG
This sequence comes from Papio anubis, assembly GCF_008728515.1. Classification (NCBI taxonomy): domain Eukaryota; kingdom Metazoa; phylum Chordata; class Mammalia; order Primates; family Cercopithecidae; genus Papio; species Papio anubis. The sequence continues at coordinate 28,939,642 of NC_044987.1, read as the reverse complement.
GCACAAGAGGTACAGTTGTGGACAAAACAGTTAAATCCTGGTTGTAGTCAAGTAGGAGAAGATAGATAAAACAAGTATATACATGATTTGTCTCATGGTGTTAAGCACTTTAGAGAAAAATTAAGATGAAGGTGATTAGAAGAGCAGTGTGCACAGGTCAGACTTGCTATTTCTGTACAGTAGACAAGGGTGGGCCCATAAATCCAATGATATCGCAGGAAAAGACCAAAAGTCAGTGAAAGATTGAGCCCTCTTGGTATTAGGGAAAAAGCATTCCAGACATAGGGAACAGCAGTGCAAAGACCCTGCGGAAGAACCACCGTGGGCCCATGTGGCTGAAATAGAGTAGGGAGAGGGAGATAATAGGTGGAGGTAGGTCAGAGGTTCTCTAGGCAATGGCAAAAATCTCTAATGACTCTAAGGACTTTTGAGCACAGGAATAGTGTGATCACTCAGGCTGCAGAAACAATGAATGTAATATTAAGGAGAGGCAAAGAGGCAAAGAGAGAATGATCAGTCAGGATTTTTTCAGTTTAGAGAAGATGATAAGTTGTATTAGAGAGGAAACTGTAAAAACAAAGTAGCAACAACAAAAAAACAGTCATATAGCCAAACACAGGGGCTCACACCTTTAATCCCAGCACTTTGGGAGACTGAGGCAGGAGGACAGCTTGAACCCAAGAGTTTGAGATCAGCCTGGACAACGTAGAGAAAACTCACCTCTACAACAAAAAATAAATAGTAAAAATTTAAAACATAATTTTAAAAACAATCATATATTTATAGACATAAAATAGTATATGTTGAAGTTCACAGGATCTGCCAATAGATTGATTTGCAACTGTGAGAGAAAATACAAATCAAGGCCTGATCAACAGAAGGAATGGAATTGCCATTTAGTGAGATAAAGAAGATTGCAGGAAGAAAAAACTTAAAGGAAAATCATGAGGAGTTTATTTGGACCATGTAAAACAACAGTCTGCAGGTGTTCACTAAAGAGGCAGTATGTGAGATCTGGGAAAAAGAGAGGTTTTCAGCTGTCAGAATATTTCATATGCAGCAAAAACAAGGGACTCCCAAACCTCAGTGGCTTATGGCAAACACATTTTTAAATACTCACTCATATTACATAGCCACCTTGGGGCTGCTAAGGCTGTACTCCAAGTTGCTTTGACTATGAGACCCAGAATGACAAGCAGATGTGTTTAACACTTTGCCAGGCTCATAGCACAAGGGAAAAACAACATAAGTCTCACACTGGTCATGAAGCTTCTCCTGGGGATGGACAAAATAATCTCCATTACCATTTCATTGTCCAGAGTTAGTTGCATGGTCAAGTCTGAATTTTGCTTTTTAGATTTGGGGGATATAATTCTCATCTAGGAAAGAGGGAAACCATAATTTCAATCTATTACAAAGATAAAGTATATAAATTTGGGCATCACCAGCACAAAGACACTAGTTAAAGCCCTGTCTAGGTGAATCACCAAGAAAGTAATCATAGGAAAGAGTAGAAGTCCAATGCCCAGGCACTCCAGATTTTACAGGTCTCACTAAATTAGGAGAAGAGTCTGCAATGAAATAGTCAATAGTGTAGAGGAAAACAGAGAATGGTGCCCTGAATATCAAGAAAAATAAATCACTGGAGAAGGAAATAGTGATGAAGAGCTTGCTGATCTAATACCTTGAGAATTGGAAATTGACTATTGTAATAAGCAATGTGCAGGTTATTTGTTACCTTGACGGTACTGGTTTCTGTAGGGGGATGGAGATGAAAGCCTGATTCAAGTAGGTTCGAGAGTAACGTGAGGAGAGGAAATCAAGTATAGACACTCTTTCGCGGAATTTTGCTTTATGTAACAAATTATGATGTCATCAGTACAAACCATCCCTCTCCCTGTGGGGGAAAAAGAGAAACAATTAAAACAGCAGCCCCTATTGATGGAGGCTTCTGGTTCTTAAGAAAAGGACAGTTCTCATAGAAAAAACAGCAGCCATTCATACTGTAAATTATTGGAACGCAGTAGAAACAACTAGAATAACACTTGGGAAATAATACTTTTCTTTAAAAATGAAGAATGTTATCTGTCAGTAAATTTCAATTCACTCATATTGACACCAGATAGTCTTAGAATAAATCATTCCTTTACCTTCCTGAAAAACTGTCCGGCTTCTCCTCTGAGACTTCTATGATACTTCATTTTTTTTCTTCTAAAATGATGTGTATTGTCATTGTTTTATTGTAGATGGACATTAAACTACAGGGAGATTGCGGTATTGACTGTCTTGGCCATTGTGATCCACCTAGTATTAGATTTCTAAGGTACGATTTTCACCAATAGTGCTAATCAAATGAACAAATTGAATCAATTCATCTTCCAAACCCTTTGTATACTTCTTGCCTATATTTTTCTCTTTAGAAAATCTATGACTATATTTTGGTGTTTCTTCACAACTGGACAAGCTCAGATCTCACAGCAGGGAGTCAGGTTTTGTGCCATCAGTACTTAGATATATTTTGTGCAATTACTAAATATTTAAGTACTTAAGAGATTATGGGTTAGTCATCATTTAATTATCAGGACGTTTCTCTCATTTTTGTTCTCATGTTTTGTTTTTGTTTTGTTTCTTAATCTTTCTAAATGGGTAAGGAGAACCAATTCTAAGTAACTAATAATAATAGTAATAATAAGAAAAAGTACTCGTTGCATAATCTGAAAAAAAACTTTTTTTCTGCACTTATGAAATAAGCACTATTGTCAAGATAATTGTTTCTTAACCATCTGACATTCAGAAACAATTATAAAATCTATGCACTGAGGTACAAATTCAAAGTTTTTGTTATTTTTGCTCCCAAATATGCAAATGTTTGCCAGATATCAAAAACTAAGCAGCTCTATGTGGTTATTAATCAGAAATGGCTCCGGAAATTATAGTGGTAAAGTGATCTAAATAACTAGACCTTGATAGTTTAGAAACAATTAATTTGATAATTACAATCACTTAGATGGATGAATGATGTAGCACTTCAATCAGTTATCAGCAAGCAAAGATTCTGAAGACTGAAAGAATGAGTTGGTTGGATTTTTATTAGTTCAGTAATTATAAATCATTACCAGGATGTGGTGAAAGCAAATTGGTGTTGTTGTTGTTCTTGTTGTTGTCAACATATGACTGAGTATTTCATATAATCTACTTATATAATCTATTTTATAAAATGCAACATCTAAATATTCAAAATCTGTCAGGCCATGTATTACAGGATTTGTTAATTTTTTTTCTAGATATAGAACATAAAATTTGGTTTTAGTATATACACTGCTCAGGTTTTTGCAAGTCAACATTTTATCTCTCTTGAGATTTAAGAATTTTTTTGCCAAAAAATTCTTTTTTTGCCAAAAAATTGCACACTTGAGACTAAATGGCTTCTCTTTAGCATTCGCCTGTAAGTCATCTGAATGAGAATGGATCAATGTTGAGACAGTCATACTTTCCCTTTGAATGCTTAGGCTTAATTCTCTAAAAACTTGTATCCATTTAAAGCAAGGTTAGAATCAAACCCCTATAACACCAAGATGAGGTTAAAATAACTACTATAAAATAACTGCTATATTTAAATTTTTCTTTCCAGAAACAGAGGGCAAGAGTCCCCCTTCATGCCCTTCAGAGAGACTGATTTACAAAGATAAATCCTTGGCTTTGCTAATATTAGATTTCAATTTATTAAATAAACAGTATCACAGTCAGATGCTTTCACAAGAAAATGTACAGGGTAATAGGAAAAAGTGAGTCATTTGATCTGACCCATGTAAGTTTATGAAATATATGGCTATATGAAATAAATAAAAGTGAAAAAGTAAAATATAAAAAGTATGTAGGTTTATTGGTGGGGAGTTGCTAATATCAATTATTATATAAATTTTTCCAAATAACTGTTTCTCTGAAGTTGAACATAGCTATGCAGTTGTTTTCTCTCAATTTTTATAGAACAAATTAATATTGTATGATCTTAATGTTTTCAAGGAACAAAAAAATGAAGTCAAATAAAATATTTTCTTCTTACAAAGGATACTGCTTTACCATTGAAGTAGACAAATGCTTGGCTTCTAGATCTTTTATGCTTGACCAAGTCCTATAAATGAAATGAAAAGATTAAAACACAAGAATATTATAAATTAGCCTTTTATTGAATTCAAACCCACGGTGAAACAAATGTTCAATAAACTCAAAATATACCTAGAACCCAGAGATGTAGGTGAAGAGCAAATTTCAATCTATGAGACACTTGTTCTTGTACTCAAATTTTAATAATTCTCTTTAAACATTAGCTGCAAAAGCTAGGGAATAAATTGTATACCCATTTCAAAATTGGGACTAAATTGGGAGGTCAGTAAGGCAGACTAAATGTGAAATTAACCTCTTCAAAAATAAGTTGATGACTAACCCCAAGAGGAATAATGTCCACTTTTTATTCAATATGTCCTAAATGGGACTGGAGAGAGAAAGTTAAGGAGAATTACAGATGTCAAGAGACCTTGAATTAGGTAATAAACATGATGGAAAATGTGATCAAATTTTTCTCCAGCTTAGTGTGTCAGAATTTGGACTAGATTTTCTATAGGATCTCTATGCATGAGCAAATGAATGATAGAATCAATGGTTTATGCCAGTGTATAGACCTAAACTGTCCTTATCAACAACACGTCTGCAAGACCAATGTGTAAGAAATTCTGGGGTTCAGACTATAGACTGTAGAATATTTTTTTTTCAAAATCTGTTTCTTTCCATTAACTATTTGGGTTTATGCAAGTGTCTTAACATCTCTGAGCTTCACTTCCTTAATAATAATAATACCTACCTTATAATATTGTTAAGATGGAGAAAAATGTATGGAAATCACCTCACATAATGCTTGGCATATATTAAATCCACAGTCCAAATGCATATTATTCTTATCACAAGGAGAGAAGGGGGGGGATGATACTAAAAACAATTTCAGAGCAAAGGATTGAAATAGCTTGCCTGTCACCGAGATGGTGAGGAGTGCTCAAGAATTCCTTCAGCAAACACCGTGTTGCTGCACAGACTGGATACCTTGTGATATGCATTATCCATTTTGGTCTTGCAATCCATCAATCTTACAGTCTACAGTATACTGCAGAGATTATAGTATCCTCAGCAGAAAAATCATAACTACTAGTGAATGGAGTAATGAAATCAGTTCTACTCTACAATGAAAGGCATGAGTATCTCATCCAATGATAAACCTTACTTGCACACATAGATAAGATGCAGACAAGGATAGTAACCATTCTGTGCCCAGGACTGTACCATGTGTAAACAAAAATAATATGGTACCAGAATTCTAAATACTGCAGAATATAAAAGAGATATATAAAAGTACAGAAGATACTGACTTACTATGGCTTGACTTATGAGCTTTTCAATTTAAAAAGTGCTTTTATTAATGACTTAAAATGTTTTTGACTTATGGTGGGTTCATTGGGATGTAACTCCTTAGTAAGTCAAGGAGAATCTGTATCAAGATTCCTAAAAGCAAATTGAAAATGTGCTTTAAACAATGTGGAATATTTAAAATGTTATTTTAGACTCATAAACTTACCACGTCAGATTTTAAAAAGAAACTCAAAATGTATATTGATTTAAAATTAGTTATGAGAATATAAAGATAGGTATATAAAGAAATTGTTTCTAAGCCTGGAAATTTCTAGTATTTATTTGCAAACCCACATTTCTATATTATTAAATTTGAGGTAATAGATACTTATACTCCTCGTGTTACTGTATCCATAATGTTCTTCAAGGAAGCATTAAAAACTCAGTCTAACACTTTATAGTGCATATTACTTTTTAAGAGTTCAAATGTCCTCATTAATGCAAATTCGGAAGTTCTGGTTGGTGTCTATTTTATACTAATTTTTCTTTTTACAACTAGATGAGATCAAAAGTAAGGAGAAACACCAGGCAAATGCAGTTTCCTACTGAAATGCCTTGACTCTTATATGGTCCTTTATACTAAAAGCTTAGAAAAGGTAGTATTTTTGTTTTTTATGTTTTAAGCATTAATTGCTACTTCCCATGCACTGTAACACTCTTAACTAGGTTCTGTAATTTAATTTTGAAGAATTTATTTTGAGAATAGATCTATAAGTTACATACCATGAGGACCAATGTTGCCTTCTGCCAATTTGTTAGAAGATTAAATCCTGGGTAATTTCATTTTGTGATGGTAAATTATAATACAATAGAGGACAATAAAACTAGTTTTTTAAAAACCTCATGTTTTCTACTGGTTCATGTTCCAATTTTAACAAGAAAAAAAAGCATGAATACCACACCCACTGATGATATGAACAGTCCTTTAGTTAAGGATTTTTATAGCATAGAGTTAAACAACAATGACAGATTTGAACCATGTAATAAACACTGCTTAGGGCTAAAAATGCAATCATATGGATGCTAGAAGTTAGAGATGCTAGGAGCAAGAAGATAATCTCTGAGGTCAATTGTATCATCTAATCAAAGTTTGCATTACAATAAAATAATTTTGTTCTTATTTTTAAATCAAATATAAGAAGCAATGTTGGGCTCTATTTCATGCTATAAGAAATTGCATTTTATGTGCAAATTTGAAATTATCAACATAAAATCTGTTTTCCTGACTTAGTCGAATGTATGTTTCTAAATCCTTTACTTTACCTTTGTGTAAGATTCAAAATAAAATTGAGAATTGATTTTCCCCAAATCTTTTGTTGTACAAGCAGGTGGGGTTGTGGTAAAGGAGGTAAGAAAATAAACACAAATTATCCAAAAGCACGTGCCAAGCCACAAACTCCAGCAAACATAACCGAGAGAGTTTTACTTTGAGAAAATTAAGTGTTAAAAGTTGTTTACAAATCATTTTATATTTTCAAGTAAATTTCACATATTTTCCAGAGTCTTCCATTTTAGGTGCATGTTCTTTCTACTCTTGAAAATACTTCTTGTAATCTATCACACTAAAGCATGATTCTGCTTTTGTTTCACGGGATTGTTGTGGTTGTGGTGATTGTTTGGGCCACAACTTTTCTCTTAATTCACTGCCTTTCTCTTTAATCATGTCTTCGCAGTCTGTATTTCTATATCCCCTTTCCTCTTTTTGTTCTTGAACTATTGGTGTCTCTAAGACTCCACTCTGACTTCTTACGCTTCACTGTGTGCTCTATCTGGGTTAGATCACAGATTGTCATAGCTCCAAGTACTACTTCTTGGCTAGAAATATCAGAACTCCCTTCATACCCTGTATGCTTAATTTTAAACACAATTAACCAAAAATTTTGAAGACCTTCACTTGAAATTTTCACAATAGATTAAAACATTAAGAAATGAATTAAGTATCTTTTTCCCACCTATAAAACTTACATAATTAAGGGTATTCATCACCCATCAGATAACCTGAGGTAATTCTTTCACTTCTTTTTTCCTGAATAGATCTGATCCATCTACTTCAACTACATGAGTAGCTCTGATTCTGCTCTTCAATTTCAATACTCCCAGGCAATATAGGAGTGGGCACATTACCCAGGCCTGGCCAAACCACTGCATCATCTTGACAATAAATGTACGCATGTATGAAGTTGTGAATGAGAAGGAAGGATGGGTTGGAAACAAGAAATGTTCCTTGGATTTTTCTGGAAAGTTTGGGAAAAATAATACTCTTCTGAAAATGACCATGTAAGCCCAGAATGGCCCATCATGAAGTTATCTTTATAACTTCAGAAAGAGAAACAAAAATGAAGTATGCCCAATTTATCATAGTTCATGAGAAAAAATACTTATCTTTCTGAGTCTCATATTATATTTTAATAATGTATAAAAATGAGTTTCCACTCCGCTGAATGAGGGCCCTGAGAAAACTTATATATGGTGGCACGACATTATATGCAACAAAATATGATCCTAATCAAATATCTCATTTACATTTCCACTCAAAGTCATCATATAAAAAACTGACAAGAAGCTCTTAGGAAATAGACAATGTGACCTTGTCATAGATCAATTATGCAAGACATGGCTGTTTTATATTTCTGGGTTGTTGCCATGAAAAAAAAGAATAACTCCAGGTAAAAATGAAATACAGCGCCATTGTCAGAGGTGCTAGAGATTGGGACAAGAAAAACAAAAACATCGACCAGGCGTAGTGGCGGGCGCCTGTAGTCCCAGCTGCTCAGGGAGGCAGGAGAGTGGCGTAAACCCTGGAGGCGGAGCTTGCAGTGAGCTGAGATCCGGCCACTGCACTCTAGCCTGGGCGACAGAGCGAGACTCGGTCTCAAAAAAAAAAAAAAAAAAAGAGGAAAAACAAAAACATCTTTAGGAAGTTCTCATCTTCCACATCCTTTAGTCATCTCACCTATGCTTAGAAATGCAAAAGGAATTTACATTGATTCTATGGTTCACTGTGGGTATTATGTACATTTTAACAACATTAAATTATTCTAACCCATCGTATCAGATGCCCCAGAGAGAACACAAGATGAACTTATAAGAAATAAGCAATGTGTAGAAATCTGTTTTACAACATAGTGCTTACAGTTAGTGATAAGGTATTGCGTAAACATTTAAGAGGGTGGATTTTACGTTGTGTTCTTACCACAAAAGAACAACAAATGCACACAGGAAAACTTTTGGAGGTGCTAGATATGTTTATGAGATATGTTTATTAGCTGAATTGTAGAGATGGGGACTTGATTATATACATATATTTTGAACACATATATGTATAAAATTGTATACATTATGTGCAATTTTATATACTAATTATACATCAGTAAAACTGGAAAAGAACCTTTAGCTTTTGGAGGAAAAAAGAAAGAAAATTAGTAAGAATGAGGACTTCTCAAGGGCTTGAATTGAGCTCCGACAATTCTCATTATCTATCTTCTCTGGTTTCCCTAAGTTAAAACTGTCCTATTCTTACTGCTGCTTCTCTGAGTATTATTATCTTTATTCCTAATTCCTAAATTACTCTAATTAGAAAAATAAATTATAACTCAGTTGTCTAGGAATCCTAAATAGCAATGTGCCAATCTGTTTTGCAATGTAGATTGTGTGGGTTTTTCTGGTTATCATTTATGAAATCCTTTGCCAACCCCTATAATATAAATATTTCTCTGGATTTTCCTTTTACATCTTTACAGGTATGTTTTGACATATTTAATTTTTTAATACATAATTTAACATCTAAATCTTGGCACCTTTCATAGCACAAGGGAGTGCTATAATAATTACTTAGGGTAACAGCTGTAAACTGGAACTGACCTGAGCAAAGTGAAGAGTGGGCACTCCATTTTTATTTCACCTTGATTTGATAATTGCCTGTGGTATAACAAAGGAATTAAAATAATCTATTCCACAGGGAGAGCCAATTCTTCCAACATGATTTCTTTAAAATATCTTTTCTCTTTCCAATATTCTCAATGATACCACCGTCATATATCAACTTTTATGTATGTATGGGCTCTCTCCAATGCTTTATTTCTATTTGTCAATCCATATTCTTAATTACCGTTATCTTTAAACATGATCTTTATTTGACAGAGGATTCTCTCAACTTTTTTCAAAATTTTCTTAACTAATCTTAATCCTGTTCTCTTCCATGTAAAGTTTAGACCAGCTGGTCAAATCACACAAACACACTCAGACACACATACATGCATGTGTGAACATATCTTTAATGGGATTTGGGATTTGCTTGGAATTGCCTGAATGTGTAACAAATATAAGAAGAGTCAGTATTCAGGATATAAGATATTTCTTCCTTCCTGTAGGAAATAGCTAAAAAAAAAAAAAAAAAAAGATATAAAGTATCTCTATCCATGAATCTGATGTATCTCTATTTATTTAGATTTTATTAGATGATTTTCAATAATTTTTATGAATGTCTCGATAATGATCATGCACATCTTTTGCTACATTTAGATCGAGTTACTCAGGTTATTTTATTTTTAATCATTTTTATAGATTATATATCATATGAATTAATTTCTAAATTTTGGTTTCTAATATTTAGGGATAAAATTGAATTTGACATATTCATTTGTCATTTTCTGAATTCATAAAGCATTTATTTACCTCCTTATGGAGTTGTGACTGTTCTTTACATATTCTGTGTATAAGTCTTTTATCAGATTTATGTTTCACAAATATCTTCTTCCAGTCTGTGGCTTATCTTTTTTATTTCCTTAACAGTATCTTTCAGAGGATAAGTTTTTAGTTTTATGAAATAAAAAATATTTTTTCTTGTATGTACAATGCTTTCTGTGTTTAAAAAATATTCGCCTAACCCAAAGTCACAAGCAATTTTTTCTTATGTTAGGTCTATGATCCACTCAGATTTCATTTTAACTTAAATAATATCATTGAATACATAGCATTCAGATACCAGTTCTTCCATTCTTTAACTATTTGACTTTGGGAGAGTTACTCAAAACTTTCTAAACCCAAGTTTCCTCATTTGTAACATGAGGATAAAATAGCACAATCTCCCAAGACTGTTATGGCGATAAAATGAGATAATGCTGTGACATTGTTAGCCCGTCACCAAAAACTCAGTCAGTGCTCATTAACCGGTTGCTACATGGTTACTTGTTCATGAGTTTGTAGAACATAATAAATATTCCAAACATACTAAACATTAAAGCTAAATGTATGCTAATATCTCCTGCATGAAACTTAACTCGTATAGTTAATTACTTCCAAAATATATATATCCTATAATTTAATATTAATTCATTTAAAAAGTCTTTTTAAAAGAAGCATCTCTACACTGACAATTTTAAATGGCATGTTCTATAAAAATTCATTTTTAGGTCAATATATTTATTTGACGGTCAGGCGCGGTGGCTCACGCCTGTAATCCCAGCACTTTGGGAGGCTGAGGTGGGTGGATCACAAGGTCAGGAGATCGAGACCATCCTGGCTAACATGGTGAAACCCCGTCTCTACTAAAAATACAAAAACTTAGCCAGACGTGGTGGTAGGCGCCTGTAGTCCCAGCTACTCGGGAGGTTGAGGCAGGAGAATGGCGTGAACCTGCTAGGTGGGGCTGGCAGTGAGTCGAGAACCCGCCACTGTACTATAGCCTGGGCGACAGAGTAAGACTCTGTCTCAAAAAAAAGGAAAAGAAGAAAAAAAAAAAAAAAAATATATATATATATATATATATATTTATTTGACTATTACTTTGCTAGAGTTAGTGACATCATATCAGGTTAATGGGAAAAATAATAAGTACTATGGGGTAAGCAAGTCTGAGGAGAAATGCACTTTAGAAACATTGAACTGTATTATGCTTATGTCATGAAGGCTGCTAAAAATACAGTACCTACATCCAAGGTAATGGGGAGGACTCTGAGACACGGGCTTTAGGAACTCCTAAGTAGTTAAAAATAAATCATAACAGTGTTGTATTTTTTTTTTTTAGACGAGGTCTCTTTTGCTCAGACTGGATTACAGTGACTGGCGTGCTCATAGCTCACTGCAACCACAAACTCTAGGCTCAAGCAATCCTCTCACCCCCAGAGTAGCTGTGACTACAGACACACACTATCACGCCCTGCCAAATATTTTGTTTGGTTTTGGTTTGGGGTTTTTGTTTGTTTGTTTGTTTTTTAGTAGAGTCCAGGTCTTGCTGTGTTGCCCAGGCTGGTCTGGAAGTTCTGGGCTCAAGGATTCCTCCCACCTCTGCCGCAGAAAGTGCTGGGGTAAAAGGCAGCCATGCTACCAGACTGACGGTGTTGTACTTATGTTCTCCCTCTTACGTTCATGTCACAGACACTTGTGCTATTGGTAATGCATCAGGGGAGATAGCAAAGGAATGGAAATATTTGAATCACACAATATTTAATATTTAAATAAATATTTTATTCCATTTCCTAAATATTTATTATAAAGAGTAAAAGCTCCAAGACAACCTAAATAGCCTATTATTTATCACAAATTCTACTATTAGCCTAGAAGATGATCTACAGATGCATGAATTGGTTCTGTTGATAGGAAATGGGCCTTTTCCACTACAATTTCCTGTAGTCCCAAGCAGAAAGCACCGATTTGTGATTTTTCTAATACTCTCTGAATACTGCTTATTAAAGATGCATATGGGTTGAGGTAAATTCTGAGCACTAAGCTTTCTGAAATCCTAAATTTCAGAAGTTTAAGATGATGAAGATTGCTGATGAAACTGCGTGAGGTAGAAACTATCTTCATCATCCTAAACTTTTGAAAACCTCATCATCCTAAACTTCTGAAATTACCCCTGTGGGCCAGGCTGGCCTTTGTTAATCTAAACTCACAGACAGCATAGTTACAAAAAGCTGATTCTGACTACCCCTTTTAAATTCTTTCCAGAGTCCACACTATTCCCTCACATGGATAAAGATCCTGCTCTATCCGTTCCCTCTACTTTTCTTGTAATTTACTTCACTCTGAAAATGCACAATTCTCATTATGGCTAAAATTCAGAAGCAGGTGTGGGTGGGGAAATGAGTATATAAAGTTAAGGCATATGACGCATATTATGTTTGTCTCAAATCCCTGCTTTGACAGGAGAATTTTGGGCAAGTTTTTAAAATTCTGAGTCTCTGTATCCTTATATGCAGAATCAGAATAGTTCCTACCTCTTCAAATTATTCCAAGGATTAAATTAGATCAAGTATATAAGGTGGCCTACACACTACTGGCAACATAAAGCGATTTGCCTGACACACTTAAAAACAAACTGTGCATCTTCTATAACTCAGTTATATCTAACTTCCTCGTGCTCACCTTCTGCTGCTTCTGACTAAGAAAATATCCTGGTTATCTTTAAATTGATACTCATGGTTGTGCGTTTATGGATTGTACACTGAGTTTCCATTTGACTTCTTAATATAAATGCCTGATAAAATTTCTTTAAATACAGTTACCTAATTGATTAAATAGAATTCTGAAACTTATCTTGGTCCAGCAGGAGGTGCTGGGATGTATTCATTTTAAAATTAAAATTGGAGAAGGTGTTGTTTATCATTTCCAGAGACAAACAGATAAAGAACAATATTGGACTTTTGTTGACAACTCATCTTTTTGAAATGTTGACACAATTACTTGCAACCAACCCCCAATTCCACCCACAAAGATGTATACATTGCTGTACTTACGTATACTAAGAGCTAACCCCGAACAATTTAAAGAAGTTTCATAGAAATTCTGAGTGAACTATAGATTGAAGTGACAAAAAGCCTCCTGTCCTTCCAAATCCTTATATTAGTGAAAACAAGCATCCAAAGCTAGCAACAAAGATGCCAATTAAAAGAGGTATCTGTTACTAGAACAAAGAGTGATTTTCATTTGGTCTGTAGTATGTGTCAGGAAAACATATTTTGCCTGTCTCCCTCCATACCATTGTTCAAAGAGAAAGATTTTCTTTCAACAAAAACTGCTTTTAATTTAAAATGTTACACGTGTGCCTAGAGCAAATTAACACACATTTCCTGGAGTGTAATGAGGTACATCACCAGCTGCAATATATTTAAACATATAGGTAAATTATTTTGAGGACGATGAGGCAAATGAAAAGCTTTGAGTGAGGTTAGCATGTTTCACATTTTCCCTGATTCCCCTACTAAATCTTAAAAGTTGGGGCAGCAGACTACTTAAAAAAGATCCCCACCCACATTATAAAAAAAAATAGCATTTATGTATGAAGCACATTCAACTTTCAGCTCCCCCCAGAAAAAATTATTTATCTCCATATCCTTAATCACTTGCTGTTTCTAGCCACAGAGGTTGAGAAAACCTATCCTATTTGAGGCCAATGCCTCCATCAATGCCTTTGATTTCATCTGCCCTCTTCTATAATCTTTTTCCAGTAAAAATTATCTTCTCTCTTTCATCTTTAACATCTCCCTCTGTATCGACTCCTTTCTCCCAGACTATATATATGCTCAGTTCTGTCCCATTCCTAAAAGGAATTCATGTTGTTAATCAAAGCTCCAGTTCTCTCCTTTTTTTCTTCCCATCTAGTCAAACTTGTTTCAAGAAAGGACTATAATCAGCATCTCTGGTTTCTCATTTCTCTTTTACATTTCAGTGCCTAACAGACAGGTCTAAACCTCACCTGCCTTGCTGTTTCCGAGAGGGTCACCGGTGGTCTCAGTGTAGCCAAACCCAATGTGTTGGTATTAGGAAATTTCATCTTGTGTTCTCTCTGGGGCATCTGACACGAAATCTACTTCTTATGACTCTTCCTCTTCATCACATTGACATTTGAGCTTCTCAGACATTTCACAATGTAGATTTATTAACAGTCATCTCAAAATCAACACTTTCAAATCTGAACCTATCATCTTTCCTCAAACTTGTCCTATCTCTTGTATTTCACAGCACTGTAAAAGATACCACCACCCCATCCTGCAAACTTTAAAGTTAGAAACCTCACAGCAGTCCTGGGCTTCTTTTCATGATACTCTTTATCTGAGAACCAGATGTTCACATGATGTATTAGGTATTCATTGTATTCTGTAAAATTTTCTGAATTTTTCTCCATTTCTGTTTTGCTTTTCTCAGGCCTTAATCATATTTTATTTCTAATTGTGTTCTCTTGAAACAACCTTAACCACACTCTACACTCTGCCACTAGATTGATCCACATGAACTGCTATACGCCAAAATCTTCAGTGGGTCAGAGGAGGTTCATATTCCTTGGAAATATACTACATAAAAATACAGCATTACAGCTGACTTAACAAATGTTATCTAATTTCCATTTTCAATTTTTCTTCAAACGCCATGAGTTGTTGAAAAAGTATCTTTTAGTAACTACTAGAAATTTTGTAACTTTTTAGCTGCTTATAACTGGATTTAACTTAATTATATTTAATGTGTAATTATTTGCATGCATATACACACAATTATATGCACACATATAGGCATATATGTTATATATCCTTACATGTTATATATCCTTATCCTTATATCTAACTGTGGATTTTAACTTAATTGCACTTTATTTGGAGAATGAAGTTTGCATTATTCAAATTTTTGAAATATTTTAGGGTAATTTTTACATCAGAATATGAACAATTTTGGTCTAGATTAGTGTACCATGGCTATTTTCCAATTGCTGGGGTTAATATTATATTTATATACATAGCATATGAACATTTTTCCTTGTTTTATATGTATGGAGATTATGTAATTGTAATTAGTAGAATACAGTTCACATATTTCAGATATGTATTTTTATTCAGATATTACAGTTCAGATATGTATTTTTATACTTTTATATACAGTATAAAAATATATATATTTGCTCAGTTTAGCTTTTTATCATTTTATATAACTTCATTTTATTTACGGTAGTGCTTTTTGCCTTATTGTTCATCTTTCTGATATGAAGACATTCACATCATCTTTCTTTAAGCTGCATTTTACCTAATATATTTTTTCTACCCTTTGACTTTCAATCCTTCTTTCTTTATATATTCATACGTATTTGAAAACACCATATTACTACATTTTCTCAATATGTAAAAGGTGAAAATCTGCCTTTTTTATTAGAGACTGTATGTACATTAAGTGTGAATTTATGCCTTTCTTCTTATTTTGTACTTTCCACTTGTCCCCTTTTTCCAATTTGATTCTCTTTCTTTTCTTAATTTCTTGCCTTCTTTGGCAAGTATTGCATTTGTAATTTTATTTTCTCATTCTGTTTCCCTCTACTTGTTGATAAATGATACGTCTTATGTGTCATTTTATTGAGGCATATTTACATACATTGAATAGCACAGATTTTACGTGTATAGTTTGATTATTTTGAAAATATACCTGCATAATCTAAAATCCATCAATAAATAGAACATTTCCAGAAAGATCTCTTGTGCCCTTTTCAGTCAGTACCGATCACCATTTAATGAAACATATCTCATCTGATTGCTATCAGAACAAGTTAGTTTTATCTGTAAAAGAGCTTTATACAGGTCGAGTCTACAGTATATTCTCTTTTATATTGGTCTTCTCTCACTCAACATAATGTTTTCGAAATTCACTCATGTTGTGTATATCAGTTATTTGTTACTTAAATTCATGAGTAGTATTCCATTGTAGGAATGTACTTTAGTGTTTGATTTGTGTCTTTGTTTTATTAAAAGACATTTTCCTATTCATGGCCATCAGGATTATTTCCAGTTTGGGGCTATTATGAATAAAACCGCTATAAATAGGTTCAAAGCTCTTTCTTTTAGACCAAGATTTTTATTTCTATTAGATAAATATCTAGTAATAAAGTTATTGGGTCATAGTGTAGATGTATATTTAACCTTTTAAGAAGATGTCAACAATCCTCCAACATGGTTGAATTCCTATTTAAAATGCTTTCTTAACTTAAATTCGAAGGACGGTCAATATATTTTACTGTCCTCGCCAACAAAACAAGAGTCATAAAATGCATTAACTGTGATCACTCTTCTACCAATGTATAAGCTTTTCTGGTTCAGCATTTTGTTTTTATTTTCCTCCTTACAAATGTAGGAATTATTATTGTTTTACACAATGTTGTTTCAAAGTTACCCACGTATTTGCCAGTATCTTTGTCCAGCCTTCATTCTGGTATTGACCACAAATCTCTCTGAGACTAATTCCTACCTTAGAATGTCATTCTGTATCTGCTTGTACCCTCATTCTTAAAAGATGACTTTTCTGGACATTGAACTCTCTTTTTTCCAACTTTATTTAGGTACAGTTGACAAACAATTATTGCATATATTCAACATGTACAATATAATGTTTTGATATGTATATACATTGTGAAATGATTACCACAACCAAGTTAATTAACATATCCATCACTCACACAATTACCTCTGTGTGTGTGTGTGTGTGTGTGTGTGTAATGAGTACATTTAAGATCTATTCTGCTGGCAAATCTTAAGTATACAGCACAGTATTATTAACTATAATTATTTTCTCTCAGAATTTCTAAGAATTTTCACTCTTCTAGTTTCTACTGGTATTATTAAGGAGCGAATATGAAACTACTTTTGATGAGATTGGAGGTGATTTCTGTTTTCTCTCTGGCTACTTTTAAGATAACTATCTCAGCCGGGTGTGGTGGCTCACACCTGTAATCCCAGCACTTTGGGAGGCCAAGGTGGGCAGATCACGAGATCAAGAGATCAAGACCATCCTAGCCAACATGGTGAAACCCCGTCTCTACTAAAAATACAAAAATTAACTGGATGTGGTGGCACGCGCCTGTAGTCCCAGCTATTTGGGAGGCTGAGGCAGGAGAATTGCTTGAACCCAGGAAGTAGAGGTTGCAGTGAGCCGAGATTGGTCCACTGCACTCCAGCCTGGTGGTGGAGCGAGAGTATGTCTATAAATAAATAAATAAATAAATAAATAAATAAATAAATAAAATATCTCTTTTTTTACTTTGCGCAATATAGTATCAATGTTGATGTCTAAGCCGGATTCTCTTTTATTAATCATTGAGACTTAGGGGGCGTCCTAGTTTTCTGATTGCTGTTTCACCTCAAATATTCCATCTCCCCATTCTCACTCTTAAATCATTCTGACATTCTGAAAAAGCATGTGTTGCAACTTTTAACTCTCTCTTCCCTGACTTTTAAATACTCTTTTACATCTTCACATCTTTGCAATACAAATAATTTTTAAAATTTATTTTCCTGTCTTCAAGCTCTCTATTAAACTCTGCTGCTTGTACCATGCATTAAGTTTTAATGTTCTATTAAATGTTTATATATATATATATACACACACATAAAATATTCTATATATAGAGATTTATATGTCATTGCACTAGGCCTGCACTCCAGAGTGAGGTAGAAACACCTTCCTGAAAAGGACTGGAAACAATGGCTTTAGTATGCACTTCCAGCAGTATTTTCTTCCATCTCGTTAATAAGCCCTGCAGGATTCTTGCTTTCATGTCAGATCGGCAATGCATTTAAAAGGATGTTTTAAATGCCTTATCAAACATTGTAGTTGTTGCATTTGGATGAACAATATCTAGTCTGCCATATTGCCATAAACGAAATCCTAGTTTTCTTCACAAGTTCACTCTCTCATATATCAAGGGTTAGTGAAGTCATCACGCTTCCTTCAGGAAATCTTTCCTCTCTGTACAGATTGAGAACAGTTACTGGACTCCATAGTAAAGTCTGCCATTTTATACTTAAATTAATTCCCTATGGGGCCTTGAGCACCATTAGGTTGTTGGTCCCCTTGAAATCGAACCATGACATAGATATGTTCAGTGGCATCATAGATTATGTTAGGGGCTCATTAATCTTTCCAAACTTAACAGCTTTTAAAGTCCCCTCATTCACAGATCTGAAAAGTTCTGATTCTTTCTCCCCTGGTTTCCCTTCAAGACAACCTTTGTACCTCTGTTTCAGTCCCAGGTTCTAGTGCCTTTAGTTTTTAACCTGAAATATTTCTATGTTGTTATTTTAACTTGAAATTGTACAAGTCTATTTTAGAAGCATAAAAGGCCACTGATGTCTCACATCTGGACAAAGCTTTATATTTATCCAGGTATAACATATGGTCTTGAGCCAATTCTTATTTTTAGTCAAGGTCCTTATTGCCATTCATTACTCCATATCTTTCTAGTCTCTAATAGACCCAAACTTAATTCAGAGACAGCACTAATACCATTCCTTGTTGCACTAATGCATTAGGTACCCATGTTTCCTGAAATATTTGCCAGTTTTTGCTATAGGATGGGTGTGAGGATTAGAATGAATAAAATGATAAAAACACAAATGAGAATTTCTGACATATAATGAATGTTCAACACAAAATATGACTACTATAATAATTGCTACTTTAAGGATATATTAAACAAATAAATTACAATTAATGTAACTTTTATTACATTATTAAAAGATCACAGGATTGACACTCTAGTAGAAAGTTTTAAATTCCCCCATGAAACAGCATAGCTGTTATTATCTCACAGAAATAAATTAATCTTAAAAAACTCCAATCAGAGGCTGGGCGCAGTGGCTCACACCTGTAATCCCAGCACTGTGGGAGGCTGAGGGGAGGCAGATCACCTGAGGTCAGGAGTTTGAGACCAGCCTGGCCAACATGGTGAAACCCCATCTCTACTGTAAAAACAAAAATTAGCTGGGTGTGGTGGCACGTGCCTGTAATCCCAGCTACTCAGGAAGCTGAGATAGGAGAATTGCTTGAACCTGGGAGGCAGAGATTGCAATGAGCTGAGATCACACCACTGCACTCCAGCCTGGGAGACAGAGTGAGATTCCATCTCAAAAAAAAAAAAAAAAAAAAAAGTCCAGTCAGAGAGGCATCATACTACCTCACTTCAAATCTTCAAATTATACTACAACACTACAGTAACTAAAACAGCATAGTATTGTCATTAAAAACAAACACACAGACCATGAAACAGAATAGATAACCAGAAAAATTGCATAAATTTACAATTAACTCATTTTCAGCAAAGGTGCCAAGAGCATGTATTGGGTAAAAGGCAGTCACTTCAATAAAAAATTCTGGGGAAACTGAATGTTTATATAAAGAAGAATGAAAATAGACTCCTATCTTTCACCATATACAAATGTAAAATCAAAATGGACTAAAGACTTAGATATAAGGCATGAAACTATGAAACTACTAGAAGAAAACATTGGCAAAATGCTTCAGGACAGTGGTGTGAATGTTTCTGGTCAAAGATTTATTGAGTAAGACCTCAAAAGCATGGGCAACCAAAGCAAAACTTGACAAATGGGATCACGTCAAGTTAAAAACAAAACAAAACAAAAAAACTTCTGCACAGCAAAAGAATCAACAAATTGAAGAGACAATCTACAAAATGGGAGAAAATATTTTTAAACAATTCAACTGGCAAGGGATTTTATAACAGAACATACAAAAACTCAAAAAGCTCAGAAGCAAAAAAAATGAAATAATATAATTTAAAAATAAACAAAAGACCTGAATAAACATTTCTCAAAAGAACACATAGAAATAGCCCATGGGTATATGAACAAAAAAAGTTTAATGTCACTAATCATCAGGGAAATGCAAATCAAAACCATTATGAGATATAATCCTACCCCAGTTAAAATGATTATTGTCAAAAAGACAGAAAATAACAAATGGCTCTAAGGATGCTGAGACAGGAGAATGTTAATACACTGTTGATGGGAATGTACATTAGTATAGTCACTATGGAAAAAAGGATGGAGAGTCTGCCAAAAAAAAAAAAACTAAACTAACAATAGAACTAACATATGATCCAGCAATCCCACTGATGGATATATTTTCAAATGAAAAGAAATCATTGTATCAAAGAGATCTGTACTCCCATGTTTATTGCAGCACTATTTGCAATACCCAAAATAGGGAATCAACCTAAATATCCATCAGTTCATGAATGAATACAGAAAATGTGGTATATATGCACAACGTAATCGTATTCAGATATGAAAAAAGGAATGAAATCATGTCATTTTTGGCAACATGGATGGAACAGGAAGTCATTATATTAAGCACAGAAAGACAAATATCACATGTTTTCACTCATAATATATGAGCTAATAAAGTAGATGTCATGAAGGTAGAGAGTTGAATGATCGTTACCAGAGGCTGCATTGAGCATCTGATTTGATTATTACATATTGTATACCTGTATCAAAATATCATATGTACCCCCAAAATATTTACAACTATTTTACAGCAATTTAAAAAATAAATATATTTTTAAAAACTTCCCATCAAGAACATAGTTAAACAAAATTGTGGTATGGGGAAAACTTGCTTTCATGACCCTGTCTCCTTTCTACTTTCTCACTAAACATGGGTGCAAATTGACCATTCGTAAATGCCCTGTGTTTCCCACTCTATTGAGCCCATGGCTTCTGAATTGAAAATAAATGAGGCATTCACTTATACAGAATTATGGAATTTTATTATTATCCCACACCTTACAGTATTTTCATCTAAGAGACAATCCTTAATCCAATTCTTAATCCAGTGAAATGAATCCATATTATTACATTACAAACCTGGGCTGTGGCACTAGGCAGACCTGATAAGCATTACAATTCCTTTAATCACTGAGAGTGACCTTGGGGCTGTTTCTTAATCTCTCCACTCCAGAGTGCTCAACTGCGAGTTGTAGAAAAAATATCTAAAAGATAAGGTTGGTGGGAAGATTAAAATGGATAAAGATAGCAAAGCACATATTAGAATCCTTGGCATAAAACACATGTTCAACACAAAATAGGGGCTTTTACTGTTATTATTATTATTGATGCATTAAGTAATGGTCATTGCTATAATTGTACTTTTAGGGAAATCTTAGGTCTGGGGTTCCATTTGAGCTACAAGATTTAAACCACCTCTGCATTATTCTGGCCTAGTCCCCTCCTTCCCAAGATTGCACAGGTTAAATCCACATCAGAATGGTTAATGGTCACACCAGGAACCCCTGTGACAGCTATAACACCACTATCAAGGATTTATTAAAGACAACTAACTTAGCAAAAAGCATCTAAAAATGCTAGAGCTAAGGAAAAAATGATTTAATAGACCAAGTAGTTTTTTATTAGAACGGCTCTTCCAGCCAAAAACTAGGTTGTAGGGAAGAGGGGTGCGGAGAAAAAAAAGTTAAAAGTTGTTTAGGCAAGCCGGGTGTGGTGGCTCATGCCTGTAATCTCAGCACTTTGGGAGGCCAAGGATCACTTGAGGTCAGCAGTTCGAGACCAACCTGGCCAACAGGGTGAACTCCCGTCTCTACTAAAAAGGCAAAAATTAGATGGGCATGGTGGGAGGCACCTGTAATCACAGCTATTCAGGGGCCTGAGGCAAGAGAATCGCTTGAATCTGGGAGGCAGAGGTTGCATTGATCTAAGATCACATGTACCATTGCACTCCAGCCTGGGCGACAGACGCTGTCTCAAAAAAAAAAAAAAAAAAAAACAACAACAACAACAACAAAAAAAACAACAAAGAAAAAGAAAAAAGAAAAGAAATTATTGAGGCAGAGATTCCTCAACTAATCAACATCCACCTTAGAGAAAAATGAGTCATGGCAAATTCTACTGTGTAGTCACACTGTTGATGCACATTTGCCATTACAGCTTATTTTCATTCCATCTGCCCCTTCTTCACTCAGTGAGCAGTGTTAAGCACAAGCTGGCTACCACTCTGTGCAGCACTTCCCTCAGGTTTATTTTAAACCTTTAGAAGTGCCTTCCAGCCACTTCTCTTTCCTCACTTGCTTTCATTTAATTTAGTACTTGCCTCCTCCTGGATTATGCATCTTATTTTTGTCTCACATTTAAATGGCTGCCTGATGAAAAACCCTCACTACTTCTGCCTCCTTCATTTACATTTGCATCTCTGTCCATTACCTTTCTTTCAGTATGGGATAAAAGCTCTAGTGGCCTTCAACTTAATTGTTTCTCCTTGTTTTGCATCCTTTTAGACATTTCTCCAATTTCTATGTTAAAACTAATTTCTTTTTGTGCCATCTCCCTGACAAATTCCATTTGTAATCAAAATCTTACCCACAAACTCCATGCACGTAATGGCCAAATCAACTTCTCCACACCGATTCTTTGGTGCTGACTTCAGTCATTCAGCTCCAGTCATGCATTGGTTTCATGTCAAAACTAATATTACCTTTCCAACCTGGTGTTATTGTATTTAACTCTAGGTCCATTGCTCTGCAAACATTATTGTATGATGCAGTGTGCAGAGTTATTATGACACACACAGGGAAAAAAGGCACTGACATTTATCAACCTTGTCACTAGATAAGGTCTGATTTACTGTAATTAAGGTTGGGCTGTACTGAAAATATATTTTTTAAAAATAGGAGATATACTTAACTCCACTATTCATCTCAAATATCCAGAGCACTGCTGCACGGTCATCAGTGTGAATTTAGGTGTTTTAAGCTACTGTGAATATAAAACTGAAAGAGATTTATGGGCAATAAAAGGAAATGTGCTCATAATTCACAACTGGCCTGTGAGACCCTGGCTCTGCTTTGAAGCCACCAAGACAGTTCATTAGTTTCACTAGACAGGCCTGGAATTGAAACAGAATGGTCAGGCATCACTAATGTGATTAAGGTTCCTGATTTCACAGTTTAAAAAAAAAAATAGATTAGTTGACCCAAATGCGATTTCAGAGTTTTCCTTGGGTATGCCTCAGAGGTCCATGACCAGTTCCTGGCAAGGAAAAGGATAACCTGGAAATATTAGCAAGTGTCTAAGGCTAGAACTCCAAGGAAAGTTTTGTGTGCTTATTTTTCTCTTACATTGAAAATGAAAATTCCACTGGCTCATTGAAAATCGTCATTTTCTGGAACGATAAAATAACTCTAATTATTGTGTAAAGGCAATCAATGTTCATTTTTATACAATGAATCATCATATACTCCCACTGTTTCTTGAATGTTTGATGTAGCAACCAAATGCAATTTAATGAACTTGCATAAATTAAATTCCTACCACATATTTCACAACGCTGACATGTTTAATACATAAAATCACTTGGGTTTCACTAACCACATTAATTTTATTTTTAAGGTTATATAATATTCTATTTCTATTGATTTCTATTAATTGATTTTAATTAATTTTCAATCACCAGAATTATGAATACTGAAAGCAGTGTATATGTGCTTGCTGTTAATTAATTTTTCATTTTTTAGGATACAGGTAAGATTAGATTTCCATAGGTTACCAGAGTATTTAGCAGTAATTTATTGATAATCTATACTTCCCCCATCCTCTCTATTCCCCCAAAATCTTTCGGCCTCCTAGAATCTGAATAGCATTGTATAAACTACTCCTATTTGTAGGTTGTGGAACATGTTACAACAAACTTTCACAGAGGGAAAATGTATTTTATAAACCCAATGAAAGCCTAAAAATTATTTTAGTTTCTTATTTGATGTATTTTCTATAACATTAGTGTAAATGACAAAATCACTCGATTCATTTTAATTGCCAGGGAGGAAATGTGAGCCTCTGTGGAAGAGTATAGAGTTGTCTGAGAGACAAAATAGAGTGAGTGAACTGAGTGCGCTCACACAGCAGTCAGTGGCAGGGGCGTAACTAGAACCTAAGACTGCAGAATTCTAGTTCAGTTGATTTCAGCTCCTTTTTCCTTTCATGTCTTCTTTCTTAATATACCTTTGGCATTCACATATTTAATATTTTCTCTTGATCCTTTGAAAACAACCATGACATGCAGTAATTTGTAGTTTTGTTTTGATTTTTGTTTTGTTTTGAGACAGAATTTGAATTGTCCATCTGGTGGACAATTGCTATTCATGTAGAGGCCACCATCTAGTGGAGGAAACCCCTGGAAGCATGTGAGTTCAGGCAGCCTCCAGCACCTGCCACTTTGTAAATCTCCTGTCTTTTCTACTAATCATTTCTCATTCAGCTGCCTTCAGAAGAAACTTTGCTCTATTTTTTTCTATTATTGGATCCTGAAAGAAACATAAAATTATAACAGTAATAAAAGTGGTAAGAACACTATAAAGAAAAATATTTTTCTAAAATACAAATATAAATTTGGGTACTATTAAAAATTAATTTGTCTCAATTAAACATTGCTGATGGGAATGTAAAATGATATAACTACCAAGAAAAACAATTTTAGTTTTTATAAAACTATCAAACAGTTTTAGTTTTATAAAAACTAAACATTCAAATTACTGTACTACCCAACAATTGAACTCTCAGGAGTTTATTCCAAAGAAATGAAACCACATGTTCACACAAAAACCTGTACATAAATTTACATAGCAGTTTTTTTTTTTACTAGTCAAAAGCTAGACACAGCCCAGATGTACTTCAACATGAATGACTGAACAAAGAGTGATACATACAAGTTATGGAATAGTACTCAGAAATAAGAAAGAATGAACTATTGATACCCACAAAGACTTGGATGTGTCTCCAGAGAATTGTGCTAATTGAAAACACCTAATCTCCAAAGGTTATATACCGTATGACAGCATTTATATTACAGGTTTGAAATGACAAAATTTTAGGAGTGGAGAACAGATTAGTGGTTGCCAGATGTCAGGGATGAGGGTGAGGGGGCAGACAGAAGGAGATGATATGTGTATGAAAGGGCAACACAAAGGGTCCTTGTGGTGATGAAACTGTCACAATCTTGACTGTGTAGAAAATACAAGAACCCACGAGTGATTAAAATTTACACAGAACTAAGCACACAAATACATACACAAACGAGTACAAGTAAAATTAGGAAAATCTGAATAAAATTAGTAGAGTATATCAGTGTCAAAATACAGGCCATGGTACTGGATTATAATTTTGCAAAGTGTTATCATTGGGGGAAAAACATACATACATACACACACACAAACACACACATATATATAATAGTATATCACACACAAACACACACATATATATAATAGTATATGTAGCAATGCTATCTACCTACATAATTAAAAAGCCATTTTTCAAATTGTTTTAATGATATTTCTAGCTAGGACTGATATAGTTTGGACTGATACATTTGTCTCCACCCAGATCTCATGCTGAAATGTATTCCCCATTGTTGGAGGTGGGCCTGGTGGGAGGGATTTGGATCTTGGTAGTGGATCCCTCATGACTTGCTTGAGCCACCTCCTTGATGATAAGTGAGCTTTTGCTCTGAGTTCACATAGGATATGGTTATGTAAAAATGTACACGTGCCCTTCCCCTTATGCTTTTGTTCCTGCCATGTGAGATGCCTGCTCCCCCTTTGCCATGAGTAAAACCTTCCTAATGCCTCACCAGAAGCTAAGAGGATTCTGATGCCATGCTTCCTGTAGACTGCTGAACTATGAGATAATTAAACCGTTTTCTTTATAAATTACACAGTTTCAGATATTTCTTTACAGCAATGCAAGAACAGCCTAACACAACAGCAAAAATTATTCAGCTAGTAGAAGCTAAAGTGTAAATTAACGTTTAAAAGGTCATTTAATTTGTGGGTTGAGGATCTGCATAATGAACTCTTGATTTTTTCCTACCAACATTTATTTTGGGAGAAAGGCAGAAACCTGTACAAATAATACGGAATGTGAAGAGTAAAGATTAGAGATGGTTTCAGGAAGCATTCGTCAGAAAATATTTAATAATAAATGTATTTTAGATTCTGATAATTCAAAATAATGATGGTCAGGAGCTAGACAGGCTAGTATGACTGTACTAGGGAGTGCTGGTTGAGTATTCATGTTTTCCCAAGTCCATAGGTAGGAAACAATCAACCTAATGACCAAGAAGAATCTACCATACAGAGGAGGCTTAAATCAGACCAAGCTTGTACATAGGCACACTATAGACAGATGAGACAGAAGATCTCCACTTTTTCCCCACTTTTTCAGCCTTGACTTTTATTTTCCTAACAGAAGAACATCTTAAACCGCTTGGCGTGTCTTGCAAAAATCTTTCATCTCTCCAAAGGGAAAATTACCCTTACATGCTAGAAAACTGCTACTCCGTAATATATCAAAGAAGAGGAACAAAAATGTTATGATGTGTAAGTATTAAAAACTTTGAGAGATGGCAATGGAATTAAAGATTTGTGGTTTCCAAGAAATTATGCAAACTAAAGAATCTGAATGTGGTGAATCTGACTCTTCCCCACTTTAGATCAATCCTCGGAAAAAATTTCTCTACTGGAAATGAGAAACCTAAGAGAACATAGGATAAAAAAGAAGGACATATTCTTTTTTTTTTTTTTTTTTTTTTTTTTGAGACAGAGTGTCGTCTTCCAGGCTGGAGTGCAGTGGTGCCATCTCGACTCACTGCAAGCTCCGTCTCCCAGGTTCAGGTCATTCTCCTGCCTCAGCCTCCCAAGTAGCTGGGACTACAGGCGCCCGCCACCACACCCAGCTAATTTTTTGTAGTTTTAATAGAGACAGGTTTTCACGGTGTTAGCCAGGATGGTCTCGATCTCCTGACCTCGTGATCTGCTCGCCTTGGCCTCCCAAAGTGCTGGGATTACAGACGTGAGCCACCACGCCCGGCCAAGAAGGCCATATTCTTCTTTTGGCATAAAGTACAAAAGACATGTCAACAGAGGTCATAAATCTTTATATAAAACTAGAAATAGAGTTACTGATAGGGAATAAACTCTCTTGGTGGGAGACATCTTATTTTTTTTTAAATACTCTAGTTCAAAAATTATATTTATAAACGTATTAGTCTGTCTTCATGCTGCTAAAAAGAACAGCCGAGACTGGGTAATTCATAAAGGAAAGATGTTTAATCGACTCACAATTCAACAAGGCTCAGGAAGCCTCAGGAAGCGTCCAATCATGGCAGAAGGCGAAGCGGAAGCAAGGCACTTTCTTCACCGGTAGCAGGAAGTGCTGAGTGAAGGGGGAAGAACCCTTTATAAAACCATCAGATCTCGGAGAACTCATTCACTATCAAGAGAACAGCATGGAGGAAACCGCTCCTATGATTTAATTACTTCTACCTGGTCTCTCCCTTGACATGTGGGGATTAAGGGGATTATGAGGATTATAATTCAAGATGAGATTTGGGTGGGGACACAAAGCCTAACTATATCAACATAATACATATCTTTTGAAATTGTTTATCATTAACAAACTGAAATTACGGACAATAGACTTAAAAATACATTTCCAACAGAAATATGTGACTACGTGTTCACATAAAGATATCAATAGTGTATGTACAACAACTTGGACAATTGACCAGAAAAAAATCTTTATATGATTAAGCAATAAACAACTTTGGATGATAAAGCAAGGCTTGTGTTCATTAATAACCAATAAATTACAAATAAACAGCAGCAAAATAAGAGATGACCAAGAACTCTGCGAACTCTGTGATGGGAATCTTCCTGCAGGGTTGGTTCAAATTGGTTCAAGCTTTTGGTGATGCAACTTGACAATATATCTGAATTGTTAGGCATGTTATTTCCTTCATTCTCAAAGTTCATCTATTAGCACCTCAACTCAGAAAACTAAAAATTGAGCACATTAGCTAGCGACATTCGATTGGAGTCTTTAGTTAATAGTATTGCATTACTGTTTATTTCCTGGTTTTGATATTGACACTGTGGTTATATAAAATGTTACATACTATTAGAGGAAGCTGGATGAAGGGCATAAGGGAATTCTCTGTATAATATTTGCAATTTTTCTGCAAGTCTAATTATTCCAAAATAAAAAGTTAAAAAATAACAAAACAAAATATTAGAAAAAGAAAGTTAAAAAAAAAAGACATGGCAAATCAATGTAGATACAGATTCTGTTCCTTAAATACTAAATTTTATTGCTAATACAATAAAATATGGACAGAGACAAAATCATCCTTATTTGCAGAGAAATTTCTCCATATAAAGTCAGAGATAATCAACTGAAATTTTGTTACTATTGAAAGGAGAAGGTCTAGATGTAAAAAGAACAACCCAAATCAAGAACTTTCTTGTACACCAATAATAAATTGAAGGATTATGAGAAAAGATCTGATTCACATTGGAAACAGATTAAAATGCCTATGAATAACCTTAACAAGAAATTTTATGTGTACGTCTATATACAGTGGACCATCTATATCTGCAGGTTTCACATCTGTGGCATCAACCAACCACAGATAAAAAATGTCCAAAAAAGAATAAAAAATAACAGTACAACAGTAAAACATAAGACAAACTTGAAAATACAGTATAACAACTATTTACATAGCATGTACATTGTATTAGCTCTTTCAGTAATCTAAAAATGACGTAAAGCCCAGTATGTGAGAGGATGTGTATAGATTATGTGCAAATACTACACCATTTTATACAAAGGTCTTGGACATCTGCAAATTTTTATATCAGGGTCCAAGAACCAATTCCCTAGGGACAACTATACTGGCCTCAATATTTTGTTTCTCTTTTATTTTGTGGAAGAGCTTGTGTAATAACAGCATTAATTCTTCAAAAATTGGTAGAAATATTTAGTGAAATAATCTGAGCCTAAAGATTTTTAGTTCTGGTGGTTTTATTTTTGTTTTTGTTTTTACGTGAGGGAAGCTTTCTGACTATACATTTAATTTATTTAATGTCTATAGGAATATCTATAATATATTTTATCTTGGTTCAATTTTGGCCATTTGTAATTTTAAGGAGTCAGTTCATTTATCCTAAGTTGTTGAATTTATAAACTTAAATTCTTTCATAGTATTCCCTTATTAGTTTCTTTTAATTGTACTGGAATTTATAGTGATAAACCTGTATAATTGAAGGGATAATAATTTGTGTCATTTATCTTTATTTTTTGCAGTCTTGCCAGAGGTCTATCCATTTTATTGAATTTTTTAAAGAACCAGCCTTCTGTTTTATGAATTTTATCTGTGGTTTTTATGTTTTCAATCTTACTGACTTTTGTTTTTATCTTTATTTTTTCCTTCCTTGTGATTTTTCCAGGTTTACTTTGATCTTCTGTACTATTCTGTGAAGTAGGAACATAGATTGTTAATTTGAGGTCTTTTTTTTTTTCCTAATGTAAGCTAGTAATTTTGTAAGCAATAAATAGATGCCTCTCAGCACTGTTGAGTTGGAGCCCAAATATTTTGGTATGTGGTCATATATTTCATTTAGTTCTATGTATTTTAAAAAATTATTTGATGCATGAACTATTTGGAAGCGTATTGTTTAATTTCTACATGGGTTGAGATTTTCATTTGTCTTTATGCTATTCTCATTTCATTCCATTATGGTGACAAGAATATGCTGAGTTAGGTCAACTTAATTTTTTTTTTTTCAAAGCTTTTTTTACGACTGAGGATATGGTCTATCTGAGTAAATGTTTCATGAGTGCTTGAAAAAAAATGTACTCTGGTATCTTTGGTTGAGTGTTGTTTGAGTGTTTATTTAGGTCAGTTAGATCCTTTGATTGATTGTGTTATTCAGATCATCTATATCCTTGATGATTGTCTGTTTGCTTTATACATGTTTAGGATTATTTTGAGTGGATTGAGTCTTTAATTTTTATGCAACATTCCTTGGTTTCTAGTAATTTTCTTTGCATAGAAGTCTGTTTTACCTGATATTAATATACACACTATTGATATTTTTAAAATTAATTTTGTTATGATATATTTTCCATTCATTTACTTTCAAACTATGCCATTTAATTTGAATCAAGTTTATTAAAAGTATACAATTTTGTTATTTGTATTTTATCTTCCAGTCTCTCTCTTTTATGTGGTACATTTAAACCATTTTAACCAAGAAAATATTAATATATGTGTCTATTTCCCCTTTATTTCATTTACTCCACATAGAGGTTATGATGGGCAATTCTTTTCTCAGCAATTGGAAAACATTGTGCCACTTCCTTCTGGCCTCCATGATTTCAGATAAGAAATCTGCTGTCATTTGAATTGGTGTTCCCCTAGAGCTAATGCATTATTTCTCCCTGGCAACTTTCAAGACATTTTTTCTTTGACTTTGGTTTTCAGAAGTTTAATTATAATGTGTCTAGAGGTTAATTTTTGGGGGGAAATTATCCTATTAGTGTTTTATCATCTTGAATCTATGGTTTTATATAATTTGCCAATTATGCAAAGTTTTCAAACATTGTTCATTCAAATATTCTTTAGTCTCAAGCTTTTTATCATCTTTTTCGACTAAAATAATATGAATATTGCCTCTTTTGTTATTGTCTTACAAGTGTCTAAGAATCTGTTCATTTATATTTTGGTTCAAATTAGGTACATCTATTTGATCTATCCTTAAGTTTGCTTATTCTCCCCTCTGTCACCCAATTATTGAGCCCATTCAGCAAGTTTTTATTAATTTCTATTGTTGTATCTTTCAATTTTATAATTTCCATTGGTTCTTTATTTTAGTTTCTATTTTGTTTGCTGGGATCCTCTATTTTTTATATTATAGTAATTTTAACTACTTATTGGACTATTTTAGGGCAGTTACTTGAAAATATTTTTTGCATTATTTCACTATCTTTATGTCAGTATCAATTGATTGTCTTTTCTCACTTAAGTTATGATTTTCCTGATTCTTGGTATAATTTCTCTTTTTTATCCTATATATTAAACTATTATGTTAGAAAACACTTAGCCCCATTCTTTTTTATTCAGTTATTTTTTTTAATTTCAGAAATGATTTAAGACTTTGCCAGGACTCATAAAATCTACACAACTGAATTACAATTTATTGGTTTTGCAGCATTCCAACTATAGCAGAGTAGATAGGTCACATTTAAAAAAAAAAGTGAGGGCTATCTCTCTGTTAGAGGCTCTTTCCCAGTAACTTTGGAGAACAGTAATATTTTGCTAAGAGATACTGCATTTTGCTATAAAAAATACATAAACTCTAAAAGTATGAACAAGTTAGTTGTTATTTTCAAGATATAAATTAAAAATACTTTTCTCAGGTTATTTATATATGCACAACAGCAACCCAAATTTCAAAGCAAGAAATGTCAAGATAGAACAATATGAAGAGAGGAAATTTTAATACATTGATATTTTGTTCATCTCACAGTTACAAATACAGTGATATCTTCAAGACAAATGCCATTTATAAATATTGCTAAAATTTTTATAGATGGGCTGTTAAAGCATCCATTTTGAGAGTTGCTGATTGCTTACTGAGGAGTAAAATAATATTTTGACTTTATTTCCAATATAACCTCCATTTTGATAAATATTAATCAAATACTTAATGTTGCTCACATTGAGCATATTTTCTCATTGTTATTTTTCATGGATGCATTAGAAATAGTGCAGCATCTGAGTAAGATAAGAGCTATCTGCTGTGCTTAAAGGGAGGGAATTTTACATTGGAGAAAACAATTTCACAACTGTAAGGAGTTACTTCTTTGAAAAGGCATGAGTAAACCCCCAAACAATAATTTTTTTATATTTATTCATTCATTAAACAGTTACTCAGTGTAAACTCCATGCAGAATACTCCTTTAGGTGAACAAAGCAGGCAAAGTTCGCTTCTCTTATAAAGTTTACACATTTTCTAGATGGAGACAGATGCTGAATAAGCAATAGGAGAGTAGCTAGTTAAAAAAATGTTAAAATAAAAATAAACTGGGGCAATGTCAGAGGACAGACTGGAGCGGGAAAACTCTTTAAGGATGTCAGGAAAAGGCAGAATCTTTTGAAGAAGTGTAATTTTGCCCAGATCTAAAGGTCAAAGCATTGGGTAATTTATTAAACTCCTCTTGCTCTTATTATCCCCGTATGCTGTCTTACTATCCACATATCCAGGAAGAAAATAAAAGTACTACCTTGCTTGATTATTGGAAGGTTCAAATGCAACTCAAATAAAGGACCTGAATGTTCGCTAAATAAGACACATTTTTAAATTTTGTTAAAATTAGTGGGTTTTTTTTGGTTGTTGTTGTTGTTTTACTTTTGGTCTCAGCTCTTCATCTCTAAAATACAGTCAGTCAAGAAAGTGATTCATTCTGAATTTCATTTTAGTGCAAACAAACTTGAACTACATGTACCATATTTAAAGCATGATGACAACACAAGATTGTTTTGTCTTTATTCTCATAGATTAATGAGTAGGTAAAAATACTTCAATGACACATTTATACAATTATTTGTCCTTCCTTCCTTCCTTCCTTCCTTCCTTCCTTTCCTTTCCTTTCCTTTCCTTCCTTCCTTCCT
Source organism: Papio anubis (assembly GCF_008728515.1). Classification (NCBI taxonomy): domain Eukaryota; kingdom Metazoa; phylum Chordata; class Mammalia; order Primates; family Cercopithecidae; genus Papio; species Papio anubis. Next base: position 28,906,897 of record NC_044987.1, on the reverse strand, counting down.
TCCTTCCTTCCTTCCTTCCTTTTTCTTTTTCCTTTTTTCTTTCTGGTATCACTCTGTCACCTAGGCTGAAGTGCAGTGGTGCAATCAAAGCTCACTACAGCCTTGAACTCCTGAGCTCAGTGAATCCTCCTGCATCAGAATCCCATATAGTTGGGACTATAAGCACACATAACCATGCCAGGCAATATTTTTTTGCATTTTTTTCAAGATGAGGTATATCCATGTTGCCCAGACCAGTCTCAAACTCCTGGTCTCAAGCAATCCTTTCAGCTCTGCCTTCATAGCTAGGATTACAGGTGCAAGCCACTGTGCCTGGAGCCAATTATTTAATATTTAAATATTCAGTTCAATATATTCAATATATTCAGTTGCAAGAATTTATTCAGCACTTATTCTCTCCAAAGCACTTTACTAGGTGTGATCATCCACTTATAAATTTATTTGGGTAATAAAGTTCCTGCTTTTAAGTACATTCTTACTTAACAGAAATTAAGCAAAATAATGCATAGACTAACTTTTGCCAGTAACTCAAATAACGTTTTGTTTTGTGGTGGGCAGTTGTATGAAACCTAAGGAAAAAGTCCAAGTAAGTAGAGAGTCAGAAGAAAGAGGATGACAAATCCAGTTTCTTAGAAAGAAAGATTTAATAGGGATTTATGAACAGAAGCTACATCTGTGTCTTGGGCGGCAGTGAGACATGATGGTGGATCCCTGTGGCATCACTCCCCTAGTCCCAGGGTTTAAATACTATAGGTAAAGATGGTGCAGAAGGGATGTGTGGTACAATTGTAGTATGATAACATCAAGGTTGCTTTGACTTAAGGTCTGGAATTATGGTACATCCGGGCTCTTACACAAGGAAAAATAGATAAACTGGACATCTTAGAGGCCATCCTGAAACGGGGGTTAATCAGAAACCAATATGGTGGATTAGCATCCAAGATGGAGTTGCATTAACCTCCACACCTTTCTCTAAGCTCCCACCTATATAAAATAGCTAAAATATTAAGACTAGATATCTAAGGCTGTTATGAAGACCAACAAATAGTGAAGGTTAAAATGTCTTATGAAAAGGAATTCAACTGCAAAGGTAGTGTGTGGCTTAATGGAAGTAAGATGAAGGACCCTTGCTTTAGTCCCTTTTCTTGCATAATGAGCTAGAAACAATTGTACCTGTAATGTCTTGATACTTCAATTACACCATTAGCCCCATATTAAATTTACTTAATGATAATTATAGAAATAATACATAAATTCATTTTCATTTTCAAATTTAAAATATAAGTACACCTAAAGTCTTCCTTGAATCCTACTTTGCTAATCCGATTCTCCTTTCCCTGTACACGAACTCCCAAAAAGTAACTTCTACTATTAGGTTAATTGTGTACACCTCCAGATTTTTTCTGTTTATAAACATACATATATGCCCCAAGAAAATAATTAACACTGTCTTGTTAATTTTATAAACATTTTCTATACTTGCTTGGAATTAAGGAGACTTTGAATAGTGACTCCAAAAGGAAATGTGTCATCAATTTAGAGTTGCAATACAAAACAAATAATGAAGCATCTTATTTGTAAATACTCACTCTATGGGGAAAACAGCACTCTGGGTGTCATTTTTAGAATCTCTGTTAGCTTCTATTACAGTTAAACATTGAGTCTGAGTCTACCTAAAATAATCTAATGTTAAAACAATATATTTAAATAGAGAATAAAAGTGTATAGTTTCATTATTATAAATGGGAAATAAAATTAGTTGGACATTTCATAATACATTTCTCAGTTGATAATAATGCAAATAGCTTTTTTTGTTTAAATATTAATTAATGAAGGACCCTTTGAAAGTACTTTGAACATTACATCTAAGCAGAGGATTTTATCTTTTCCTATTTTTGAGGATTTTATGTTGAGACTCTCCCCATTCATTTAAAAATACTTTCTTAATTGTCCTTGTCAATTGATATGAATAAACTATAACACATATACCATACTTTGGTAATATTCATAGGTTCTCAGAAGAGATTTGTTTCTTCATAAGCTTTATTTCAAGCAAAGGTTATCTATAGGTCATAATGGCATCACTGAAAAGTCAAATACTTTGTGTCACTGCATTTCATTAATTACATATTTGAAGCAATACAATTAACCAAAACTGCACTCATGGACCTATGCTTCTTTAAAATAACCTGATTAGCACCAACAATTATATTATACATTAATATTACAGAAATCTTAAGCCACATTTTATTTAATTTCAAAGAAAATTCCAAAACATAGTAAATCATTAATGTGGAAAAAGAAGATAGAGAAAATGTGCATTCATCTATATTTTCCTCTGAGAGTCTAATGGCAAACTCTTTGAAAAATCAGGTCTGTAAGAACCGACACATCAGAATTAATGAGTGTCAAAAGACAAGTTTGATAGTGATGATGATAATAATAATAATAATGAACATGAATTGAGTACATGTTTTATCTCCCTTAATCCTCACTACAAACTCATAAAGTTGATTATCTCTATTTCTCTATTGAAACAACAAAGGACACTTAGATCTTAAATAATCTGCTGGTAGACCACATAGCCTATAAAAGATGAAGCTATAATTCAAGTCTATATGTGTCTAACTGAAAAGCCAAATACTTGGAACTACTATGCTATTGTTTCCAAACTGTCTAGCTATATCATTTAATCTCCTTGAAGCTCTACCTAATCTGTGAAAATACTACAGTAATCTCTGTTTTCCCCCAGTTTTGTCATGAAACTGGAGGTAGAAAATGTGTGAGAACATACATTGAATGCTATGAAGGCATAGTGATTACTTTAGAAACTTAAAAGTGAAGAAAACCATAGTTAGATTCCAAAGAAGGTTGAGATTCCTCTGTTTGAAATGCTTGGGACCAGAAGTGTTTCAAATTTTTAATTTTTAAATCTTATAATGTTTTTGTTTACATAATGACATATCTGTGGATGGGATCCAAGTGTAAATATAAAATTCACTTGTGTTTCATATCCATCTCATACACATAGCCTGAAGGTAATTTTATAAAATATTTTAAAATAATTTTGCGTATGAAACAAAGTTTGCGTATATTGAAACATCAGAAAGCAATGATATTAGGTTGGCACTCAAAATGTTTTAGATTTAGGTGAAATTTAGCTTTTCTGTTTCTTTTTGGTTCAGACATGATAGTATGTATCTAGAAATGTATCCATTTCCTCTAGGTTATCAAATTTGTTGGTATATAACTGTTCATAATAGTATTTTTTGATAATTTACATTATTGGGGGTGCTAACTGTCATGTATTCTCTTTATTTCTGATTATATTTATTTGAGTTTTTTGTCTGTATTTCTAAGTTAGTGTAGCTAAAGATTTGTCAGTTTTATCTTTTCAAAAAACCAACTGGGTTATATTAATCTTTTCTATTGATTTTCTAGTCTTCATTTCACCTATTTTTGCTATAATCTTTATTTTGTCTTTCTTCTCCTGGCTTTAAGCTTAGATTTTTCTTCATTTACTAGTTCTCTGAGTTGTAATGTTAAGTTGTATATTTGGGAACTTTCTTCTTTTTTGTTGTAGACATTTATTGTTATAAACTTCCCTCTTAAAACAGCTTTTATTGCATCCCATAAGGTTGGCACCACTGCACTGCAGCCTGGTGATGGAGCGAGACTCTTCTTAAAAAAACAAAAACAAAATCAAGTGATATTACAAAGCTACAGTAATCAAAATAGCATGATTTGCCTATAAACAAACACACAGACCAATGGAACAGAATAGGGAGCCCAGAAATAAATCTAGGCCTTTACAATCAATTAATTTTTGATAAAGTTGCCAAAAAGAAACAATGGAGAAAGGACAGCTTGTTTTCAATAAATAGTTCTGGGACGACTAAATGTCCACATGTGGAAGACTAAAAGTAGACCCTTACCTCATACCATACACAAAAAATCAACTCAAAAGGAATTAAAGTCTTAAATGTAAAACATGTAATTATAAATCTACTAGAAGAAAACAGGAAAAGCTCCATGACCTTGGTTCACGGGCAATGATTTTTTTATATATGAACTCAAAAGCACAAGTGACAAAAGCAAAAATAGATGAATTGACTTTATCAAACTAAAAAGCTTTGGCACAGCCAAAGTAACAATCAATAACATGAAGGCACCACCTACAGAATGAGAGAAATATTTGAATCCATCCAATTGATAAATGTTTAATATCAAAAATTATATGAGGAATTCAAGCAACTCAATAGTATTTAACAAATAACTCAATTGAAAAATAGGGAAAGATTCTGACTAGACATTTCACAAAAGAAGACACACAACCCAACAGGTATATGAAAAAATGCTCAAAATCACTAACCATCAGAGAAATGCAAATTAAATCCACAAAGAGATATCACCTCACACCTATTAGGATGGCTATTATCGAAAAGACAGACAATAACAAGTGTTGGCAATGATGTGGAGAAGAGGGAACCCTTGCCTACTGTTGATAAAAATATAAATTAGTACAACCATTATGGAAAACAATATGGAGATTACTCAAAAAAATAAAAATGAAATTATCTCATGTCTGTAATCCCAGCACTTTGGGAGGCCGAGGCAAGTGGATCACCTGAGGTCAAGTGTTCAAGACCCGCTGACCAACATGGTGAAACCCCATCACTACTAAAATACAAAAATTATCCAGGCATGGTGGCAGACACCTGTAATTCCAGCTACTTGGGAGGCTGAGGCAAATGAACCACTTGAACCCAGGAGATGGAGGTTGCAGTGTGCCGAGATCATGCCATTGCACTTCAGCCTGGGTGACAGTGCAAGACTCCATCTCAAAAAAGAAAAAAAAGGAAATTAGCATATGATCCAGCAATCCTACTACTGGTAATACATCCAAAGAAAATGAAATCAAGCTCTCAAAGATGTATGTGCACTGCTACATTCATTGCCACATTATTCACAATAGCTAAGATATGGATTTGACCTATGTGTTTATGAATGGATGAGTGGATAAAGAAAATGTGGTATGTATATATATATACACACACACACCCCCAACATATATATATACAGACCATGTATATGATATGTTTATATATATATATATATCTCACAAATATACCATATATATATCACACACACAAACACACATATATATACCACATATTATACATACACAATAGAATACTGTTCAGCCTTCCTTAGCAAGGAAAGAAATCCTGTCGTTTGTGACAACATGGACAAACCTGGAGATCATTAAATTAAATGAAATAAGCCAGAGACAGAAAGACAAATACTGTATGATTTCACCTATATATAAAATTTAAAATAATTGAACTTACAGAAGTAGAGAATACAATGGTGACTTGGGGAGAGGTGAATTGGTTGGGAAGATATTGGTTAAAGAACACTAATACCTACTTAGGAGGAATGGATTCAAGAGATTTAGTACACAGCATGATGACTATAGTTACTAAAAATGCATTGCATTCTTGAAAATTATTAAGAGAGTAGATATTAAATGTTCTCATTACAAAATAATAAATATGTGAGGTAATGCATACATTAATTAGCTCAATTTAGCCATGCCATAATGAATACAGATTTCATAACATGTTGTAAACAATACATATAAAAATAATTTTATAAATTAAAAATATATAAATGAATAAATAATTCTTAACAATTGAAATAATCTATATTCTGTAGGGACAGATTGTTCAATGTATATAATTCATACATTTAAAGTATAAATAACTATTCATTTTAAAAGTGTTATCACAAACTGGTATATACATGTAATCAGAGTAGTACTTCCATAAATATGCTGAAATGCCAAAGGTTATAAGAACTGAGGGTGAATGTTGAAAGAGTAAATGAAAGAGAGAGAATAAAGGGGCAAATTAATTAGATCATAAGTTAATTATACTAGTTAATTTATGCAATTACATAAATAAATAATAATTTTTGTAATTGAATTAGTAATATTTATCAATTCCTTGCTCCTTTTTTTTTTTTTTGAGACGCAGTCTCGCTCCGTCGCCCAGACTGGAGAGCAGTGGCCTAATCTCGGCTCACTGCAAGCTCCGCCTCCCGGGTTTCCACCATTCTCCTGCCTCGGCCTCCCTAGTGGCTGGGACTACAGGCGCCCGCCACCAAGCCTGGCTAATTTTTTTGTATTTTTTTAGTAGAGATGGAGTTTCACCGTGTTAGCCAGGATGGTCTCGATCTCCTGACCTCATGTTCCACCTGCTTCAACCTCCCAAAGTGCTGGAATTACAGGAGTAAGCCACCGCGCCTGGCCCCTTGCTCCTTCCTAAAACCTTCCTTGAAATGACTTCCTCATGGTTGCCCTCCTAGTTTTCTAAGCAAAACTTCTCTAACTTATTAATGTGACAATTCCTTGATTGCTTTTGTTTCTTAGTATATTTTCTTCTTTTTCACCTTACGTACACTTCCTTGGTGATCTCATTTACTCCCATAGCTTCAGTTAGCATCTATTCACTTTCTCTTCTTCACCTCTTTTTTTCTAAGCTCTGGATGCATATATCCAATTTTGTCCTAAAAGATAGCACCAGGTGAATGTCTCACTTTGAACGGAATTGAGATTAAACAAATTAACAATCATATTTTACAAACCAAGAAGAGCCAACTCCAACATACCGTTGCCGTCGGCTGTCAGCTGGTTTACTCACGCTAGCCTCATGATTGCCTCTGATCTTGCACGTTTCTCACATACCCTCTAAAAAGTAGTTAACATGATTCTTTAGCATGCAGATCTATTATTATTCTGCTGCTTAGAATTTCCAAAGATTCCTTTCGCTATTACAATAAAATTCAAACTCCTTAACATATCTTGTAAAACTCTAGAGAATCGATATTATATAGTCTCATCTTCTACACTATCCCCATCACCTCACATATGCAGCATGCACTGTGAATTCAATCCCTGAATGTGCCATACTTGTTTCTGGCAGAATTCCCCCATTTGTCTCTTTCTCTATACCTGAATTGTTTTGTTTCGTTTTGTTTTTTGCCATTTCTCCAATTATCCACACTTACCTCATTCCTCAGATCTGTTTCCTCTAAGAAATTTTAATTTACTCTTTGCCTACTTCCATGCATTTTGTGTTATTTCTATGTTCTTCCAGGAAAACCTCTGAAAATATACTTGATATGGTTTGGCGGTGTCCCCACCCATATCTCATCTTGGATTGTAGATCAAGTGGGGTACTCACAGGTAAGGTGGGGTGCTGCTGTAAAGCTACCCAAAAATTGGAAGGGACTTTGGAACTGGGTAACAGGCAGAGGTTGGAACAGTTTGGAAGGCTTAAAAGAAGGCAGGAAAATGTGGGAAAGTTTGGAACTTCCTAGAGACTTGTTGAATGGCTTGTCCAAACTGCTGATAGTGATATGGACAACAAAGTCCAGGCTAAGGTGGTTTCAGATGGAGATGAGGAACTTCGTGGGAACTGGAGTAAATGTTACTCTTATTATGTTTTGGCAAAGAAACTGGTGGCAGTTTGCCCCTGCCCTAAATATTTGTGGAACTTTGAATTTAAAGGAGATGATTTAGGGAATCTGGTGAAAGAAATTTCTAAGCAGCAAAGAATTCAAGAGGTGGCATGGGTGCTGTTAAAGGCATTCAGTTTTATAAGAGAAGGAGAGCATAAAAGTTAGGAAAATTTGCAGCTTGACATTGCAATAGAAAAGAAAATCCCATTTTCTGAGGAGAAATCCAAGCAGGTTGCAGAAACTTGCATAAGTAATGAGGATCCAAATATTAATCACCAAGACAATAGGGAAAATGTCTCCAGGGCATGTTGGAGGTCTTCACAAGCAACCTCTCCCATCACAGGCTAGAAGACCTAGGAGGAAAATAGTTCTGCGGTCTGGGCCCAGGGTCCCCCTGCTGTGTGCAACCTAGGGATTTGATGCCCTGGATCCCAGCCACTACATGGCTAAAAGAGGCCAAGTTACAGCTCAGGCCATGTCTTCAGAGGCTGCAAGCCCCAAGCCTTGGCAGCTTCCATGTGGTGTTGGGCCTGCAGGTGCACAGAAGTCAAGAACTGAGGTTTGGTAACCGCCATCTAGATTTCAGAGGATATATGGAAATGCCTAAATGTCCAGGCAGAAGTTTGCTGCAGGGTCAGAACACTTATGGAGAATCTTTGCTAGGACAGCACAGAAGGGAAATGTGAGCTTGGAGCCCCCACACAGAGTCCCCACTTAGGCACTGCCTAGTGGAGCTGTGAGAATAGGGCCATCACCCTCCAGACCCCAGAATGGTAGATCTGTGGACAGCTTATATCACGAGCCTGGAAAAGCCACAGTCCCTCAATACCAGCCTGTGAAAGCAGCAGGAAGGTGGCTATACCCTGCAAAGCCATAGGGGCAGAGCTTCCCAAGACCATGGGAACCCCCCTCTTACATCAGCTTGGCCTGAATGTGAGACTCAGGGTCAAAGGAGATCACTTTAGAGTTTTAAGATTTGATGGCCTCACTGAATTTTGGACTTGCATGGGGGCCTGTAGGCCCTTTGTTTGGGCCAATTTCTCCCATTTGAAATGGCTGTATTTACCCACATCCTGAACCCACATTATATGTAGGAAGTAACTAACTTGCATTTGAGTTTACAGTCTTATAGGCAGAAGGGACTTGCCTTGTCACAAATGAGATTTTGGACTGTGGACTTTTGAATTAATGATGGAAAGAGTTAAGAATCTGGGGGACTGCTGGGAAGGCATGATTAGTTTGAAATGTGAGGACATGAGATTTGGGAGGTCATGGGCGGAATGATATGGTTTGGGTATGTTCTCACCCAAATCTCATCTTGAATTGTACCTCCCATAATTTCCACTTGTTGTGAGAGGGACCCAGTGGGAGCTAACCGGATCATGGGCGTGGCTTCCCCCATACTGTTCTCATGGTAGTGAAGAAGTCTCATGAAATCTGATGGTTCTAAAAGGGGAAACCCCTTTCACTTGGTTGTCATTTCCGTCTTTCATGCCGCTATGTAAGATGTGTGTTTCATCTTTTGGCATAATTGTGAGGCCTCCTCAGCCACATGGCACTGTGAGTTCATTAAACCTCTTTTTCTTTATAAGTCACCCAGTCTCAGATATGTCTTTATCAGCAGTGTGAAAACAGATTAATACAATACTACTTCTAAGAATTCAATTTTGGATGTAATTTTACTATTTTTCCATTATAATGTAAGATTTATTACATTGGGCACTGTATCTTTTTTTATTTCATTGTATTTCCAATTCTTAGCACAATATCTGGCAAAAAAGTGGACACTGAATAAATGTTTGTAGAATGAATTAATTAACGAGAAAATAACTGGGGCACCTAAAATCTGCAAGATATTTTATGTACATATTTATTTAACTTTCAAAATGATGTTACATGGCAGGTGTTATTTAATTTCCAAATATTTGTAGATTTCCCAAATTTCCTTCTGGTATTCACTTTCAATTTCATTCTGTTGTTTAATTTACATTTAATTAATTCTATTTTAGTCAAAGAATATGCTTGGGTTGTTTAAGTTCTTTAAAACTTCTTGACACATTTTACGGTCTCTTGACAATATTTCATGTGCACTTGACAACAGTATATTCTGTTATTACTGAGTAAATTGTTCAATAGATGTAAACTTGGTCTAGCTGTGGGACAGTGAGTGCTCTTCACATCTTCCATATTCAGGCTCATCTTCTGACTGGTTGTTCTTTTAATTATTGAGAATGGTGTATTGATGTCTGTAACTACTATTGATGAATTGTTTATTTCTCCCTTTAATTCTATCAATCTTTCCTACATGTGTGGGGTGAATGTTTTTATAAATGCTGAACTTTCCTGATGACCTGACACATTTATTATTATAAAATATCTCTCTTTGTTTCTCTTTATCTTAAAGTCTATTTTTTATGATATTACTAAAGTCATTCCAGCTCTGTTGTGGTTACCATTTACATGGAATATTCTTTTCATTCTCTTAATTTTAATATGTTTGTTTTTTAATTAGTTTTTTTCGCTTTTTATTATTGTCTTTGTTCTTTAACTTATTTGTTTGATTCTAACATGTGTCTCATAGAAAACATATGTTGAATTCAGTTTCTTTTTAATCAAGTTTGTCAATCTCTGCATTTTCACTGCAACGGTTAATCATTTTATGTCTACTATAACTAGTGAGATGGCTAGATTTGTATTTCTACTCTTCTATTGGTTTTCTATATGTCTTATATCTTTTTTGTTCCTTTGTTCTTTCTTTATGATCTCCTTTTCTGTAACACAGATATTTTTTAGTGTATATTTGAATTGTTTTGTTATTTTACTCTACTTTTTGAGTTATCTTTTTAGTTATTTTCTTAGCATTTCTTAGGGTTGTTCTGGAAATTACAAAATACATTTTAAAGCAATCTACTTATGATTAATACTAACATAATTTTGAAAGTATATAGACACTTGGCTCCAATATACTCACTTCTCTGCCTCTCTTTTCTGTTACTATTGTGATACAAATACAGTTTTATATGTTATAAACTCAACAATGTAATGCTATAAATATTACATGTGAATCTCTTTTAAATCAGTTATGAGTAGAATATATGTATTTATATAATATTTTTCATATTTATGGAGTTACCTTTATCTATACTTTATTTCTTCGTGTCCTTTTGAGCTACTTCTTATTCTTGAGAAGAGCTCCTGTTAGTATATCTTGTAAGCCAATTCTGTCAGAAACTAACTGACTCAGTCTTTATCCGGGAATATCTTTTATTTTAGTTGGCTGGCAGTGATTTTCCATAATTTTGAATATGGTATTCCATCGACTTATGTCACTCTGTTTTTCCTGCTGAGAAGTCAGCTGTAAATGTTACTGAGGTTCCCTTGTACATGATGGATCATATTTCTCTCGTTTCATTCGAAATTTTACCTTTGTGTTTAGCTTTAGATAACTTGAATGTGATTGGTCTAGCTGTGGACTTCTTTGAGTTTAACCTACTTGGATTAGGTTGAGCCTCATAGAAATGTATGCTAAAAAATTTTGTCAGATTTTTGAATCTTTTGGTCATTAATTCATCAATTTTTTTTTCTGTCCCTTTCTTTCTCTTCTCTTTTTCTGATATTTTTCTTTTGCATATACTGATATATTTAATGGTGTTCCACGGGCCTCTCAGGACCTGTTCGTTTTTCTTTATTCATCATTTATTATGTGCTTCAGTTGGCATAATCTTGAATGACCTGTCTTCACATTCACTGAATCTTCTTCCCACACAAATCTGCAGTTGAGCACTTCTAGCACTTTCTAAAATATTTTCAGTAACTTTTCTTTTTAACTTGAGATTTCTTTTATGATTGATAACTATTTATTAATATTCTCTATTTGTTGAGTCATTGATTTTGTAAGTACATTTAATTCTTTAAACATATTTCCTTTTGCTTTTGAATATAATAGCTTACAGTCAGGGACAGCTTCTGCTTCTATTGTTTGCTTTTTATCTCTTTAAATGGGCAACAGTTTGATTTTTCTCTGTCTCATAACTTTAGGTGAAGATTTTTTTTTATTGTTGTTGTTTGTTTGTTTGTTTTTAAGATGGAGTCTCTCTCTCTTGCCCAGGAGGGAGTACAGTAAGATCTTGGCTCACTACAACCTCCACCTCTCAGGTTCAAGGGATTTTCCTGCCCCAGCCTCCTGAGTAGCTGGGATTACAGGTGCCCACCACCACACCTGGATAATTTTTGTATTTTTGGTAGAGACAGGGTTTCACCTTATTGGCCAGGCTGGTCTCGAACTCCTGACCTCAGGTGATCCACCCACCTTGGCCTCCCAAAGTTCTGGGATTACGGGCGTTAGCCACCGTGCCCTGCCATTTGGCTATCTTAACTCAATTATTGTAGTAATTCTGGATTCTAGATATCCTCCCCAACTCAGACTCATTGTTTCTTTTGTTTGCTTGTTTGCTTTTTAGTAGCTGGCCTAGACTAGTTCTTTAGAAACTGTCCTTTCTACAGTGTGTAAACACTGAAATTGCTACTTACGTTTTTTTATTATTTATTAATTATCAATATTTTAAAATTCAATTTCTTAAGCAGAGCTTAATGGCCACCCAGAGAATGGGCAACACTTTTTTTTTAAACTTCGTGAGCCAGTAAGGCTTCCACCATTGGCTGAGGAAATCTGTGTGGGTTGTGACACACATTCAAAATTTAGGCAATTCACATGTCTACTTGGACTGACTTCCTTCTTCCTTTCTTCCTTTCTTCCTTTCTTCCTTTCTTCCTCTTCCTTCCTTCCTTCCTTCCTTCCTTCCTTCCTTCCTTCCTTCCTTCTTTGTAAAGTGTCTCATGGTCCAGCAGGTATAAGTAACAACTGGGAGCCTCTTCATTCTTCCCTGAGTATACCTGCAGCCTTGATCGTGTGTGCATCCCTGTACATGAACTTAGCCTTCCAGATTACCAGAAACTTTTCCAATTCCTCTGTGACTATCTCATTCCCTAAATCGCTCTATTAAGTTTTTGCCTGGTCTTTTCTTGCCCCAGCATCAGAGACTTAATCAACTGAGACATCAACTTTCTCCAATCATTTGCCACCAAGTGCTCTTCATTGGGTGTGGATACTCTCCATGGGACTTCTGAGCAGATGAGCCCTGAAAGAGTTGTCGAGGTGCACATTAAAGCAACATGCAAGTCCCAGCTACTGGGGAGGCTGAGGCAGGAGAATGGCGTGAACCCGGGAGGCGGAGCTTGCAGTTAGCTGAGATGGCGCCACCGCACTCCAGCCTGGGCGACAGAGCGAGACTCCACCTCAAAAAAAAAAAAAAAAAAAAAAGCAACATGCATCCCATTGTTCTTACCAAGATTCAGTGGTTACCTTCCCATAAATGTTTTTCAATTTCTTTTATGCCTTTGGTTAATTTTCAGAGTTTTGAAATGATTGGTATGGGGAATTGGGGGCTTTATATTGTTGCTCTTGGAGAAGAATTTGCTAAGGTACTCCTTTCACCATTCAAGAAGTTACACCTTAGTTGCACTGAATTTTAAACCATGAGTAACAAGTTTCCAGGTAGATACTAAGAGATAAACAATCCTAGATAGTGGGGAAAACTGAATAGATACATGAAATTACACAATGGGTTCAAGTAACTACAAATCATTTATTGAAAGCAGAGAATACTGGAAGATAAGGCTGAGCAAGTATATAAAGGTCTTGCATATAATGTTAAGGAAGTAAGATATCATTCTGTGGGTATTAGAATGTGAATGAAGAATTTCAACCAAGTGAATAAAGGTTAGATATATTTTGAAAAGTCGTGCTGATATGGAATACAGGTTTATTGAAAGATAAGACCAAAGAAAGAGAGAACAGTACAAAGACTTTTAATATTCTGAGTGAAAAATAATGAAATTTAAACTAGGCCTAGGGCATGTGGAGGACAATAAATATTAGAAATGTTTAAATATTTAGAGGATGGTATTGTTAAACCTATTCTCTAGAAGTGAAAGCTGAGCTTATGTAATGAAATAAATACAGGGTGCTAAGATGCATCTCAGGTTCTGGCAAGAGAAACTGACTGCATGGTACAACATTCTCTCTCTTACACAAATCTCAATAATCATTTTAGGAACAATCAAATAAATATGGTAACTCTAAGATGGGTCCACAGTTTTCAATAAATATAAATATTTTCATTCAGTATACATTCATTTTTCCCATGAATATCCAATCTCTTCTGGATTTTTTTATAATTAATAAATTTGTTATTAAAATTTCAAAAGGCGAAATATACTAATTTTAAACCTGAATATAATAAATCAGGTCAGTCAGGAATTAATTTGTTCATTCAGTCAGCCAACAAGTATTTGATTATACAGAAAATGTGGATACACGATGAATATCTGTATCTGTATTCTGTCCTTGAATAGGTTATTTTAATATAAAGCAGGTTAAGATATATCTCAGAATGCTTATTAAAACATTTTAAAATAATTATTTTATTATATGAAAATAGGAGGGAAAAGGATTAAGGAGATAAATGCCTAAGAACTCAGGCAAAAATATAATTATTTTTATATGTGAAAAGTATGCTTAAGTATCCTACTGTGTATAATTTCAATAAATGATAAGTCTTAATAATATGATTTAAAAGTTTTGGATATCTTAAAATCCAACTTTAAGGAGTATATTCTCAGAAAAGCTAATAAAGTAAATAACCATGCCTGAAATTTGAGTAAGGCAAATTGCCACAAAATTGCAGGAAGCACACTTCCTGCCAGCATAAATATAAGTAAATTATGAAAATCAGAGAATATCTTGTGGAAAATGAAAAAACAAATTATGCAAAATTCGAATGTATTTATTTTATAAGAACATGCATGTGCTGATAAATTTTTATGATATATTGCTTTGTTGTTTTTTGTCTGTATGAAAATTCATTGCTAGTGAATTCTGCCTTATATCTGGATATTAAGCTTCTAGCAATTTTGATGACAATAAAAAGGGAGTTTTATTTTTACACACATAAAATAGCTTATTAATACAAAATTTAAAATTACAATGTTGTCAGTTTAACTCCAGATAGGACAATACTACCTTTCAACTAAAGAATAAAAGCACAAGTTTTCTCTTTCCTAATTAATAGTGCTAATTTCAAGTATCATTTATACCCTGCATCTAAGTCACTAAAGATTTAGTCAATAGCAGCAGTTAATGGTTAGTTTGCTCTTTAGGACTGTGATGAAACTCAGAGCAAATGAATAGTTTCAAAAGCTGTATGCTAATTATGTTAACATATTATTTGGAAGGATTGATACTGGTAGAAGCTGTGAATACATTTATAATGATCAAAATTAGTATCTAAGTTACAACTGAACTTCCATGTAGTGGGGAGAGATATTGAATGGTTTTCATTAAATTTATTGTAGACACATTACACTCTTTTGAATCTCCCTATTTCCAAAATATTGGCAATTGTTCCACAATATCATAGGTATTTAAATAGTCACTATTTCTTCAAGTCCATGGAAACAATAGGCCTATATTGATGAAGCATTGTGCCTGCAAAAACAAATTCATCTAGCCTCTACCATTGTCAGACACTTCAAGAAAGGATTTATTTATTGTAAAACTTAATCCAGAATGTTGTAATCATGGAATAAATATAGTCTATTTACTTTTGAAATTTTAACAAAGGATATTTTAGTTCAAAGATATGAAAATAGCGCTTACTTTATAAAAATGGATTCATAAATAAAGCACAATGACATATAGACCAAAGTAAAATCCTTAGCCTGTAAAAAGCAAACTGGCCAAACTTCACATTTCACTGGGTTTTGAAGAACATTTTGCCATTGCAGCTTTGTAAATAGTGTTATAAAGAAGGAAGGGAAATGCTTCAAATATCAATCCCACTTCCTGAGTCTTGGTTTGCAAATAAATCACTGGTAAGGCCTAAGTATGAACTTTCCATTTCTAATGTAAGTTTCACTGCTGACTGCTGACTCACCATGTTTCTGAAATTGTCCCTTTACTAGTGCAGTTTGGTTGTACACATATTTTAGATAATAAAATGCACTAACTTTTCTCTTTTCCTTCAGATCTACTGTTTTCTGAGAGCCCCAGCCCCATCACACAGCTACTCAGTTTTTACTGAAAATTGCAAATCTCAAAGTCCAAAAGTGATCATACTCTCCAATAACATATATTGTGTTGGTCCCTTATTTCTTTCCCAATTTTTTTAAAGGAATATTATTTATATACGTCAGGGTAACATCTGGTGTTTGAATGTTGAATGGCTACAGCTTATGCTATGCATCACTCAAGGTAGTTTGGATCTCAGCTACTACTTACTGCCTGTGTGAGCTTGGGTAAGCTATGTCTCATCTCTAAGGCAGAAAACTGGAATTTTGTGAGAAATAACAGTGTTATGTAAATTAACTTTTTTATTGTAATACTTCTAAAAGTCATTTAAAATTATATCAAATTCACCTGGATTTATCTTCAAATAAATAAATTTTGTGTGTGTTCAAAATTATACATTAGTTCAAAGAATACGATAAAGAATTTTAAGCAAGAAGGAAAAATAGCCTGGCACGGTGGCTCATGCTTGAAATTCTAGTTACTCAGACAGCTAAGACAATAGAATTGCTTGAGGCCAGGAGTTCAAGACCAGATTGAGTAACACAGTGAGACTCCATCTGTATTTTTTTAGAGCCTACTGAATATTTATATAATAATTTTATTGTAATCATAAAACTATTTTATTATGTATGAGGTGAAAGAGATGGAGAAGTTCTTTCCAGAAGTAAATAAACAGGAGGAGGCAAAGCAAGATGGCCAAATACAAGTGTCCAGTGGTCATCCACCCTGCAGGAACACCAAATTGAACAACTCTCCACACAAGAAAGAACCTTAATAAGAACCAAAAATGAAGTGAGCAATCATAGTGGTATCTAGTTTTAACTTCAAAGCAAAGAAAGAAGCACTGAAGAGAGTGTAGGAAAGATAGTCTTGAATGGATGACACAACCTGTCCCCTATACCCCTGAAGGTGGCCATGTGTTACAGAAAGAGAATCTGTGTGTATGCAGGATAGGTAGAGCAGAGTGATTGCGGAACTTTGTGCTGGAACTCAGTGCTGCCCTGTCAAGTGAAAAGCAACATGAGAGAGAATTCAGCCAGTGCCTCCAGAGGGAGAATTTAGACTAGCCTTAGCCAGAAGGGAGTCACCAACCCCATGGTCAGAACCTGAGTTCTGGTTAGCACCACCACTTCAGAGTAAAGTGTTCTAGGGTCATAAATAAACTTGAAAGGCAGTCTATGCCACAACGACTGCAATTCCTGAGCAAGTGTTTTTTGTTTTGTTTTGTTTGTTTGTTTTTTGTTTTTTGTCGTGCTGGCCTTGAACCAGTGGATTCTGAGTGCACATGACCTAGAGAGGTACCAGCTGGAGAATCCAAGGGAGTGCTTGTGTCTCCCATGCCCCTTACCCCAGACAGCACAGCTCACAGCTCAGAAGGAGAGGAGGAAAAAAAGAGAACTTTGTTTTGCAACTGGGATACCAATTCAGCCATAGTGTAATAGGGCACTAGGCAGAGTCCTGGGGCCCCTGTTCCAGGCCCCAGCTCCCAGTTGACATTTCTACACACACACACTGGGCCAGAATGGAACATGCTGCCTTGAATGGAATAACCCAATCATGGCAAGATTCATCACCTACTAACTAAGAGAACTTGGGCCATGAATAAGAATTAATGGTACCTAGGAAGTTTTCACTGTGGGTCTTGGGTGAGACCCAGGGTTGTGCTGGCTTTCAGTGTTACCCACTACATTTCCAGCTCTGGTGGACATGAGAAGATACTCCTGCTTTTAAAAGGAGACGAAAGAGTAAAGGTGACTTTGTCTTGCACCTTAGGTACCAGCTCGACCACAGAGGAGTAAAGCACCAAGTGGCCTCCTGGGGTCCCCAATTCTAGGCCTCAGCTTTTGAACAGCATTTCTGGACCTGCCTGGGGCCAAAGAGAAGCCTGTTGTCCCGAAGGGAGAGAGCCAGGCCTGGCAACATTTAACCCAGCTGGCTGAAGAGTCCTTGGGCCTTGAGTGAACATTGGCAATAGCCAAGTAGTAATTGCCACAGGCCTGGAGCAGTTGTGGCCACAAGAGAAGACTTCCTTTGCATGAGGAAAGGAGAGGGAAGAGTGGAAAGAATGTTGATTTGCAGCTTGAGTAACAACTTGGCCACAGTAGAATAGAGAACCAAATACATTCCAGAGTGTTCTAACTTCAACCCTGACTCCCAGAGGGCATTCATAGACTCACCTTAGGCTGAGGGGAAGCTCATTGCCCTGAAGCATAGGATACAAGTCTGGCTAGATTCACCACCCGCTGACTGGAGAGCCCTTGGGCTTTGAATAAACACCAGCAGAAACCAGGCAATGGTCACCTTGAGCCTTGGGTAAGACCCAGTGCTATGCTGGCTTCAGGTCTGTCACACCGCTCTCAGCTCCAGGCACCTCTCCATGGAGAGGGACATTCATTTGGGGGAAAGTAAAAGAAAGAAACAAAAATCTCTACTTAGTAATCTAAGAAATTCTTCCAGATCTTACCCAAGATCACCAAGATAGTACCCTTATGAACCTACAAGAGTCACAGAAATCCAACTGACACAATGAAGAATGCATCACAGTCTCTCAACAGCAGAACTGATCAAGCAGAGGGAAAAAAATAGTGAACATGAAGACAGGCTATTTGAAAATAAATACCCAAAGGAAACTAAAGAAAAAAGTATATATAAAAAAATGAAGCAGCCTACAAGATCTAGAAAAGAGTCTCAAAACAGCAAATTTACACATTATTGGCCATAAAGAGGAGGGCATGAGAGAGATCTGGGAAAAGTTTATTCAGAGGGAATACAACAGAAAATGTTCCAAACCTAGAGAAAGATATCAATATTCAAGTACAGGAGGGTTATAGAACACAAAGCAGATTTAACCCAAAGATTTCCTCAAGGCATTTAACAATTAAACTCCCAAGTGTCAAGGATAAAAGAAGCAAGAGAAAGGAAATAAAAAACGTACAAAGGAACTCCAGTATGTCTTGCACCAGACTTCCCAGTGGAAAATTTACAGGCTAAGAGAGAGTGACATGACATATTTAAAGTGTTGAGGGAAATAAGTTTTTATCCTAGAATAGTATATCCAGTGAAAATATCCTTCAAACATGAAAGAGAAATACAAATTTTACTAAACAAAAGTTGAGGGATTTCAACAACACCAAACCTGTCCTTCATGAAATTCTAAAGGGAGTTCTTCAATCTGAAAGAAAAGGATGTTAACAAGCAATAAGATATAATCTAAAGGTACAAAACTCATTAGTAACAGTGAGTACACAGATAAACATAGACTATTATAACACTGTAATTGTGGTGTGAAAACTACTCATATCTTGAGTAGAAAGATTAAAAGATGAAACTTTGAAGAATAATAACTACAACGATTTGTAACGATATAGGCATATAAGGAGATATATATAGAAACAACAAAAAGTTTAGAAGTGAAGGATGCACCAAGTGTAGAGATTTTATCAGTTCTCTCTTTCCTTATTTGTTAATTTGTTTGATTTTGCAATCAGTGTTATCATCAGTTTAAAATAATTGTTTATAAGATGATACAGGCAAGCCCCATGGTAACCTCAAATCAAAAAACTTATAATGGATACACAAAAAAAATTAAAAAGAAAGAAATTAAAACATACCGCCAGAGAAAAATACCTTTACAAAAAGGAGGACAGGAAAAAAAGAAGGAAGGAAGAAAAGATTACAAAACAACCAGAAAACTGATAACAAAATGGCAAAATGGCAAAAGTAAGTCCTTACTGATCCATAATAACATTGAATATAAATGGACTAAAAACTCCAAACAAAAGATATAGAGTGGCTGAATGAATAAAAAACAAGACCTAATGATCTGTTATCTATAAGAAACACACTTAACCTGTAAAGACACACATAGATTGAGAATAAAGAAATGGAAAAAGATACTTCATGCCAATGCAAACTCAAAATTAGCAGAAATAGATATACTTATATCAGACAAAATAGATTTCAAGACAAAAAATATAAAAACAAACAAGGAAGGTAATTAAATAATGATAAAGGGGTCAACTCAGGAAGAGGATATAACAATTATAGGTATATATGCACCCAACACTATAGCACACAGATATATAAAACAAATATTACCAGAGCTAAAGAGAGCAACAGACCCTAATATACTAATAGCTCGAGACTTCAACCCCTTACTTTTAGCATTAGGCATCATTCAAACAGAAAATCAGCAAAGAAACATTAGACTTAATCTGTACTACAAACCAAATGAACCTAACTGTATGTTAGCTACAAAAAAGTCTCAAGAAATTTTTTTTTTTTTTTTTTTTTTTGAGACGGAGTCTCGCTTTGTTGCCCAGGCTGGAATGCAATGGTGCAATCTCGGCTCACTGCAAGCTCCGCCTCCCGGGTTCAAGTCATTTTCCTGCCTCAGCCTCCTGAGTAGCTGGGACTACAGGTACCCGCCACTACTCCCCGCTAATTTTTTGTATTTTTAGTAGAGACAGTGTTTTACCGTGTTAGCCAGGATGGTCTCGATCTCCTGACCTCGTGATCTGCCCGCCTTGGGCTTCCAAAGTGCTAGGATTACAGGCGTGAGCCACCATGCCCAGCCTAATTTTAATTTTAATTTATTTTAATTTTCCATAACTTATTGGGGTACAGGTGATATTTGGTTATATGAGTAAGTTCTTTAGTGGAGATTTGTGAGAGCCTGGTGCACCCATCACCTGAACAGTATACACTGCACCATATTTGCTGTCTTTCATCCCTCACTCCCCTCACACTCTTCCCCCCAAGTCCCCAAATGACCTCTTGCATTCCAAAATTTACTAAGAGAGGGGATCCTATGGCCCTTTTGCCCACCAGTACTTCAGGAATTCCCTCTTTAAATGTTCGCAAGATATTGTGACACAGAAATCAGCCCTACTAAAATTACCTGGTATGTTACTAGGACTGTCAAAACAAAGTACCACAGACTGCAGCTTAAACAACAGAAATTTATTTCCTCCTAGTTCTGGAGGTTCGAAGCCTCAGATCAGGATGTCAGCATGTCAGCAAGGCTGACCTCATGTAGCTTTAATTACTTATCTAAAGGGCCTATTCTCAAATACAGTTACATTCTGAATACAAATGCCAGAACTTTGAAAAATTTTTAAACATTTACAGTTTGCTTTTCAGCAGCAATACACCACATAGTGAAGAAAGACTGACAGCACAAAATTGTCTTTTTGTTCTAAAATAGAGAGTTGAACGCAGTAACAGGAAATGTTTATCAAGGGCTAAGTACCAACTAATCACTTGACTTTCATTCTTTTATTAATATTCATAGAAATCTAGTAAAGTCATAGGCATTTAACAGATATTTATGAAATAAATAAATAAATAACTTGTATACAGGTGACGAAAAACACATCTTAAAAAGTTAAATACTTTTTATTCAGGTTCACAAAGTTAGTGAATGGCAGAGGAAAGGTTTGTACTCAGGTCTGTATGATTCCTCCCCTCCCCTCCCCTCCCCTCCCCTCCCTATAAACTGTTAACTACTCTGTTGTCCTGTGAAATAACATGGCCAATAGAATAAAGCCAAGAATTAACATCTATATTGAAAAAATTATTTACTAAGTTGAGCAGAATCATTTATTCTGAAATATCCATACAAACAAAATACTACGTAATGAAGACATGAATTTGAAGTGTGAGGGGACACAATTCAACCCGTAACGTCTAGTAACTGGTTCCACAGTGTTAAAAGTGTGCTCCTCATCTAACAACGAACCGTGTGCAATATTTTTTCTCAAAAACTATCTAAGACAGGCCTCCCAGATAGCAGCTGATTCTCTAGGACTGCTCTCTGTTTACCTGTAGTGACAAACTACCACATTGTAGATGGTAAGTCTTGGCCAGTGACTGTGGCTTTAGTCCACGTAACTGTTTCACATGCATAGATGGTATGTGGGGAAATTGGTTTCCCAAGGAAATCATAGAATGCACCGATGCTCTACAGTTTAGAGGTGTTTCATGATGCAGATATGTATCTTCTGCAAGATAACTCTGTAGCCTGGGTGGGTCCATCCTAGCTCATGGAACTGGTAGAGGACAGGTGGGAGTGTTAGGAAGTGTTGGCTGGAAGAAGCCTGGGAGGATTCCTGAGACAGCATCTGGCTCCACCTGAGGAAATGGGACATAAAAAAAAAAATCTTTTTATTCACAATTTTAAAAAATACTAATTGACTAGTATAGGTTGATTACAAAGCAGTATAATATATAATAGTAGGTAGGTGCTGTGGCTCACACCTGTAATCCCAGCACTTTCCGAGGCCAAGGCAGGTGGATCACCTGAGGTCAGGAATTTGGAGACCAGCCTGGCCAATATGGTGAAAACTGTCTCTACTAAAAATACAAAAATTAGCCGGGTGTGGTGGCAGGCACCTGTAATCCCAGCTACTTGGGAGGCCAAGACAGGAGAATCATTTGAACTTGGAGGCAGAGGTTGCAGTGAGCCAAGATTGCACCACTGCACTCCAACCTGGGGACAGAGAAAGACTCCATCTCAAATATATATATGTGTGTGTGTGTGTGTGTGTGTGTGTGTGTGTGTGTGTGTGTGTGTATAACTAGGAAGAATGCTAGACTGGGAGATGGGAGTGGTTTTGGAGTTAAACTCTCTCTCATTCCATGATCTCCTCAAAACTAATTTTGTCATAAATAAAGAAGTCTAGTAACCTCTTTATTTCTATTCTATTGTAACTGCTCAGTGTATTTCTAATGCCTTTGTAACTCTTTTCTGTAACATTACAAATCAGCTTTCATTTCCCATTTCTGACATTTAAAGAGACAATTTATTTCAAATAAGCCTTTATTGTTTTTATTCATACACTAGATCTTTCTATGCCTATTATTCATCTGAAAATAAGAGATGATTATTTTAACAAAATCATAAAATCTTATCTGGACAAAATGAGATAATGTAAGTAAAAAGCTAAGCACTTTGCCATATACTTAGCATTCAATAAATGCTAACTTTTATCATTTTAAATAATTGAGATTGGTATTGCTACATATATAATTCAGCGTACTTTTTTCTCAATTTGCAGGCATATGGCAGAGAACTCAGTAAGGCAACCCAGATGAACTGGGAAAAATGTGGCTCAGTGAAGGAAGGAAGGAACCAGTTAGGTGCTAGCTCTCTCTCCCACTGAATAGGGCTGAACAGGTGCTGGGAAACATTTAGAATCTGTACATGCAAACAGTTCAGTGGACTGGAGCCTATAATTTAGGTTTATCTTATAAATTGTGGTAGTTTGTCACTACAGATAGGGTAGACAGAGAACAGTGTTAGAGAATTGGCTGTCATCTCGGAGGCCTGTGCCTAGAGTCTCAGATACTGGGATGAGCAAGCCCCTGACCTTGGAAAGGAACTTGAAAGAGCAAATCAAGTTGAGTTTAACAATGAGAACGCATGGACATGGAAGGGAGCATCACATACCAGGGCCTATCAGGGGGTGGAGGGCAGCGGGAGGGAGAGCATTAGGATAAATACCTAATACATGCGGGACTTAAAACAGATGATGGGTTGATAGGTGCAGCAAACCATCATGGCACATGTATACCTGTGTGACCAACCTGCATGTTCTGCACAAGTATCTCAGAACTTAAAGTATAATAATAATAAAAATAATAATAAACTTCCCTTTTATTATGTGATGAGGCTAAATAAAAGTCTGTTTCTGGCAACTGGAGTGTGTGGCACTGAGGACTCAGTCACTCCAGTATTCAAGCAATAATCTTGTATAATCAGCCTGGGCCAATCAGAAAGAGGATCCAGAAGACTGATTTAATATTAAACATCATGTTTGATTTTACAGAAAATTCCTGGCTTTGTAAGGACATTTCAAGGATAGTGTGAAACCAAGCCTACTGAGGATGAGAGAAATGAATGCCCTAACAATGAGTTGCTGTAAGTGTGGCAGGCATAGACTGACACCAGCCAACCCTTCTAGCTACAGATACTTCCCTCCTCTCCACTAATATTTATAATCAATTCCACATTCTACATTACAAAAATGTTAAAAAGTAGCATTTTCTTCTAATAAGAGATTATCCCAGAAATATTTAATCTTTATTCTAAAATCTGTGACTATTTAAACTCTATATAGGGTAGAGGGAAGAACACTGAATATCTGAGGTCTGATCTTGGCCCTACTATTGATCAGTTGTATGATACTAAGAAAATTAGTGATCTGGGCAAGATGGTTCATGTCTGTAATTCCAGCACTTTAGGATGCTGAGGCAGGAGGATCACTTGAGTCCCGGAATTCAAGACCAGCCTGGGCAACATAGTGGAGACCCTGTCACTACAAAAAATAAGAAAAGAAATTAGCCAAGTGTGGTGGCACATGCCTTTCCAGTCAAGTACTCTAAGAGGCTGAGGTGGGAGGATTGCTTGAGCCCGGGAAGTCAAGGCTACCATGAGCCATGATCTTGCCACTGCACTAAGTCTGGGAAACAGTGAGACCCTGTCTCAAAAAAGGAAAAAAAGAAAAGTGGGAGAGAGAGAGAGACAGAGACAGAGAGAGGAAGAGAGAAGAAAAAGAAGAAGAAAGAAGAAAGACAGAAAGAAGGAGGAGGAGGAGGAGGAGGAGGAGGAGGAGGAGGAGGAGGAGGAGGAGGAGGAGGAGGAAAGAAAAAGAAAGGAAGGAAGGAAAGAAAGAAAGAAAGAAAGAAAAGAAAGAGAGAGAAAGAAAAGAAGTGAAGGAAGGAAGGAAGGAAGGAAGGAAATAACTAAAAATAACTAATGCACATCTCTGGGGCCTAGTTGTATCATTTGAAAATGAAATTGGACCTCATTTCCGTCTCAGTTTATTTGACCATATTGCTTCTGTTAATTATATTTTTCATTTTGTGGTAGTGACAACTGAAGACACCTCTCTTTTCTAGAATTCTCACTAGGGATTCGAAGGATTAGTGAGGTTCATTCACCACAAAGGCTGCTCATTCATTCCTCAAATATTTATTCATTGTGCATACACTGTTCTTGGCCTGAGGGTACAAGAGTACACAAGATAGATGAAGTCACTATTTCCATGGGCATCATAAAAATAATATAACAAATAAATGAATATGTATGTATCTTAATTTTAGGTGGAGATGAGCTCTGAAGAGAAATGAAGCAAAGTAAGGAGTGTAAATGGGCATGAGGTTGGGTGTGTGGACTGACTTGGACAAGGTGGTCAGGGAAGGCTGCTCTAAAGAGTTAACCTTTAAGCAAAGACCTGAATGAACAGAGAATGAAGATCTGTGGAAAGAGCAGTCCTCAGACAGGGGGAAAAAATACAACATTCCTTGAGACAGGAACATGCTTGGCAGGTTTTTTAAACGCAGGAAAGCTGGTATGGCTAGAGAAGAGTGACCAAGGGGAAAACTGTAGGACACCTGAGGTGTGATAAGTAACCAAAGCCAGATCATGCAGGGCCACTGTAGACCATAAGATGCCACTTGGGGAGTTTGCGTAGGATAGTAATATAATCTGGTTTGCATTTTAAAATTCTTATTCCTGCTACTAGCTAAAAAGACATGGGAAAGAGGTGAAGTCAAGGAGGAAGAAACATGGAGACTAATTAGGAGTCTAGAAGCAGTATTCTAACCTGGATAGCCTGGATTAGTGCAGTAATATAGTGTATAATCATAAACAAGTGAATATGTGATATGCTCTTTTGGAGTTGGATTTCTAATGAATTAGGTGGGGATAGAAGAGAGAAATTGAGAACCTTTGGGTAACTAATCTATAAGGCATATTCCAGAAATAGAAATCTATAGAAATAGAAATCTTAACATGAACAATCTTCACCTTAGGTGGCTGCTTATGGTAAAGAGGGATTTTACTAGAATCAGCCCATTCTGTAAACCATTGTGTTCCTGGGCCATTGCACAGGTCACTTAACACTTATGGTCATTAATTTTTACATTGCCAAAGTGAGAGAAGTAAAACATTTCCACCTTTCTCACGCAGCAGCACCATGGTGGTATGCATTGCTCTTTTGTCACCCTGGCTCTAGCCCATTATGAGATGTGTGACCTTGAACAGCTTATATTATTTCTACCAAATTGGTGGATGCTCAAAAAGATAAAAATACTTCCCTTTTAGGGTTGTGGTGAGAGTAAATAAAATCCTTCATTCAGTAACTATTTCCTGCTTATTGCCTACCTACACGGACCAGCACACTAGTGTCAAGGTGTTGAGGATAAGGAAGGCACAGCTGTGCTCTTCATAACATTCTTTCTTATGCTTTACAATGCCATGTTTAGGGGCTGACCAACTAAGGGACTTATTGGGAGTTGGTTTTCTTTCTTCCAAATCCAAAAGTTTCATGCTTATATAAGAGCATAGGACTCATGCTTTAAGACAACATAGTGTGTTTTCAGAGATGCCTTCTGGAACCAATATCCTAATGCAAATGAATGGCTCTAATGATATAATTTCAGGCAAGTCAATATGTAGTAAAGAAAATCCTTTCGTAAAAGAAGCCGTTTTTCTCTCAGGTTAAACACATTTTCCTGTGAATTCACTCTTAAGAAGCAGTCTTTTCTGTTAGAATACAGGTATAAGTGCTGATGCAAGTTTATGATTATGGAGTACTTGAAAAAGTTCCAATGACTTATCTGTCTTACTTTGTCAGAGAAGTAGCCCTCCTGAGAGAATTTTGAATTTATTGACAGTATTTTTTATCACTTTTAAATGTGTCATTTGACATAGTAGGAAGTACATACCCAATTCACCTGGCAATAGGCACTGCAGTATTTTTAATAGCATTTTATAGAAATGTCATATCCAATTAGTAATTTCACCACGCTACCTCAACAATTAGTGAATTAATCCAGGAAGTGCCTATAAAAATCATACCAGGTAATAGTTTCCTAAGCCATTTACAGTTAGTAATATGCTGTCAAGTTTAGATCTCAAGTGTAATTCAAAGTAGAGTCCATGGTCTTCAGATTTGCTCAGTGACATTGTGAACCAGTAACACACAGGTGCAAGGCTCTGATATTTTATTCTCTTTTATCTAACTCATAATCTCTCCATTTCTCTGTGCATCTCCACTGCCTCTCTACATGACTAGAATCATGAGTTGTGTTAGCATTGAACTGTATCTCCTAATCAACTCAGCTTCTGCCTATTTCTCTTTTCTAGTCAGCATATGATGAGTTTGGCCGAACTTCCAAAGATAGAATATGCCACCAACACTGATTTTTTAAAATCTGTAATAGGGTATTGTGTTGGCATTCCTTCACTGAAATTCTAAGTATGTGGATTAATCATAAAATCATATTATTCAGAAACATTGGAAGTATAATATTCATATGTTTTCATGTATCAAAACTACACTTGTGCTCTGACCTCCTATTTGATTTTTCTCTTTTTCCTCTTGTAATATGATAAATTGCAAGAGGCAATTCCTGGTTGTTGCTTATGAAAATTTCAAGACAAAATCTAGATACGCTTTTTCTAAGGCTTTGTTTCAAGACAGTTGCACAGTTAGATATGTTCCTGCCACCAAGACATAAATTAAGCTATTCATTAACCAACCAATATTGTTAAATGCCTACTATAAGAAGACCTTCAGGGGATGCAAAGAGATGCTAATATTTTGTTCTCAAAGAACTCATAATTTAGTTGAGAAGAAAACGCTCAGTCAAATGAAAAGCCAGTTCATAAGAGTGAGTTAAATTGGAATGTAATATGAGTTCAAAGGTTATTAGATATTATAAAACTGTCCAATGGATAGTGCAGATAATATTACTGTTATCCATTTATACTTCACAGTATTTTAGCTAGGCATTGGAGGATAGAATTAAAATTTTTAGTATTTTGTAGCCCACTCTTTTGCTTCAGTAGCAGACTACCATAAAACCTGATTTCCTCCTGGGGCCATCTCATCTCAACTTGCCTTTAACTGACCATTCCAGGCTACCTAATACCTGAATAGAGCACAGACAACTCCTGTACTGACATCAGTATGCATACCCAGGATAAGCCGCTGTGTTGATTTTTTGACCTACTTTTCCCCTTTAGACTTCAAATAAAAAGATGGCTATGTACCAATAATGTTGGTGGGTGCTTTAGGGGATATAAAAATGAAGATGTCATGGTTGTCATTTACATTCTCATGTCTTGTGGGATAAACACATAGGTATAAACAATCCAAACCAAGTAAAGTATGATGAGATCCTTAATAAAAGTAGAAATAAAGCTGTTGTGAACTGACTTTAACCCAATCTAGTAAATATAGCCCAATGTAATAATATAAAAGATCTACCAAAGTAAACATTCAGACCCTTTGTGAAAGTTCCTTCAGATATCTCCTTCCTCATCCTGCTCCTCGGTAAAATGGCATCTGACTGTGTGGCAGAGGAAGTAATGTTTAAATGACTTTGGAGATTTAATACAAAAAGGGGAACTCATAGTGCAGGGATCTTCAGGAACCACACAAGTTATGATATTTGAGGTGTTTGTCTTGTCTAAAAACTGAGTCAGTGATTGATAGGCTGCGACTGGTTCTCCCTGACTCTTTGGGTTGAGATTGAGGGTGGTTAGAGATGACATACTAGTACCTATTGTACTGGTCATACCTATGTCCTCAGGGCAGATAGAATCGTCTGGGGTTCCTGCACACTACATAATAATTGATAGCCACGACCTCTGTTCCAGGCCCACGTGTTTGGATCCCTCCTACCAATGAGTCTATACCATTTTAAAAGTGGTTCCTTTTAGACCTCTCCACAAGCTTACAGCCCCTTGCTAGTAGCCCAAGAGAAGCATGACATAAGTCCAATGTTCTGAGTTACTGCATCTCTCAGTGCATATTTCCCCAAAATTGATCAATTACCAAGTAGCAGTGCTTTTGAAGTTCAAGTCTGAAAAAGAAAACTTAAATCTTTTTCTTCTTCTGTCATATATTCTTACTACCCTTAAACAGAAAACCTTGTAACTGTCATAGGTAAAAGGGATATCTTCTCTTGAACTACAGAAGAAATTCTATAATATAGGTCTTTAGGCTTGGTTCATTTTATTTTAGAGAAATTTGCAAAGTTTGTTGTTCAAATCTAATAATAAAGCTTACTGTTTTAGTGTACAATCTTATTTTGGTTGCGAGATGTTTAATATTAGTTATATCTATTTTTATCACTTGATTATCCTAATAAATATGTGCCTGTATGTACCTTTTTTTTGGGGGGGAGACCGAGTTTCACTCTTATTGCCCAGGATAGAATGCAATGGTACGATCTTGACTCACCGCAATGTCTGCCTCCCAGGTTCAAGTGATTCTCCTGACCCAGCCCCCCAAGTACCTGGGATTACAGGTATGCACCACCATGCTGGGCTAATTTTTGTAATTTAAGTAGACACGGGGTTTCTCTACGTTGGTCAGGCTGGTCTCGAACTCCCGACCTCAGGTGATCCACCTACCTTGGCCTCCCAAAGTGCTGGAATTACAAGCGTGAGCCACTGCACCTGACCGCCTGTCCCTACTCTTTCATGCAGGTTACAGGTACAGTCATATATACAGAAATATAAACAAAAAGACAGAACAATATTTTTTTAAACGATTTCTCCATTTGACTCTGCTATAAAGGATTGTATCAGAACATGTAGGATGTGTGTGTGTCTATACATGTGTGTGTCTC
Source organism: Papio anubis (assembly GCF_008728515.1). Lineage (NCBI taxonomy): Eukaryota > Metazoa > Chordata > Mammalia > Primates > Cercopithecidae > Papio > Papio anubis. The sequence goes on along the minus strand of NC_044987.1, from coordinate 28,877,598 downwards.
TGTGTGTGTGTCTCCAGTATCGTCACAGTATACATCACGAGAGAGAGAGAGAGATTTGGCAGGCTGGAAGCTCTAGGGAAGAAGGTGAATCTGCAGTCTACCAGTGGAATTTCTTTTTTCCTTGGGAAAACCTCAATTTTGCTCTTAAAGATCATCCTTTCAACTAATTGGATGATCTCATTTACTTAATGAGATCATTAACTGACTATAGATATTAATCACTTCACAAAATAACTGCACAGCACCCCCTTACATTAGCATTTGAGTAGCTAGGTGCTATAGCTTATCCAAGTTGAAAAATAATAATCACAGAGCCTACATTAAATTGGTGCTAACTGGAAGGGAATAAAAGGGATCAATTATGAACAAACAAATAACTAGATAAAACATGCAAAGGTAACAAAGCACTGGAGAATAACGTGAAAGGTTTACTTTGGTAACTGTGAAAGTGGTGTACTTGTAAATAAAACAATAAGTAGCTTATTCGGAGGAGACGTTAACTAATTCAATTTTAGATGCTAATGAATATGAGTTAAATAATCAAATTATTGGGGGTACTTTGCCCAATCAACGTATCTTAATTGAATTGCTGAAGGGATGGACATACAACCTCCACTGCCCAGCTCTGGATACAGCTGATTGGGTTGGTAGTGTATATCTGACCAAATCTGAAGACTAAATTCAACCAATCAGGTTCTTATCACACTTAAATAACCACACGCACAAGCTGGTCAAATGGTCAGGGGTCCTACAGCTATAGAGACTTGGAGTCTTGGAAGTGGCAACCTTGAAAGTGCAACTATATGTTGTATAGTCCAGCCCAGAGAGAAGAGAATCTTAGTTTAGATGAGATAGGCTAGATAACTCTAGCCTTAAAGGTGGAGAACATATCCTTCTTCATATAGCTTGGCTGTGTCCCCACTTAAATCTCACCTTGAATTGTAAGAATCCCCACATGTCAAGGGTGGGGCCAGGTGGAGATAATTGAATCACGAGGGCAGTTTCCCCCATACTGTTCTCCAGGTAGTGAATAAGTATCACAAGATCTGATGATTTTACAAGTGGGAGTTCCCCTGCACAAGTTCTCTTTTGCCTGCCACCTTTGCTTCTCCTTTGCCTTTGTTCTCCTTTGCCTTCTGCCATGATCGTCAGGCCTTCTCAGCCATGCTGAACTGTGAATCCACTAAACCTCTTTTCTTTGTAAATTACCCAATCACCAGTATGTCTTTATTAGCAGCATGAGAATGAACTAATACTGTAAATTGGTACCGAATACTAGGGCACTGCTGTAAAGATACCCAAAAATGTGGAAGCGACTTCAGAACTCAGTAACAGGCCAAGGTTGGAACAGTTTGGAAGGCTCAGAAGAATACAGGGAGATGTGGGAAAGTTTAGAACTTCCTAGAGGCTTTTTGAATGGCTTTGATAAAATGCAGCTCATTACAGATAGAGATAAGGAACTTGTTGAGAACTGGAATAAAAATGACTCACGCTACGTTTTGGCAAAGAAACTGGCTGCATTCTGTTCCTGCCTTAGAGATTTGTGGAAATTTGAACTTGAGAGAGATGATTTAGGGTATCTGGTGGAAGAAATTTCTAAGCAGCAAAGTGTTCAAGGGTTCACTTGGATGCTGTTAAAAACATTCAATCTTATATATTCACTAAGATATGGTTTGGAATTGGAACTTAAGTTTAAAAGGGAAATAGAACATAAAAGTTAAGAAAATTTAGCCAGATGTGGTGGCTCATGCCTGTAAACTTTGGGAGGCTGAGGCAGGTGGATCACAAGGTCAGGAGGTTGAGACCATGGTGAAACCCCGTCACTACTAAAAAATACAAAAAATCAGCCAGGCGTGGTGGCGGGTGTCTGTAGTCGCAGCTACTTGGGAGGCTGAGGCAGGAGAATGGTGTGAACCTGGGATGCGGAGCTTGCAGTGAGCTGAGATTGCACCACTGCACTCCAGCCTGGGTGACAGAGCAAGACTCCATCTCAAAAAAAAAAAGAAAAGAAAATTTGCAGCCTGATGATGAGGTAGAAAAGAAAAACACATTTTCTCAGGAGAAATTAAAGCCAACTGCAGAAATTTGCATAAGTAACGAGGAGCCAAATGTTGATTGCCAAGACAATAGAGAAAATATCTCCAGAGCATGTCAGACGTCTTCATGGAAGCTCCTCCCATCACAGGCCTGGAGGCCTAGGAGTAAAAAATTGTTTCCTGGGCCAGGCCGAGGGCCATGGTACTTTGCGCAATCTTGAGACTTGATGCCTTGTGTCCTAGCCATGACTAAAAGGGGCCAAGGTACAGTTCAGGCCATGACTTCAGAGGGTGCAAGCCCCAAGCTTTGGCAGCTTCCACTTGGTGTGGTATCTGCAGGTGCACTGAAGTCAAGAATTAAGGTTTGGGAATCTCCACCTAGATTTCAGAAGATGTATGGGAATGCCTGGATGTCCAGGCAGAGGTCTGTGGCAGGGGTGGAGCCCTCATGGAGAACCTCTGCTAGGGCAGTGTGACAGGGGAATCTGGGGTGGGAAACCCACACAGAGTCCTGGAGCACTGCCTAGTGGAGCTGTGAGATAGGGACCACTGTCCTTCAGATCCTAGAATGGTAGAACCACTGACAGTTTGCACTGTGTGCCTGGAAAAACCGGACAGATAATGCAGCCTGTAAAAACAGCTGGGAGGGAGACTGTACACTGCAAAGCCACAGGGGCAGAGCTGCCCAAGACCATAGGAATCCATCTCTTGATCAGCATGACCTGGATATGAGACATGGAGTCAAAGGAGATAATTTTGAAGCTTTAAGATTTGACTGCCCTGCTGGATTTCAGAATTGCATGGGGCCTGTAGACCTTTTGTTTTGTCCAGTTTCTCCCATTTGGAATTGGTGTATTTATCCAATGCTTGTACCCCCTATTGTATATAGGAAGTAATTAACTTGGTTTTGATTTTACAGGCTCATAGGCAGAAGGGACTTTCCTTGTCTTAAATGAGACTTTGGATTGTAGGCTTTCGAGTTAATGCCGATATGAGTTAAGACTTTGGGGGACTATGGCAAAGGCATGACTGGATTTGAAATGTGAAGACATGAGATTTGGGAGAAGACAGGGCTGGAATGATATGGTTTGGCTGTCTTCCTACCCAAATCTCACCTTGAATTGTAATAATCCCCAGGTGTCAAAGGTGGGGCTAGGTGGAGGTAGTTGAGTCATGGGGGCAGTCTTTCTCATATTGTTCTCGTGATAGTGAATAAGTCTCACAAGACTTGACGGTTTCATAAACGGGAGTTCTCCTGCACAAGCTCTCTTTTGCCTACCACCATGTAAGATGTGCCTTTGCTGCTTCTTTGTCTTCCACCATGATTGTGAGACCTCCTCAGTCATGATGAACTGTGAGTCCACTAAACCTCTTTCCTTTATAAATTACCCAGTCTCGGGTAAGTCTTTATTAGTAGTGTGAGAATGAACTAATGCATTTCTACACACTATTTTCATGATACTCAACTTTACTACATTTACTTTCTTGAAGCTTTATTATTATAAATATTCCCATTTTCTAAATGTATTTAACTTACATTGAATACGTTTCAGTTCTTGGATTCAGGAATAAAACCAAGTAGCAGAAGGAAATTGACTTGGAAATATCAGTACTATCTATTTTCAATCATTTTGCTAACTCAATATTTAATTAGTGTGTTTGTTGGTGGTAAAATGGAGAAAGAATTTTAAAATTAGGACCAAAATGAGTCTGCATGTAGTTTAATTGAAAAAATACTGGACTCTAAAAACAGTTGAACTTGCTACAGCATGGTACTTGCAGGATCAAAACAAAATGCTTGTAAAGAAATACCTTCTGCTAGCTTGGCTGCAATAATTAATTATGCAACCACATCCAGAGTTATAATCTGTTGTCTCTACCATATTTTCACTGCCGAGTGTACTAATCTTGTCTAAAATTTCTACCCTATTCAGCTTAAATTCCTTGGTCCATCATAAGCAACACTTTTTCACATAAGTCTCTAATGTCCTTGCCATTTTTGGCTTTGCCATTCTCCGCTGATAAAATCCCAACCCCAGTTAATCCCAACTGTCTGCCTATTCCACACTTCCCTTCACTCAAAACATCACTGGCAAATCATGCCCCATCATACCATCTGGCCAAAACTGAAATTTATGACCACTAACCTTAAATGGGTTCTTAATGCTACCCAACAATCACACTATGCTTCTTTATTTCAGTCACATCTACTTGTCTGGACAATGTTTTTATACTTTCACCTCTACCATTAAAACTGCAACACTTCCTTACTCTTCGTCTATTCTCATTCTTACAAGGATGCTTATACTTCCCACTCCACTGAGAATAGAGAGCTAACCAAGTGCCTGAATCCAGTACCATATCTTCCTGCCTACCTGTTAGATTGTAAAACTTCCCCAGGTGTCCTCGCTTGTTATATTGGTTTCTTCCCTTCTACTGGTTGATTCCTAATAGCAACAGCTGGGAACTGAGGAAGGCAGAATGGGAAGTGAGCATTAATGAGTGCAGGGTTCTTTGAGAGTAATAAAACCTTTTAAAATTACATTACAGTGATTGTACATGCCTGTGATTATGCTAAAATCTGATAATTTTACACTTCAAAGAGGTAAATTTTATAGTATGTAACATATCTCAATGAAGGTGTTTCACAAATATATGTGTATGTATATATGTATGTATATATACACATATATATGAAAATCTTTGGGATCCTGTGGTTTGCAAAAATACCTTTGACAGCACGCGTGCGCGCACGCGCGCACACACACGTATAGTCATTACAAATTGTTGAATTTCTTTTTTCAAAATGAAAAGATTTATCTTCATCGAAAGCCACCATGCACTTACTACCTCAGCAATGAGATCATTACTATCTCAAACCTCATTCCATATGACCACGTAAAAAACCTGAACATGCACTGAGTCTAAATTAAAAGTAGGAATTACTTTTTTAAAGGCTAAAAATAAAAGTAAACCAAAAAAGTCACTGTTGTAAAACACATGAGCTACAGATTATATAAAATATTTACAATACATGTTTGACAAAAGACTTATGTAGATGTTAAGAACCAAAATTCAATATTAAAAATTAAGTCACCCAATTAAGCAATCAGAAAAAGATTTAGATTTTTAAAAATTATTTTTAGTTATTTGGTTGAGACAGGGTCTCACTTTGTCACCCAAGCTGGAGGGCAGTGGCATTATCATAGCTCACTGCAGCCTCGACCTCCCAGGCTCAACCAATCTTCCCACCTTAGCCCCAGAGTAGCTGGGACTACAGGCATGTGCCACAACTCCCTGCTGATATTTTTTTCCAGTGAATTGTTTGAATATTTTGAGAGATGGGCTCTCATTATGTTGTTGAGGCTGGTCTTGAACTCCTGGACTCAAGCAATCTTCCTGCCTCAGCCTCCCAATGTACTGGGATTACAGGCATGATCCACCACACCCAGTCTAATTTGGATATTTTATTAATAAAGGCATACAAATTAATAGTAAGTAAGTAAATAAAACTGTGTTCAAACTATTTGTCATCAGAGGAAATGAATAAGCTATTTGAAACCACTACATACCAACTAACATAATTAAAGTTAAAAAATAATAATGATAACTGAAAACATGAATATAGGTGAGGATGTGAAGCGAGTAGAACTGTGTCTCACTGACAGTAGAAATAAAAAATGGTGCCAATTTGGAAACCTATTTGGCAGTTTCTTATAAAGTTCCACATCACTTTTCTATGACCCATCAATTCTGTTTCCATTTATTTATTAAAAAGAAATAAAAACATATATTCACATAAAGACTAGTACAAGAATGTTCAGAGTAGATTTATTTATTTTAGCTCTAACTGGAAATATCCCAAATGTCTATCAATAGAAGAATGATTTAAAATTTTTTGTTATATATATATAATATGTATATATGCCAAATACCAAATACATATATGTGTATATATATATACATACATATACACACACACACACACACACACACACATATATATATATATATTTTTAGATGGAGTCTTGCTCTGTCACCCAGGCTGGAGTGCAGTGGCATGATCTTGGCTCACTGCAACCTCCACCTCCTGGGTTCAAGCTATTCTCCTGCCTCAGTCTCCTGAGCAGCTGGGACTACAGGCACGTGCCACCACTCCTGGTTAATTTTTCTATTTATAATAGAGATGGGGTTTCACCTGTTGACCAGGCTGGTCTCAAACTCCTGGCGTCAGGTGATTCACCTGCCTCAGCCTCCCAAAGTGCTGGGATTACAGGCATGAGCCACTACACCTCGCTATTTTGGTATATTTATAAATGCAATACTACTCAGCAATTAAAATTGGCAACTGATATATACAACAAAATAAATGAGTCTCAAAAATATTACATAGAACAAAAGAAGCATATGCAAAAGAGTACATCCACATGATTTACTTTAATGAATTTTGACAAAGGACAAGACAAATCTGTGGCAATAAAAGTCAAAACGCCAGATGCCTCTTGGTGTGGGGACATTGACTGCAAAGAGGTATGAGAAGTTTCTGGGATGACAAAATTTCTAAATCTTGATTAATGTGTTAGTTATATGAGTTTACATATTTGTTAAAATATATTAAACTATGGAAGAACATCTGTTTATTTCTCTACATGTAAACTATACCTGATAAAAATAAAAACAAGTTAACATCCTCAGTTGCATTAGTTATCAGGTAGAAGTCAAGGCTGGAAAGATGGAAATGCATATTGTTCAATATTTTACAGTATTGTATATATTTTTATGAAATTAGTTTCTTTGAAAATCTGGATAATCACAGAAGAAAAAGTCTAAACAGCAGAATATTAGTGATGTATGCTGTTCATAAAGTCATGCTTATAGCAAGGTGTTACAAAAAAAGAGATGAACTCGGAAACATTAGCTATTTTGAGACCACAGTGAATTCGTATCTGGAGAATTCAAAAACCTGGGTCTTGCAGGGTTGGAAAAGCCAACTGCTTTTAAATCCCAAACTCAAAAAGGCCCACTAAGATCTTACAGTTGAATAAGGACTTAACCCTGAGCAGAGAGGGGTTGAAGAGCAAGGAGACACATTGACAGGGTTAAAATCCCTGAGCCTCAAGATGACTGTTGTTAATTTCAGAGGGAGAAAGAAAAAGACAAGGAGGCAAGATCGAAATAAATAAATCATGCTAGATATTTACCATTAGCAAAGAATTTTAGTATAGTTACAGATATAGTTACAGTACAGTCAGTACTGAGTTGCTTAGTTTGATTTGTGCAAGAAATGTGAAGCAAAATAAACCACATCCTGGTCTAAAAATACTCTCAATCTTCCACTTGCAGAATGTGGCTATAGAATGTCAGGGGGAGGACATTTTCCAAGGAGGACATATTCCCTAATGTTCATTTCAAATAAGGCAATGGACCTCAGGAGAAAAAAAGTTGGAGAAAAGATTTGTTCCCTGATAGAAGAGTCAGGGTCTACTCAAGTAAGTTTCTCTACTACCAGGTTAGAGAATTTTACAAAGCCAATTCCATAGGATTTTCTTATTGCTATGGACTCTGCAATGCATCATTTTCCCAATAAGACTTTTAGTGCAGTTTGCAAGTCTCCCATAATTGATCATTGGAGAGTAGGTCATTTATCTTTTGTCTATTAATTGTCAGACTAGGATGTCATACCTGATGAAAAGAACTGTACACCACCCACAAATCTCTCCCGTACCTCAAGCTGCATACCTCACCTAGATAGGGGAGTAATGTGTACTCCCGAGGGACAGGCAATCGAAGGATTTGTAGGCTATATCAAGGAGTTTAATCCTTAACTTATAAGCAGTGGTCAGCCACTGAAATGTTTCAGCTTACATGGCATGTGATCTGATGCATGCATCAAGAATGCCTTTCTAGTTTCGGTGTGTTGATTAGATTAGAAGTGGATCAGAATAGACTGGGTTAAGAAAATGTGGCACATATACACCATGAAATACTATGCAGCCATAAAAAAGGAGGAGTTCGTGTCCTTTGTAGGGACATGGATGCAGCTGGAAACCATCATTCTCAGCAAACTATCACAAGAACAGAAAACCAAATACCGCATGTTCTCACTCATAGGTGGGAATTGAACAATGAGATCATTTGGACACAGGAAGGGGAGCATCACACACCAGGTCTTATTGTGGGGTGGGGTAGGGGATAGGGATAGCATTAGGAGATATACCTAAGGTAAATGATGAGTTAATGGGTGCAGCACACCAACATGGCTCATATATATATGTAACAAACCTGCATGTTGTGCACATGTACCCTAGAACTTAAAGTATAATAAAAAAAAAAGAAGAAGAAGTGGATCAGAAAAAATAATAGGCAATAAATTAGGTTTTATAGCAATCAAGTTGAGAGATGGTGGTAGCTGGTACTAGACTTATGACAAAGGAGATTTAGGATAGTGGAACAATATGAGAAATATTTAAAAGGTAATGCTAATTGAACATGGTATGCATTGTAAATAGTAAGAGAGAGGATGGTAAGGGGGTGGAATTTTTACATACAATATTTAGTTGAAGGATGGTGTAATTTACCAAGTAAACAGCTAGAAAATAATCAGGAATAGGAGAATAGCTTGAAATTGGACCTACTGGATATTATGTGTTTGAAGTCTCTTGGAATAATCTAGTATACTGAATTCATTACAGATGTCTATGCTAGACAGTTCAGTTACCGATAATTAGTATGATAATAATGACTGAGGCTTGTGAATTAAATTAGATAGCCTGAAAAGAGACTGTAAAATAAAAATAAAAACAAGAGAGCCTAGGTAAATGGAAGAAGCAGCTCCACAAAATAATTATGTCTAATGCCAGTTCGATAGCACTTAGATTAAGCACTTAGGAATTCAGCTTGAATTCCTCACATGTAATATATAATACAGCTCTGAAAGGAGTATGGTGTAGTGTTAAGAATTGGAAGTCTTTTTTTTCTTTTTTCTTTGTTTCTGTTTTTTGAGATGGAATCTCACTCTGTCCCCCAGGCTGAAATGCAGTGGCACGATCTTGGCTCACTGCAACCTCTGACTCCTGGGTTCAAGCGATTTCCTGCCTCAGCCTCCCCAGTAGCTGGGATTACCGGTACGCACCACCATGCCTGGCTTATTTTTGTATTTTTAGTAGAGATGGGATTTCACCATGTTGGCCAGGGTGGTCTCGAACTCCTGAACTCAAGTGCTCTACCACCTCAGCCTCCCAAAGTGCTGGATTACAGGCGTGAGCCACCAGGCCTGGCCAAAAATTGGAACAATTAAGACAAAATATTGTTTGTCAAATAATAGCTTTCTCCTTGGGCTAATTGTTTAACAGTTTGGGCTTCAGTATTTACATGAGAAAACAGTGTAATAATCCAGTCAAAAAATGGGCAAAATATTTGAATAGACACCCTTCAGAAGAAGACATACAAATGGCAAACAGGCATATGAAAAGGTGCTCACTATCATTGATCACCAGAGAAACACAAATCAAAATTACAATGAGATATTAATCTCACCCCAGTTCAAATGACTTATGTCCAAAAGATAGTCAATAACAAATGCTGGCAAGGATGTGGATAAAAGGGAACTCTTGTGCACTGTTGGTAGGAATGTAATTAGGACAACCACCTCAAAAAACTAAGAAATGAGCTTCCATATGATCCAGCAATCCCACTGCTGGGTATATATCCAAAAGAAAATAAATCAGTATGTGGAAGAGAGATCTGCACTCCATGTTTGTTGCAGCACCGTTTACAGTAGCTAACAGTTGGAAGCACCTCAGTGTCCATCAACAAATGAAAGGAGAAAAAAAATGTGGTACATACACACAATTGAGTACTATTCAGCCATTAAAAAGTATGAGATCTTATCATTTGCAACAAAATGGATGCAACTGGAGGTCATCATGTTAAGTGAAATAAGCCAGACACAGAAGGAGAAACAGTACATGTTCTCACTTATTTATGGGATCAAAACATTAAAACAATTGAACTTGGCCGGGCACGGTGGCTCACGCCTGTAATCATAGCACCTTGGGAGGCCGAGGCAGGCGGATCACAAGGTCAGGAGAGCGAGACTATCCTGGCTAACATGGTGAAACCCCCGTCTCTACTAAAAATACAAAAAGGTAGCCAGGCACGGTGGCGGGCGCCTGTAATCCCAGCTACTCAAGAGGCTGAGGCTGGAGAATGGCATGAACCCGGGAGGCGCAGGTTTCAGTGAGCCAAGATCGCACCACAGCACTCAAGCCTGGGCGACAGAGCGAGACTCTGTCTCAAAAGAATATATATATATATTGAACTCATGGACCTATAGAATAGAAGGATGGTTACCAGAGGCTGGGAAAGGTAGTGGCAGGCTCAAGAAGAGGTGGGGATGGTTAATAGGTATGAAAAATAGAAACAGCCAGGCGCGGTGGCTCACGCCTGTAATCCCAGCACTTCGAGAGGCCGAGGCGGGCGGATCACCTGAGGTCATGAGCTCGAGATCAGCCAGGCCAACAAGTCTAAACAGCGTCTCTGCTAAAAATACAAAAGTAAGCCAGGAGTGAGTGGTGGTGCACTTCTGTAGTCCCAGCTACTAGGGAGGCTGCATCCGGAGAATCCCTTGAACCTGCCAGGCAGAGGTTGCAGTGAGTCCGCCATGGCACTCCAGCCTGGGCGACAGAGCGATACTCCATCTCAGAAAAAAAAAAAAAGAAAGAATGAATAAGACCTACTATTTGATAGCACAATAGGGTAACTATAGTCATTAATAACTTAATTATACATTTTAAAATAATTTAAAGTGTGTAATTGCATTGTTTGTAACTCAAAGGATAAATGCTTGGGAGACGGATACCCTATTCCCTACGATCCACTTATTTCACATTGCATGCCTGTTTCAAAACATCTCATGTACTCCATAAATATATACACCTACTATGTAACTGCAAAAATTTTAAAAATGCACAAAACATTTTAAAAACTGAACTAAAGAGCATTGTAGATAATTATATCTTTCAAAAAATAGGTAAAATATCTGGTATATAACAGATTTTGTTTTGTTTTGTTTTGTTTTAAATCTCCTGTATTATCAATTCTGTGACCTTAGAACTACCTTGTTACAGTTTTAAATATTAACTCTCCTTAAAAATGTACAAATTATTACAAGCCAGAATTGTTGCAAATCTTTTAAAATATATTTCACACTCATCATTTGTAATTACCATAGATTTAAAGGATGTTTGAAAATTTCACTGAAGAAAAGGTTATTATTTTTATGAGGTGAGAGATATAAATAAAAAACCTCATGATTTTATTACTGTATGACAAATGTAATATTCAGCTGACTTTTTTCAGTAGTTATCAATGTCATTTTTCTGTCATATTATTTTCAAGATAACAGAAAAATAGCTACTGTTAGCCACAGCTACTCCGAAATATTTCATTAATGTGGCTCATATTATTTTTACATTTACTCCTTATCTTTTTGTCCCCTCTTGAAGAACAGTAATTAAAATGTTGGCTGGGAAGGAACTTAACAGACACTAAATAACCCCAAAGAGAAAAATGTTTCTATGTTTACCGTTTAATGCCTTTTATTCCATTGTCATGTTAGAAAGTATACTTTTATGGTGGAAAATGTATTTAATTTTATTATCAAAGTTTAATCTATAAAGAGGTCTTCTGTTTTACAAAGTCTTCTATATCAGTTGATATCTAATAAAAGCTGTTGATTAAAACTAGGAAAGAACATTTAAAAGTACAGTCTGCTAGACGTTTAGTCACTTTATTTTCTATTAAATATTTATGCTACATCTACATAGCTTTAATATATGAAATTTAATTTTGCAGAATTTCCCTGAGGTGGCCTGTGGTGTGGAGGTAAGAGAGAATGTCAGGCTAGAAATAGACTTAAGATAATGTACTGCTATCTCTCCATCACCAGAGAGCAACACATTCAAAATTAAAAAGTGCTAGGTTACCATCAGAGCAGGGTCCAAGAAAGAAGAACTACTGGCTGCAAGCCTTCAGGCAACCTGTAAAATCAAAAGGCATTGTTCAGTTTTATCAAGCAAACAGCTACAGTCATCACTTTGTGAACAACTTGAGAAAAAGATGCAAGACTGCTGTTGCTTGCCTCTTCATAAAGAATTACTGGTTGTGCAAGCAGAAACTTCAAGCATGTCTATGTGCTTAGCTCAGAATTGTGTTGTATTAGCTTCACTTTGAAGCGTCTACAGATTTCCAATTTCATTCTACTACTCACCACTTCTCTCCTCAGATTGGCTGCTAAGAGCATATATATATATAAAATATATATATATATATATATTTTTTTTTTGCCAGCGGAAGGAAACAGATTCTCTGTGTGAATTTCATCTTGCCAGGGAATAAATTGTCACCAAACGAATGGTGTTTAAGATACTTTGGGGGAGCCAAATTGCTCATTTTATATACTGTAATGGACACATGTGTTCACAAACACTTGTTTACTCAATTATCTCACCAGAATTCTTCACCAAAATAAAAAAACATTGAACTTACATTCTTATAAAAAAGAGAATCAATGAAAAGGTTAAAGTAGTTCTAGTTTATACTTGGTCTGAAAAAAAGATATTTTATGTTTCTTTATTTTTAGGTGTGCTAACTTTTGTCTTTCAGAATTTTAATATGGAGACAGGAGAATTTTAATCTTACCCTTTTTTTACATGTTGATAACCTTTTGCTTTTTTTTTTTCCTCCTTTCAAATTTTAAATTGTTTTTAAAAATGCATTTAGTTGTCTAAGCAGCCTTTTTTGTGGTTTGGTTTATGTAGAATTATAAATATAGCTGGTCAAAAGCAATAAGACTATTCGTACTTTTCCTCTTCAGTGACAGTGTATGAAGGGAGGAGATTTGTCTTGTAAGCCTGAAGCCAACCTTTCACTTTGTTCTCAATTCGCTGGTCCGTGTTACCATGGGAGACTCCAGCACTCATCAAGGCTGGCTGAACCCAGCTGGCTGCATGGAGCTTTCACAGTGACTTGGGCACTGGGGACAGGCTGGCTCATTTACTAACATCTGACTTTTTGGCCCGAAGTACAAAATCTCATAAGCAGCACTTACAAAAGGCTCGATTTTTCAGGATGTCAAGTTTTGTGACAACCTTTTTTTTTTTTGGAAAAGACATACTGTTTTTCCTTTAGCCCAACTAACTATTGCATTGACAACATTTCTTTTTGGAAAGAATAGCTGTGGAATTTAATTGAAAAAAATTAATAGGAGAAATAAAAACTCTAAATGATCCAAATTGGGGCAGAAGTATAGCTAAAGCAGCAAATCACTCAAATGAATTCCACAACGTTTAGTTCCCAAATTCAATTTTCTACAGTAAACCTTGTACAATCTATAGGTGCTTAGCGAATTGGATTACATTCCCACGGAAGCCATTGTTCAAACACACAAACAAACAAAAATTCAATATATACACTGTTTTATACTCTAACTTCAGTTTGACAAGAGGGCTTTGTGTTAGCAGAAGGATCTTGCAGCTCGAATATATGAATAATTTTCCTAAAACTTAAACAAGACTACAATATCAATAAGGTATCATTAAATGATTAAATAGCTTTCAGATTATGTTGCTCCAAACAAGTAAGGTTTTTACTTTCTTATTAAAGGGGTGAGGAATCTGAGAAGTGGGTTGAAACAAAGGTAACATATTGGTTATATCAAAACCTTTTCTACAGTAATTGTTATTTAAAAGCTTCTAGGTGTACACAGCAGGCCAGAAGTCAAGGGCACACGAGATCAGCACTAAATCAGCAACAAATAGATATAGATATGGCCACAGCAGAATTGAGGTGCAGAACCAGAGTTAAACAGTAGACATCAGAGAGAGAACAGAAAGTCTAGTGGGTAGGACGGCAGAAGAGTCCTGGGTAACTAACTAAATCAGTGATAAGAAAGGTAAATTGGGTGACAGAAGGTGAGACGCTTAAAGAAGGAAAGCTAGACAGTACAAGTCCATTTTAATAGACACTGTTCTCTCTCTCTCTCTCTCTCAGAGCCAACATCTAAACACTGAGTTTTGAACATGAAGACAAATAGTTGAGATTTTGAGACCTAAATATTCTTTTGAATTAATTATCCTGAAGAACTCAGTAGTAAGCAAGTTAATTTCTTTCTTTCTTTTTTATTTATTTTTTTCTTTTTTGAGACGGAGTCTCGCTCTGTCGCTCAGGCTGAAGTGCAGTGGCACGATCTCGACTCACTGCAAGCTCCGCCTCCCGGGTTCACGCCATTCTCCGGCCTCAGCCTCTGGAGTAGCTGGGACTACAGGCGCTACCACGTCCGGCTACGTTTTTGTATTTTTAGTAGAGATGGGGTTTCACCATGTTAGCCAGGAAGGTGTCGATCTCCTGACCTCGTGATCCACCCTCCTCGGCCTCCCAAAGTGCTGGGATTATAGGCGTGAGCCACCGCGCCCAGCCAAGCAAGTTAATTTCTATGCCTAGTCTCTCTCTCTCTCTCTCTCTCTCTCTGTATATGCATATGTGTGTGTGTGTGTATATATATATATATATGATGATGCTTTAAAAAATAATTTAAGTATTTATTTTCTGCATTCCACCACTAGAATGAGAAATAGTAGTATCCTCTTCTATCATGTTCATAACTCTATCTCCAGCTGGTGGCATAAGACTGACCTGTATCAATTGCTATACAAGTATTTGGTGATTGGGTTCATTATTAGCTATCTTTCTTTTGGAGTTTTGCTTCACTCTTGAAATTATAAATTATGTTTCCTAACATTACAGTTTTAGTTTCTGTTTTACTACATATGAAAACTGAACATCTCTACTATAGATAGATTAGCACTGTTCAGTAGTAACAGTGATTACTGCCAAATACCATTTCTCTGTTGGAAACACATCCAGAATTCTAGGAGCTTATAAAGTTGAAAAAGTGACATATGGTATAATTGCATTAAAGAGGAAAGAAGTGTAAATTCACAATGTATCTTTACAAAAACAAGGAAACAATATTTTGAAAAGGAATATTTCTATCATAAAGCACCATTAATACGTACTATTAACAATATTTATTAGTTGGTAATATAATTCCCCAAAAATTCTATGACTCATGAAGACTGATATCTTTAGTGTATACAATCTTTGGAATTGCTTGAGGATTATATCTTTTGACAACTCCATTGTGTAACAAGAAAACAATAGATATTACAAACCTAGGAGATTGATTGCCTTTATTTTTGGTTCTATAATAGCATGGTGTAAAGTAGTGAACTCCTTTTATAGGTATCCTAAGACAGATACTGCTACCCATGCCAGGGAAAATTTCCAAACCTGACAAAATGTAAATTAACCTAGTTTAGTTGTTTGTTGTCAAGGAATTAAACTATTTGATACAATACATGGCAACAGAAATCATGGTCTCTTGAGCAAGGCTGAATGGATCCATTCCCTTAATGGGGTTGGAGAGTGGACAGTCCCCATTGATAGCTCCACTATCTAACCAAGGAAAATTTGGAAGGAACCCAACTACTCCCCATAAAACATTCCACTGTTTACTTTTGGCATTGTAGGAGGTCAATAAATAACTTCCCTATTTTCTTGACAAATACAGAAATCACAGGGTGAGGGCCAAGAATCACACAAATGGAGATCAAAATGCCAGCTTGATAACAGGTCAGGCTGTTTGGGGAGTGTGGTTAGATCTATGGCAACAGTGGGCTCCTTAATGGTGTACTCAGAAATAAATTTATCTATCTTGCCACCAACTAAGCTGAAAATTCTAGGGTTTCTCCAAAAAGGCTGTGCCTCTAACACTGATGACATGGAGAGACAAAGAAAACCCAATGGAAATGGGCAAGAATAATCAATTTCTTTTCTCATATTCACCAATCACATATGATTTTATCTAATAGGCTGGGCACTAAAAGGGAACAGGGAAGAAGTCAGGATTAACCTAGAAAGTCCTTCCCCATGGGACACTAAGGAGTGGGAGGAAGAGTTATCCCCCAAAGTCATTATTCCTTCCACCTCCCTTGCTAGTTTTCTTTCCCAAATGGGTGTAGAAGAATTCTACCCTCCATGACAATTCAGTTAACATTAATATGTAATGTTAACTGAATTGTCATGGAGGGTAGAAGTATAAGAAGAGTCACAGAGAGATTACTTGAGAACAAAAGCTGCATAAACACTGAGAGAAAGATCCTGCCCCCAACCACCTGTCTTGGGTACAAAAGCCAAAAATATAAAAAATGTATATCAAAAATAATGAGGGTTTTTCATGTTAACCATAATGGAATATTCCAGAAAATGTAGTGCTTCACTATTAAGGCAGAGCACCTGCAACTAGTGCAAAACTTCAGACACAGAAAAACTGTAGCTTTGTAACATTTTATTAGCAAAAGTTGCAAATAATAAGAAATCATTTAAGTAGCCTTAAGAAAACAAAGAAATCTTAAAATGTCAAAAAAAGTATCCTACTTTAAAATAGCATCTCATCCCTTCCATGTTTCTGATAAAAGATGAATATATGTAGTCTTTAAAATCTATACTCCTTTATCTACTGTTTTTGTGAAAAATAAAAGTGATTACTAACCATGTAACATACATGTCTTTGAGGACTCAGCCATCAGACAATGAACAAACTCTGTGCTACCACAGTTATGCCGCATGATTCTGCTGCATTATAATATAAAGTTGTATACTGAAGGAAGGAGCCTTGAAGATTTTCACCCCAAATAAAAATTAACGAATCATTTCTAGTATTTTGATATGAGCGTAAACATAAAATCTCACTTTAGTACTGAAGGCATGAAGAGCAGATGAACAAAGCTGGTCAAGAGCAGCTGGGTGAAAGCTCAGGCTGGGGATGCAGGAGCTAAGGGTTAAGGGCTGCTGCAGGTCAAGAATAGCCAGGGGTCTGGACCTCAGGGCCTTGAAACGGAGCTTACACAATTTCAGTTCTGCCTAAATGGGTGAAATGAAAGATAGATAATGTAGGAATTTAGCATGGGAAGGAAAAAACAAGTCAAGACAGGCAGGTTTCAGTAGGTATAAAATTCCCAAGCAATTCAAAATCCCAAGTGTGGCTGACTCTAGATCTAGATTACTTTTACTTTGAATATTTTAATACGTTTTGTCAAACACAGGACCCCATGACTCATAAGTAGCTATGGGAAATGGTTATCATCAATGGAAAAGTCAGAAATCTCAGAGAAACTCTCTACCCAAGTCCTTTTTCTTAAAACTACCAACACATGGACACAAGTGTGACCTACAGTTCCTGTTTTATTTTGTTTTTCCAGAAAATAGAAGGAATATTCAATTTTGATGCCTGTGCTCCTTTTCTCAAGGTATTCCACTGCCTTTATGGCCTCCGAATCTTCTTGCTTTGTTCAATTTTCCAGCGTTTAGATCTGCAAACAGAATTAAATTTCTACAAATTTAGTCTTTCATGCTATATTAGGGCTCCTGTAACAAAGTACCATACACTGAATTGCTGAAACAACAGAAATTTATTTTCTCACAATTCGGGAGACTAGAAGTATGAGATTAAGGTCAGCAGGATTGGTTCCTCCTGAGGGTGTGAGTGAGAATCTCTTCAAGGCCTCTTTCCTGGGTTCTGGTGGTTTGCGGGCAATCTTTTCAATCCTTGACCTGTAGAAACATTACCCCAATCTCTGTCTTCATGTTTATGTGCTGTTCTTCCGGTGTATCTGTCTGTGTCCAGACATCCCCTTTTTATAAAGATACAAATTCGATTGGATTAGGAGTCTACCTCACTCCAGTATGACTTGATCTTAACTAAATACCTCTGCAATGATCCTATTTCCAAATAAGGTCACATTCTGAAGTTCTGAGAGTTAGAAATTCAACATGTAAATCTGGGGGAACACAATTCATCCCATAGCAATACTTCTGATCACATGGTTTGCACACAAACCTTGTACATGAATCTTATTTTAGACCCACCCACTGAAAAAGCTGTTTGTCAAATAGAATGGAGGACATTGATTAACCTGGATTAAAACAGTGAATGTGATCACAATCTCGTTATAACCACTTAAAGTTTCATATCATGAAAAATTGTACTTTATTTCAGTTTTACAGTACCACTGTTTCCATCTTCGTGCTACCTCCTGACTCTTACTCTTTTGTGTTTGCTTTATAATTAGCATTCTCACAACATTTATCTCTACAAGATTGCCTTTTTATGACTTTAAAATCTCCAAATTGAAAGTCTTGTTCTGAATGTCCTATTCTCAGTGTCCTCTGACTCTGCGAGGATTCTGTTTAATGCCTCCTTTAGATTATCTCTGCTTCAGGATTCTAAGACGCTCAGTCTCCTGTCTTTTTCCTTATTTCTCTGACCACATGTTTTTGATTGTTTTGTCTGTTTCTCCATATCACTTGTCCTTCCATAAATATTTGTTGAATAACTGAATGGATGAATGAATGGGTTGATGTATGGATAGGTGGATGGATGAATAAATTTTGGACTTTAAACCAATAGGAAGACAGTGCAAAGTTTTAACGACAACAACAAAAACCAGATTTGTCTATTTTTCTAATATTTCCCCACTATCTTTTTCTCACTCCAGTTTTTTCTCATACTTCTTTAAAAATATTATTTCAAAAATTATCCTTGATCACAAACTTTATGGGTATTCATTAATAAATATGCAATAAAAACACATTACCCCACAATTCTCCTCCCTATTTTCATACTGGTACTCTAAGATCAACATCAAGTGTTTTTTTAGCCTAAGTTTTCCTATTTCTCTGATTTTGATATTGTCGTTTTTTTTATTTCTCTGATTTTGCTATTGCTATTCTGCCTGGAATCTTGTTTGGCAAATAGTTTATTTACCTTTTCTTTAAGAAAATTACCTTTAAATTTATTGTCAGTTATTTTCCAGAAAAAAAAAAAAGTTTATCATCTGATATCTCTGTTACCTAGGGGTGAAAAAAAGTCATTTATTTTACTCTGGGACTTTCTTAGATTTCAGTAATTCTTACCACTTCTCTATGATAGAAAATTAGTGGTTGTTAACTTCATACTGATAGTTATATCAAACTTTACTTATAAAAGTTATAGAATTCTTTAACTTTAAAAAAAAAAAAAAAAGAGCTCTATTTTTGATTTTTCCAGATCTTGCAGTTTTTAGGCAAAGGAGAACTAATATATGTCAGGCTCAGTGAGTTGTAAAAATTGTTTATGTGAGGATAATAAAAATATTCATATGACAAACTTATACAAATTCATATTGAAGATCCAACATCTTTTAGTATTAAGTATGTCCTTCAGAGAAAAATCTGGAAAATTAAATAGAAGAAAACACATATTCTTTATAAATTTCTGTTCTTCTTTTCAAGATGATGTTTTCAGTATGTCACTGTCACTGTTAGTGGTTACACTAAAAATATTAGAAACTCTTGTAGATAAAGTGTATTGTTACTTGTCCTTAGAGAAGACTTGAAAACATCTTGAAAGAAGCACTTATAACATCAAAACTTAAAGTTCTTTCATTTAAGTTGTTTTTAAAAATTATTCTAGGTTCCATTAATGTGAAGTGGGCTCTGAGTACAGGATATCAGCAATTTCATACAATTTTCAGAAAGAAAATAGTAATTGAGTTTTATATTAATTTTTAGTATTGTAGGATTTGCCATAATCAGAAAGTACATAGACAATTTTAAATAAACCTTTTAAAATTTTAGAACAGTTTTGAATTTCTGAAAAACTATAGAACTTTCATATGCCCACACCCACTGTCCCCTATAGATAACATCTTATATATGCTACAGTCATTTTAATTAATGAAAGAGTTTAATACAGTATTAACTAAACTCCATACGTTATTCAGATTTCCTTGTTTTTACCTAAATCCTTATTCTGTTCCAGAAGACTATATTGTATATATTGTATTCCAGAAGACTATATTTGTTGTCATATCCCCCTGGGGTTGTCTTGGCTGTGGCATGCCCTCAGACCTCTCTTGTCTTTAAGGACCTAGACAGTTTTAAGGAGTACCGAACAAGTATTTTGTATAATGTCCTTCCATTGTGTCTCTCAGTCTGCTATTTCTCTTATGATTAGACTGGGGTTATGGGTTTCAGAAAGGAAGATAATAGAGGTAAAGTGTTGTTTTCATTATGTCATATCAGGAGTACATACTATCAACATGACTTACCACTGTGGATGTGGACCTTGCTGAAGTCAACTAACTGAGATAATGTTTTTCAGGTTTCTCCTCTATAAAGTTACTTCCGCACCAATGCTGCCCCATGCTCTTTGGAATAAAGATGCTGTGCACAGACTGCTCTTAAAAAGCAGGAGTTATTCTCCATCTTTTTGAGGACAGAGTATCTACATAGTAATTTGGAAATTTTTTGCATGGGAGATTTAACTATCCTTCTCTATTTATTTATATAAGTACAAATTCATGGATATTTAATTTGTAGTTCAAATTATAATCTAATTATACCTTATTCATTATGTTACATTACAGCTCAAGATGTTCCAGCTTATGTCACTGAGGACTTACATTGGACCCTGAGTCCCTTTGACATTTTATTCTGTTTTGTTTGTTTGTTTGTTTGTTTTTTTGTCTGTTTTTATTATCACTTCCTTACTCTCTGGCATGCTCCAGAATAATCTTGAATATTTCCAACCCTAGTTATAGAATGAGCCATTTTTCCAAGACGTCGGGTTTCTTTCACTGGGGAATGATATTAGAAACAAAGATTTGGCACTAGGTGTGCTCACAGCTATTGGAGTGTTGTTACTTCTAGGCCCTCTCAGCTAACAAAAAATGGGATGATATGTGGACATAACAACCCATTAATACACACACACACACACACACATAAATTTCTATATGTAAATTTCCTTATCTTTTGTATCTAAATTAAACTAAACATGGGTTCATACTGACATCTTGCACTCCAATCTAGCATCATATGGATCATTTAACTTCTTCATAATGTTTTTGTGTAACCTTCCAACCCAACAGTGTAAAATTGAGCTCCCACCATCTTCCAACCATTTACTTAGTTGTTTAATTCTAGTATACGTATATAGCAGTCTCAGAATTTTTAACCTGTACCCCTATAGGAAATAGGTTTATCAACTAGCATATAATGTTTATGTACAATTTCTCTGCCTTTAGCCTTAAAAAGTCCTGATATTTCCAAAGTTATTGAGGTCAACAACTTTTCATCCCATCTCCTACAGTGATGTTGTTTCATATATTTGTAATATAGTTAGATTCTCTTGTAGACTCTGTATTCCATCCTGGTATCCCTAACCTTCACATGAATTTTGTAAATGTACATACGTTTAGGATCACTCTTTTTGTGATAACGTTTTGTGGGTATATGTTTTGACTGTGCCCCCACCCAAATTGGATCTTGAATTGTAGTTCCCATAAACCTCATGTGTGGTGGGAGGGTCTGTGGGGGAGGTAATTGAATCCTAGGGGCAGTTTCCCCCGTGCTATTCTTGTGATAGGAAGTTCTCATGAGACCTGATGGTTTTATAAGGGGCTTTCCCTTTTGCTCAGCTCTCATTCTATTCCTTCCTGCTGTCATGTGAAGGAGGACATATTTGCTTCCCCTTCTGCCGTGATTGTAAGTTTTTTGAGTCCTCTCTAGCCATGTGGAGATATTTTGATACCAGTAAATCAAGTTTGCTGAAAGTTTTGTCATGCATGAGTGTTGTATTTTGTGAAATGCTTTTTCAACCCAAACATATTTTGAGCAATAATTTTAAGTCTTCTGTTTTTGCACTATAAAGTTTATCTTATTTCAAAATTAAATTATATTGATTTTGATGATATTTTACATCTATTGACTTCTCTGATTATGTGCCAAACTGTTCTATCCAGTTTACACTACATTTAATAGCCTAATATTTTATGGGTATTCCACTGTATGGTTTGTTTCTTCACCTATGGAGGACAACTTGGTTGCTTCCAGCTTTTGGCAATTATGAATAAAACTGTTATAAATATTCAGTGAAGGTTTTTGTGTGAACATATATTTTCAAATTAGTTGGGCAAATACCAAGGAACATGATTGCTGGGGTCTATGATAAGACTATATTTAGCTTTGTAAGAAACTGGCAATCTGTTTTCAAAGTGACTGTACCATTTTGCATTCCCACCAGCAATGAATGAGAATTCCTGTTGCTCCATATCCTTACCACCAATTTTTATTGTTCATTTTTGGGGTTTTAGCTACATTAATGGGCATCTAGTGGCATCTCCCTGTTGTTTTAACTTGCAATTATCCAATAACAAATTAATACTGAGTATATTTTTGTAAGGTTTTTTTTCTTCTTTGACACTACTCTGTCTTCTTTGGTTAGATGTCTCTTCTAATATTTTCACCATTTTTTACTTGTGTTCTTTGTTTTCTTACGGATGAGTTTTAAGCAACTTTTTCTATCTTTTCAATATAAAACCTATATCAGATATGTGCTTTGCAAATATTTTCTCCTAGTGTGTAGCTTATATTTTATTCTCTTAACAGTCTTCTTCGCAGAAGTTTTTAATTTTAATAAAGTCCCCCTTACCAATTTTTCTCATGGATTATGCTTTTGGCTTCATACAAACTCGTCACCAAACACAAGGACAAATGGGTTTTCCACTATGTTTTCTTCTAGAAGTTTTATTGTTTAACATCTTATATTTAGTTCTATTGTTAGGTCCATGTTCCGTTTTGTGTTAAATTTTGTGAAATGTGTAAAGTCTGAGTGTAGGTTCATTTTTTTTTACTATGGACAGCTAATTGTTCCTTTAATTGTTTACACTACATTTAATATTTCCAATGTATCTGTGTTTCCCATTTTATTGATAAAATATCAATAAAATATCAATAAAATTAAAATAAAAAGAATTATAGTTTCTTCTCCAGCAAGATTCAGCTACATGTTTTGTATGTATCTATTTTGGGGGCTCTTTATTCTGTTCCAATATCATACTGTCTTCATTATTGTAACTTGACAGTGATTCTTGAAAGCAGATAAGCGACACATCCTACTTTGTTTATCTTCAGTATTCTATTGGCTATTCTAGGACTTTGCCTTCCATATAAATTTAGAATCAGTATTTTGATACCTATAAAATGGCTTGCTGGGGTTTTCATAAAAGTTGCATTGAAACTATAGATCAAGATAAGAAGAATTGACGTTTTAATGATATGGATTCTTCCAATCCATGAACACAGAATCTCTATTTATTTCAATCTTCTTTAATTTATTTCATCAGAGTTCTATACTTTTTTGTATATAATCTGTACATACTTTGCTCAATTTATACACTAGTGTATCATCTTTGGTGCTATTTAATTCTTTTAATTTCAAATTTCAATTGTTTGGTGCTGATATATAGGAAATCAAATGATTTCGACGTGTTGACTTTGTGGCCTGCTACTTTGCTATAGTCGCTTACCAGTTTCTAGATTTTTTCTGTCAATTCTTTGGGATATTTTTTTACATAGACAGTCATATCATCTACAACTAAAGAGTTGTATTTCTTCCTTCCAATGTGTATACTTTCAATATGTGTACCTCTTATTTTCCTTTTTGTATTATTGACTATCTAGGACTTTTAATATGATGTTAAACATAATGACGTGAGAGAGGACATCCTTGTCTTATTGATAATTTTATTGAGAAAGTGTCCATTATCTCATCATAAAGTATGATGCTATTTGTAGAGATTTTGTCAATGTTCTTTATCAAATTGTGGAAGTTTCCATCTATTTCACGTTTGCTAAAGTTTTTATTATGTGTTGAGTGTTGGATTTTGTGAAATGCCTTTTAAATCCATATCTATATTGAGCAATAATTTTAAGTCATATTTTTCTACTATAAAGCTTATGTCATTTCAAAATCAAATTAGATTGGCTTTGATGATATTTCACATTTATTGACCTCTATGTGCCAAACTGTTCAGTGTAGTTTATCCTACATTTAATATTTCCAACGTATCTGTATTTCCCATTTTATTGATAAAACATGAGACCGACAAAAAGTTAAATAAATTCTCTTTTTCCCCTTTTACATTTTCTGTATCTATATTCATTTCGTATTCTAGTTCATCATACCCCATGGCTTAATATGGCTAATGACTCCCAAATTTGTATTTGTAGCTTCAATCTATTCTCTCAGATTCACTCTCATATGTAATGTCAATAATCGTACTCAACATTTCTACTTGACAGCTCCAAAAGTACCTTGAACTGAACAAGTGTAAAAGGGAACTTCAGATACCCTTCTTTGTTATTCATCCAGTTTGACTTTTTTCCCAGTCCTTTTAAAAGGTGCTACTATTGTTCAGAAATTTGCACAGAATCAAAGGACTTCCCTTAATTTTTATCTTTTTCTTGTGTTCTACACCCAATCCATCTGAAAATATGTCCACCTTTGCCTTCAGAATATGTCCCAAGTGTGATCATTTCTCATTATCTCAACAGCTTTTTTCTAGAACAAGCTGTAATCATCTCTTGCCTTGACTACTGTGATAAAATATTACCTTTTCTCTCAGATTTCAAATTTGCTTTCTATAGCCTATTCTCTGCACATCAAATACAGTGACCTTCCTCAAGTATGAATCAGAACACATCATTTAAAACAACCCATTGGTTTCACATCAACTTAGAAATCAACATTGTGGCATGACCTACTGTCGCCTGCATACTTCTGCAGTTCTTATACACACATGACAGACTATTCTGACTCTGAGTATTTGCATGTCCTGGCTTCTTTGTGTGGACTGCTCTTCTCCAAAATTTTTGGTATGACTTGTTCTTGTACTTCATATAGGTGTGTGCTGAAATGTCATTCTTCAGGAAGGTTTCCCATGATTATATTATACACAAACACTGGTACTGACTTTGATTGTATTTTTCAATTTTTCATAGTGCTTTCACTACCTGAAGTATCATATATTTTAATATTTTGATGCTATATGCTGTGCATTTCAGGGCTTATAATAATAAACCCTGGGAAGGCAGGAACATTGTCTGTCTTGTACACTATGGTATCTCTAGTACCATATAGCAGGTGTTTAGCAAATATTTGTTGAATGAAAAAAATTGCTGCCTATAAGTAGTAGAACTTGGATGTAAAATCAGATCATCTTGACCCTTCAACAAGTACAAATGCATTTCACCTATGGAAAGAAGTTTGCTGAAATTCTATCAGTTTCAAGTAGTTCTAATTATAAACAAAATCACCTATAAACAAGTTAGAACTGCATTGTATTCCTCCCCACCTACTATCCTTGCATCCAATTTCTTAGAAAGCACATTTTCTCCCTATATCAAGCATCTTTTTCTCTCCCAATTTTACTTTTGCATTCATAACCTTAAGATTCTCCAAAAGCTATTTTTTCCTCACTGTTCTTCTGCTGATTCTAATTATCATTAAACGTGCCTTAATTTTACCAATATTCTAAAAAGAAAGGCTCCCTAGTGCCTTAGTCCCTTCTGTGCTACTATGAAAGAATAGCTGAGACTGGGTAACTCATAAAGAATAGAAATGTATTAGCTCACAATTCTGGAGACTGGGAAGTGCAACATCAAGGGTCCAGTGTCTGGTTAGGGCCTTTTTGCTACATCACCTCATGAC
Source organism: Papio anubis (assembly GCF_008728515.1). NCBI lineage: Eukaryota > Metazoa > Chordata > Mammalia > Primates > Cercopithecidae > Papio > Papio anubis. The sequence continues at coordinate 28,851,909 of NC_044987.1, read as the reverse complement.
AGAAGGTGAAAGAGCAAGAGAGTGCAAGAGGAGACTGGCCTTGACCTTTTATAATGGCATCAATCACACCTGTGAGGTCTCACCCACAGCAGCTCTCATACGTTGAAGTCTTATGCTTGCAGCACAAGATTCTGGGGATCTCTGGGGCAGCCTCACTCCATAGGATTCAGATGATGTATTAATATTTAGTCAGGGAAGTGACAATTATGTTTAAGGGATGATAATAGTAGATCAGTTAATCTTGAATAATGTGGATATATACCAAATATTTATTTTCTTTAGGCTGCTCACCATTTATTGCTGTGTTTTGTTAAGAGTATTGATGTGTTCTTTGTGTTAAATTGTTTAATAATAAACATTATTTGTAAAATTTGTATAATTGTAAATCAAATTGCCCTGCACTTTCCTCATTAAACCGTGGGTTCCATTGTTACTCATAACTAGTTAGTGGCTCTAACTAAACCAAGTGTACTATAGCTTGTATCTAAGATAGGCTTTTAACACTGAAAAGAAGTTATTTAAGGAAAGTAACAATAAGTACATGCTTATTCCAGCAATAAAGCCTTGGCAAATGGTTCTTGTTAGATAGATTGCAACCATAACAAGAGTCCTGAATGCATATTAGTGTCTAGCTGTTATAATTCAGTAGCTAGAAAGAAATATTATTTTATTATTTTATGAATCAATCATTATATTTAGAAGATTGAAAAGCAGTGAATCATACAGATAAAAGATTAAATAAGCAGACATGGGCAATCGAAGTAAAAAAAAGTGGGCCCAATAGACCTGGAAATATGACCTAACAGAATTTGATGAACTGATTCAATGCTTCAGAAGACGGGGAATATCATAGAGATAACACTGAATTAATGTATTTATTTTTTTCACATTCAATTTTTTCTTTCCTTTATCTACATAGCATTGTTAATCACATATCTTAAACATTCTAGCATAAAAATATTCAAAGACTAACAATAGGAGAGAGAATAGTATAATGAATTATTTGAATATCTCAAACCTGACAAAAATAAATGGATCTTGGTCTCTATCTCTCCCTACACTCAAAAACCAAATCCACATGAATATTATAGCTAAAAGTGTTTCCAGAAGATGACATAAGGAAACATCTTCTTGGCTTCAATGTAGGTAAAAATGTCTTAAATGAATATAAAAGCCACTAACAGAGTAACAGTTAAATAAAAAGACTTTATTTAAATTCAGAATTTCTGTTCATTAAAAAAATGTCATTAAAAGAGTACAAAAGCAAGCAGTGAAGCAGACAATAATATTTGCAGGATAAATTTATAAAGTTACAGAGGTTGTAACTAAAGGTAATTGTATGCATAGCCTGTGACTCAATAATTCTAATTTAAAGCTGCAGCTAAAAGAAATATATATATAATATATATAGATATACACACACATATATATGTTTAAGACATGCACAAAAATATTTATGTAAGCACTGTTTGTAATAGTTAAAAACTGGAAACAACTAAAATGTTATTTAACGTATTCAATGTAGAATAGATAAATTATATTTTGCTATACTCATACAATGAAGTAGCATACAACAAAGAACACTGAAAAATTATTGCTCTTTACAAAACCATAGATACATAAAAAAAAAAACCTAAGAACCAAACACAAGAGTACATACCAAATTATTTCACTTATGTATAGAACAAAAACAAGTGAAAATACATTCTGGTGAAAGAAGTCAGAACATCGATCACATAAGGTGGCAAAATGACTGGGAGGGATGGTGGATGTTTCTGAATGATTTGCAATATGATCTCTTTTGGTCAGTTGGTGGTTATCTGAGTATGCTGTTATTATTTTACACTTTTCTGCCTGATACCTGGTTCAATAAAACAAATACTTACAGGGAAGATGGCAGTGGTTCCACAGTTAAGTGTGTTTTTAATTTCTGTGAATCCTCACATATAGCGAAAACAGAAAACAAAAGCAGACTCCCTTTACGTTTAAAACGAAACAAGGTGGAAGGCATCTCATACTACGAATGTCAAAATATAAATGGGAGGTGACAACCAACAAACATCCATAAGACCTGTGTGATGTCAACTCTTTCTGGAAGAAAGTAGAAGAAAGCAACAGAGTGTCTTTCTGTTCATTTACTAGTTTTCATAGTCATAGTTGATATATAATGGGTATGTTTTTGCTCATCTTTCTGAAATTTTCATCTATAAAATGTCTACATAATTCACAATTTAGCAAAAATGTTTACAATCTGAGAAAGAAACAAAGACGTAATTTACTGCAAATGTAATGCTCCTTGCTCTTTTTATTTAGGGGTTGATGTCTGGACAATGAATGTCTTAGTTCTATTAGACGCATTCTTAGAAAAATGCTCATAGTAGGACTGATTGAATGCCTTTGCTTTCAGATATTAATTAGCATTTGTTGAGGGGAAACCAAAACACAGGGAATTTGCATGGACGTTCTCAAGGCCCTCCCTCAAGGCGCTTCCAAATTCTACTCGCGCCTTGTTCCAAAGCCAATGCCATACTTTTGAAGTTTTGCCATGGCAGTACCTGATTTACAGATACCAATGATTTTCTATTTCATTTTGCTATTGTTGCATGAAAAAATACCTCAAAATTTATTATCTTAGAGAAGTAATTTTTGTCTGTGTCCCTTGATTGAAATTCATACAAGACAGCAAGGTTAGCTTTTCTCTGCTCTAAGATATCTTGGAGCTAAGCTGGAAGACTCAGTGACTGGAAGCAACTCAACGATTGAAAACTTGGGTTATGTGAAGGTGAGGTGGATCATAGAAAGGCATCTGCGTTGTGATTTTATGACCTAGCCTTGGAATTACTCAGCATGACTCCTGATGCATTCCATTAGTTACAAGAGAATCACTAACGTCAGCCCAGATTCAGGAGAGCAGACATCGATCTCCATGTCTCAATTGGGAGGAGTAATAAATAATTTGTACGCATTTATAAAACCCCCACAATAGTTTTAATAGGTTTTTTTGGAGTGAAAATACAAATACTTTCACTCCATCATATTAACTAGAGCTCTTACTGTTTCTTTCTCTTCTCTTAAAACAGTTCATTTTCAGTTACAAAGAAAAATAAATACTCAGAGAGTTGAGAACATATAGAAAAATACAGAATAGAAAATCACTGATTCTTATAACCTTGAGTGCTCAAAAGTAGGTGTAAATTGTTTTCTTTTTTAAAAAAAAATCATAACACAGTTGTCTTTCAGTATCCAAGGGGGTGGAGGCAGCTATTGGTTGCAGAATAGCCTGCAGATACCAAATCCATGGATACTTAGATCCCTTCTATAAAATGGTGTTGTATTTGTATATAAACTACACACATTCTCCCATATAAGTTAAATCATCTTCAGGTTACTTATAATACCTAACACAATGTGATATGTAAATAGTTGTTATACTGTACTGTTTAGGGGAAAATGATGGGGCAAAAAAAAGGTCTGCATATGTTCAGTATGAACAACCATCCATTTATTTTTTCCCAAGTATTTTCAGTTCATTGTTGGTTGAATCCATGGATGTGGAACCCGTTGTTGTGCAACCCACGAATACAAGGGACCAACTGTACTTTACAGCTATAATTATCCTTTAGAAATTTCATTTTGCTTTGGCCATTTAATATTACTGTACTAGCTTTGTAAATACCACAACAAAGCTTCCAGGTGCAAAATTAAGGTGGTGCTTAAAGGACCTTCTGTTTACTGAATAATCCAAAAATTTAGGTTATTTGCATTTCTAATGCATAAATAATGCTGTTTTCCCAAATGTATTTTACTAACTCAAAATTTCAGTTCAAGTTTTTTCTGTTATGTAAAATTATGTTTTATGTAGTTACTTTATTGATATGTTGCTGATCTCTCTAATTTTAAACTAGAAAACCTTCCTGTATCAAAGGGTTTACTAAATATTAATTTATATTTTCTTTATTTTTCAATTGCTTGTTTTTTCCTGCATTGAACTGTTTTTGTTTGTTTGTTTGTTTGTTTTGCTGTGGAGTCTCGCTTCGTTTCCCTGGATGGAGTGCGGTGCCACAATCTCGGCTCACTAAAACCTCCACCTCCAGGGTTCAAGCAATTCTCCTGTCTCGGCCTCCCATGTAGCTGGGATTATAGGCATGCATCACCATGCCTGGCTATTTTTTTTGTATTTTTGTGGAGACGGGATTTCACCATGTTGGTAAGGCTGGTCTCGAACTCCTGACCTCAGGTGATCTTCTTGTCTTGGCCTCCCAAAGTGCTGGGATTATAGGTGTGAGGCACTGTACCCAGTCATGAAAACTTTTAATCAAACCAAAATTTTAGTAGAGTCTGAGTGAGGTAAGACACTCAATATTCATTGATTTTTAAATTTACCTAGAAATATACTTTATTCTGAATATCCCCAATATAAAATACCACATTTAAATATTTGACATTTTTATTTATTTTTATTTTTTTTGAGAAAGGAAAAATAACTATTTCTTCAGTCAGGAGGACTTTGGTTTATTGCCAGAAAGTATTTCTGTCATTTATTTTTTCTTTTATTTTAAAAAGAAAGCCATAAATCATCTTGGCAGTCAATCATTAGTCTGACATCAAAAAGAAATCCAAAGAGGGTTGTCTACTGTTGTTTCAGTTAACAGAGTGCTGCTTAATAAGTTTCGATCCCAAAGTAATGAGATTGCATGAACAATTATAAATGTAGGTACTGGGATGCCTAAAAGGAAACCATTACTTTATTTCAAAGCTACTAGAAATTATTCAAACTCCTATATCCATTAAGGAATATAGTAAACTTAATCATTTTCTTGCAAGGAGGTGAGAAGGGAGAAGAAGTGTACCCCTTAGGGCTTAGACTGGGTTAAAATAAAGAAGTATGAAAAATCTAAAAATAAAGTGAGCACCCAAATACCTTGTTCCATCTACATCTGGGCTCTGCAAATGGATTTTTATCATTTCAGGATATTCATGCCCCTTAAGGATTTTATCAGCTAAGTTAATTTAAAAGAGATGGCTTTTCATGAAGATGAGAAGTATATGTTTACCCAAAAGTGTATGTTTCAATGAACCTTTGTTTTTATTTTTACATTTTCTTTATATCTAAATCATGGGATATGGTATTTGAAGAATTGGTTCTATAGGGATGCTAGGTGAAGTCTTGCCAGTTTGTGCATGGGGAAATATGATATGTTTTAGAAACAAATAATAATGCATATATTAAACCTTTTTGATGGAATGTTCTTTAGTAAGTGTAACTAAAACATAACGGCAGGATTGTGTTTCAGTGTTGGCCATTGTTATCTGAAAGGATAAGCAATTACTTCTTTTTCTAAAGCACCCAGGCTGACATAGCTGAAGATACTATTTGAGATATATAATACAGAGCAACAGTTCTGACCCTATAAACTCTAGAAAAAAATGTATTTCAAAAGGGTAGTTCTTCCTCTTGAGGGAACATTTCATTTTTCTACTAATTAAGGAAAAGTGATTTTGAGATGATTTTTAAAAATCTATGATAGATCTTAAAACCGAAGAAACTAAGGCTAAATGTGCAAATCTATCTGATATTCTAAACCTGTAAAAATAACAACCCCAAAGCACTGTTAATTTTAAGGCATAGTATACGTTTGTAAGGGGGTCTATAGTTACAGTCATGTAAGTAGAGTCAAGTCCTGGGTATGAAATTCATTTTGTTGTACGAGATCATTGTTGGAAATCCTGTATCAGAAAAAATTACACTAAATTGCATTCATACATATGCCCACAAAATTGATCACATTCCATCAGACACACCGCTAATATTTGCAGAGACTGTGACAATAATACAAAGCTCTCATACCATATGTCAAAATACGTAAAATGTATAAATCAATTCTTCAAATTGCTGAAACACCTAAAAAACTCATTATATAAATTATGTTCTAACATGCTCCCCTGATAAACTTAACTGTTTAATGATCTGCCACATGTTAGGACAGGGAGAAACAGCCACACCAGCCCCTGGGCCCTGGACCTGCATATCCCCATCCTTCTTTTCCTACCCTGGCTCTATCCTTCACCACAAGGGACCTTGCATCCACATGTGTGGATATTCTAAAACACTTCAGTTTCATCAGTTTTCCTTAAGGGCCACCCTTTGGGCCCTCTGTAAGCTTGTTGAGTACAGTGGCCGTGCAGTCTACCTTCAGGAGGACAAGCCAGGAAGTGTCTCAAACATGTTCTACAAATTTCCTTGTTATAATTAGTTTTCCTTAAATTATTTTAAAAATACATTTGAATAATTTCCCCATAGATATACACACCACAATAATTACTGGCAGTTATCTTCCTAAGCATTGCATTGAGGGTTGTAATTTTTATTTCTAAGCCTTTCCTATGTGTTAATTAATGATTAGACCATTTATTTGAGGGTAAGACAGCTAAGAAGTGACAATTTAGAAGTTTTAGTTTTATCGAAACACAATTATATTCAGTTTTATTTATTTTACATAAAACCAAATTTATTTTACAACAAAACCAAATTGTTTTGTTATGAAACAATTTATTATTAAATGTAAACAACTTACTCTTTTCTTCTCGCATTGAAATTACCTGAAGTTTAGAGTGCTTTTACCCTGTCCATCACTGGGATAGCATTTCAGTACGTTAATTTGACAGCTCAGAGAATTGTGTTGGGCCATTACCAGGGAGCTATCTTCTTTGTCATTACTGTGCTTGACTGATACATATTAGCTTTCAGGACTGATTAATCCTTTCTGCCTTTCCCTCACTTCAGAGCCAGGGCTAATGATCTGCCCAAATTCTAAGTCCCAGAATGGAAAGCATGTTTGACCCAGCTTGAGCAAAATGCACAATCCTATTAAATCAGATGGGGCCAGGGATGCAGGTTTACAAAGAAGTATAGATAAAGAAGTGGACGGACGGACAGATGGATGGATGGATGGATGGATGGATGGACGAATGGATGGGATGGATGGACAGATGGATAGATCCAGGGATGAATAGATAGATGGAAGAATGAGTCTGTAAGGGTCTCTTCCTTGTTGGGGACAGTATTTCTCAGGAAAAAGAGTAGTTGTGTCACTAGAGTAGATAAGCAATGATGTTGAAACAAGTAATTACCTATGATTCTCTTCCCTAGTATTATGTCTTTAGGGACTGATTTTCTACTTTGTAGCTGACTGTGAGCTGTGTGCAATAAACCTTTAAAACTTTTGCATTTTTAGTTAATTCTATTTAAATAAATATTTACTGATCATTTGTTATATGCTTAGTACTATGTAACTAAAATATTTAACAAAAAATCATTAAATTTAAACATTTTAAATTTACTGAAAGGATTATCTTTAACCAAATATAGATTGTAGAAGATACTATACGACCATAAAAATCTTACAATATTTTATTGAGCCAAGAAAAAACAAGGAAAACATTTCATCAAAACACAGTAAAATAATAATACCGGCCTGATCATAGGATCATTGTTAAATATGAATTAACTCCATCCTTCAGAGAACTATTTGCCATAGGTGCTATCATTATTATTACTATTCTCCCCTTTTTACAGATGAGGAAGCTGAGACAAAGACCTTATTAAGAAACTAGTCTCCAAACAGAAAATAATGGAGAGATTTTAACCCAGGCAATTTTTCATCATAGCTCATCTCAAGAACAATTTATAAAACTCATTCTAGTATACATAAAATAAAATTTAAAATGCATCACCAAAAGGTTGAAACAATTAGTCTCACAAAATATGAAAAAAGAAATCAAAGTATTTCTTACTCTAATGGCAAAAATGAATCTCAGATGAATTAAAAAGTTAAATACATGAAAATCAATTCATAAATATATATGTATTTATATATTTATATATTTCATCTATTTATATATATTTACTAGTGTATATTTCTCATATATAAAAATATATGAAAATAGGACCATAAATATATGTATATAAACATGAAAATAAAACTATAAACAGATGTAATGAATGATGAATGTAACAGATGTAATTATTTATACATATATGTAAAAAATGATCAAATTGGTAAAGAAGGGAAAGTCTTCTAAGTTTACAAGCAATGGTAAATATATTTTAAAAATAACTAGATTAACATATTACACTTTTACACAACTAAAATTATTTGCTATTTATTATACAAAGTATGCTAAAATGAGTAAAGACAAATTAAGAATATATTTGCAGTAACTAGAGAAAATAAAAAATTATTATCACATAAAGAATTTTTAAGGGTTCAATTCATTGGCTCAAAGGATTAATATCTTTATAAAAGGAGGAGAGAGAGTATACAAACTACCAAGAAAAATACAAAGATTCAAATATGTAAATGAACAACAGGAATACATTCATAAATAAATTTAAAAATGTAGAAAGCATTTGTTCTCTTTGGCAATAACAACATTATAATTTTAAAATATTAACATATTATTTTGAACATTTTCATTAGCAAATACCTTTGGGTAGACATTAAAATGGTACTGAGAGCAAAATAAAAATGCTACTCTCATACATTGATGATAGGAGTAAAAATTTAATATCACATATTATTAGTTGTCTTAATATCCATAGACTATTACATAGAATTTTTCATTTGTGAGAACAGTCTCTGATCAAGAAAACCTGAAAATAATCTAGATTTTCAATCTTCAGCGGAATGTTAAGAAATCTACATTCTACAAATTCAGAGGAGTATTAGACATTTCATTCTCTCTATATATAATGTATAGAATGTCTTTATGTAATGTAGAGAATGTATTATAATATCAAGTGAAAAATACAAGACATAATAATATATGTTTAGCAAAAAATTTGTTTTTTTTATGTCAATCATTATTGATCTATATAAATATAAATGTAAATATATGTCGTGTGTGTGTGTGTCTGTGTGTGTGCAGAGAGAAACAAAGACTAAAATGAAATTTACCGAAACACCCAATAATTTGGGTGAGTGACCTTTTTTTTTTAAATTTTTCTAAAATATCTTTATGAAGCAAGAATTACTTTTAAAATAGTTTAAGGCCAGGCGCGGTGGCTCACGCCTGTAATTCCAGCACTTTGGAAGGCTGAGGCGGGCCGATCACGAGGTCAGGAGATCAAGACCATCCTGGCTAACACGGTGAAACCCCATCTCTCCCCAAAATACAAAAAATTAGCCGGGCGTAGTGGCGGGCGCTTGTAGTCCCAGCTACTCCAGAGGCTGAGGCAGGAGAATGAGAATGGCGTGAACCCGGGAGGCGGAGCTTGCAGTGAGCCGAGATCACGCCACTGCACTCCAGTCTGGGCGACAGAGCGAGACTCCGCCTCAAAAAAAAAAAAAGGTAGTTTAAAAGTGAATCATGAATTACTTTTTAAAGTTCATAATACAACAGCAAGAGCATATGAATAAAGTAATATAATTAATTATCAAAAATTCATCTTAATAAAAAAATCAGAATTAAAAATATGTGCCTTTATTTTCTATACCACTTTGCTACTCATATGAAATATTTCATGGAAACCAATAGAACTATGGGTATTGGGAAAAGACCAGCATAAAGCTGTGACTGCTTCACATCGTTTAGAAATGTGTGGCACAATCTCGGCTCACTTCAACCTGCAGCTCCTGGGTTCAAGCAATTCTCCTGTCTTAGCCTCCTGAGTAGCTGGGATTACAGGCATACATGACCACACCCGACTAATGTTTTTGTATTTTTGTGGAGATGGGGTTTCATCATGTTGGCCAGGCTGGTCTCAAACTCCTGACCTCAGGTGATCCGCCTGCCTCAGCCTCTCAAAGTGCTGGGATTACAGACGTGAGCCACTGAGCCTGGCCTCCAGGAAGTTTTAAAATAATATTTTTCTGTCTTTCAAAGACTTTAGTGACCTTCCTTTTCCTTGTCTTTGCCCATTTCTAATCAAAATTATCTCCTTATTCTCATTAATTTTATTAAATTATTTTATTGACAAATGGCCTCATCCGTCGCCTCCATAACCATGAATTTCAGTGTCATAAGCTGTAGCCAAGACGAACATACCTTTCTGATTGAACTCATGAAAGTCTGCTTTGCCACAGTAATACCCTGAAAGCTGATCTTTTCTTTTTTTATTATGTTATGTGGTCCTTTTTATTTCTTAGGAATAAATATGTTAAATAGTTTAAGGTTTAAGAAAGCACACATGACTGAAGTTATTTTATGCCATATAAACTACTATAAATATATTTTAATAATATTTTTAATTTCTTTAGTAGCATTGTAACTGGCAATGCATTAGGTGCTAAAACACAAATTTTTAAAAAAAGTTTCCATTCTCATGTTGATATGACTGACTTTTTTTTTTTTTTTTTTTTTAAGATGGAGTCTCACTCTGTTGCCCAGACTGGAGTCCAGTGGCCCGATCTCAGCTCACTGCAACATCTGTCTCCCAGCTTCCAGTGATTCTCCCACCTCACCTTACAGAGAAGCTGGGATTATGGGTGCCACACTGGCTAATTTTTGTATTTTTAGTAGAGACTAATTTTTTCTATTATTATTATTTTAGTAGAGACTGGGTTTCACCATGTTGGCCAGGCTGGTATTGAACTCCTGACTTCATGATCTGCCCACCTTGGCTTCCCAAAGTGCTGGGATTACAGGTGTGAACCACCATGCCTGGCCAATAATTCTTAAGTTTTAAGTATATTGTCCCAAATAAAAAACTAATACTCTAGAATTTGCCACATATTTTCAGCAAAAGCTATATTGATTTAACTCTACTTCCATTGGCTTTAAAATATGATGAATAGAACTGATATTAGTCATACTATATGTTAAGGGCAAAATTACACACTACTTTTATTTAATGTAGAGGTCTGAGCTCCTTCTAAACATCAGTATTAACTGAGATATAAAACACAGGAGGAAAAAAAAGGAAGAGAGAGAAGTGTTGAGAATATCAATTTCCATTTGGACTCATCAAGCTTGAAGTTCATGTTGGCTAAGTAAAAATGACAAGCACATAATGAAATGAGTCTGGAGCTCAGAAGCTGATTGAGACTGGATATATAAGCTGAAAGATAATGGTTAGACCCAGGAAAGGGATGAGAGTGCATAACATTTACAAAGACCTGAAGATCAATCTTTGAAGAATGCCACATCATAGAAGGATGACAGAGAACGTTCAGTGAAGAAAAAGATGGAGTCATCTTTCAGGTGGATGGGGCACCAAAGGTTAGATGTCATGTCAGCCAAAGAAAGTGAGAATTCACGCGAGAGTGTCCCATAGTGTGTCAAATATCAGAGGAGTCAAAGTAACATAGGAATTGGAAATTTTCCATTGTGTTTATTAAACACATTAGGACATCATCAGCAACATTCATTCTAATAATTTAGATCAATGACAGAGAAAAAAAAATAGACTACAATGGATTGAGGAATGAATGGAGGATTGAAAAAAAAATAGAGCTGACAAAGACCCAGATACATCATTGAAGAATAATATGGTGCTACGTAGAAAGAAACACTGATTGGAGGGAGGGTTTTCCTCTCCCTTATCAGTAGTATTAATAGGAACTAGAAATTGGATCATTTCTTTGTTTCCTGATAAAGAAGCCCCCAGAATAAAGAGAAAGTGGGTAATTGATGGTCCAAGGTTCCAGAGCCTCCTGCACTAGAGCATATACGTTTAGTAAAAGTTACTACTTTCCTGAAGACTAGCATCAGAGAAATATCTAAGATTATAATACCAACTAGGCACACAATTACATAGGGCTTCTTCCCTGCTTATTCAAAAAGAAACATTATTACACATAAGAACACATCTAAAGTTCTGACAACAAAAAAACTTTTTGCTATTGTCTGTTAGAATATATTGCATAATATTTCATAGACAAAAATAATTTACAAGTAAGCATTACTTTAGTAAAATAGGCCTAAGTCCTACTAGAAAATGTTTATAATAAAATCTCTCCCTCGTATCTGAAATTCTTCACCAGACTGCTGCAAGCTATGTTATTTCTTCCATCTTTTATTTTAAATGTAGTGAGTTTAATTATCATGTCTTTCTAGTTATTATTCCCTTGCTTCTTAGCCTTCTGTAACTGATCACTAATGTCTACAATAATGCCCCACTGGCTAAAGTAGCTCCCTTTTATTTCTCATGCTAATACCTATGCTTAAATCTTTAGTGTTAAGAAAAAAAATACAATAAACACATTTAATTCACTCAACAACTCAATGAGGTAGTGTGGTATATTGAATTATTGCTTCCATTAATTTCTCTCCTTCAAATAGGCAAAGTAGAGTGTATCACCAACCTCAGACTTGCTGTTTGACCATATGACTTACAACAATGGAGATTGTATATAGGTGTCAGTTGCCGATTGTGAGCAGAGGCTTTCAGAAGCAGTGTCCCAGAGCTTTGCTTGCCCTCATGAGAACAGCATGCCCAATAGTGACCCCGCCTTCCATCCATGTTCCAGAAAGAGAGGGTACATGGCACAGAGGCGAGCCCTGTCAATCTCAGATGAGCCCAGCCCAGTCACTGCCAGCCCACAGATCTACAATATCAGGTCCTCTTTGCCACACTAAAAGCTATCTAATGTCGATATATATTTAAACAGGGAAAAAAAAAAAATGCCTCACAGAGTTTAAAAGGATTAGTGGACCGGCCAGGCGTGGTGGCTTACGCCTGTAATCCCAGCACTTTGGACGGGCCAGGAGGGCGGATCACGAGGTCAAGAGGTCGAGACCATCCTGGCTAACACGGTAAAACCTCGTCTCTACTAAAAATACAAAAAATTAGCCAGGCGTGGTGGTGGGCGCCTGTAGTCCCAGCTACTAGGGAGGCTGAAGCAGGAGAATGGTGTGAACCTGGGATGCAGAGCTTGCAGTGAGCCAAGATCACGCCACTGCACTCCAGCCTGGGAGACAGAGTGAAACTCTGTCTCAGAAAAAAGAAAAAAAAAGAATTGAAGAATTAGTGAACCACCATTTACTAACTGTGTAACCCAAACTCAGACCTTCTGAATGTTAGACAAATTCCTTTGACATAATATCACAGTGAGTTCTCAACTAAAGAAGGGTAATTTCTTGAAGAAGTTATTAATATTTATACAAGGCAGGCATTTGCCCTTGAAAAGCTTTCTGTCTCCTCAGATCCACCAGGAATAGAAAATCTTTCTCCATTTACTATTCTGCAAATATATTTACTTTTTGTGGTATGTAGTATAAATGCTCTATTTTCTACATGTCTTTGTTTCATGTATATGGAATACCTCTTATTTCTTCACATCAGTTGTTTTCTAGCTGGGAGATTTATTTCCATATAATTAATATGATCATAGCAGTAGTTATTAAATAGTCAACAATTTTGGATTTCATAGTGTCAGTATTTCTACAGCCAGATATATGGTTCTTCTTAAATTGAGCTTGGAAAACACCTTTCTCACATAAAACCCAAAGTCTTGTTAGGTACTAGAAGATCTGGAGTTTAGGACCATTATATCATGTTGACCAAGAAAATGTCCATTAAAAAAAAAGGTAAGAAAATATAACATCTAAAGGCTCAAAAATACCAGGCCAACTGAGACACCAAAGTGGCCTAGGATCATAAGATAACTATCACAGTTAAATAATCATCCAGTCATTGATTTGTTGACCTAGTCATTCATTTAATCCATCAAACTGACAAAGAGTATAGGTTTGCCAGGTGAAAAGGGAAGGAGCAAGGGCTGGATACAGGAAGAAAAAATGGCACATGTTAATCCTTGAGTCAAGACAGAACTAAGTGCAATCAAGGATGTAAAACGTGGAGTAATTGATGAGCACTTTTTCTTTTAATTAAACATTTTGATAGGACAGGCAGGTGAGAGACGTTGCAGAGGTTAGTGAGAACCAGATCATTTAAGACTTTGTAAGCCCTGATTTACATATGAAGATCAAACTCAAAACATTTTTATTTGTTTTTTTTGAGTCAGAGTCTCACTCTGTCACCCAGGCTGCAGTGCAGTGGCATGATCTCGGCTCACTGCAAGCTCCGCCTCCCGAGTTCATGCCATTCTCCTGCCTCAGCCTCCAGAGTAGCTGGGACTACAGGCACCGTTCACCGCGCCCGGCTGATTTTTTTTTGTATTTTTAGTAGAGACGGGGTTTCACTGTGTTAGCCAGGATGGTCTCGATCTCTTAACCTCGTGATCTGCCCGCCTTGGCCTCCCAAAGTGCTGGGATTACAGGCGTGAACCACCGTGCCCCACCTCAAAACATTTTTAATGTCCTGGAGAAGAAAGATTTTCTAAAATCCATCCTATGGAGTGTCAAGGAAAATTTATTCCCTATGAAGGTAATGGAGAATGCAAAAAATACATATAATTTTATGAAGTTTAAAAAGATAACTCATTTTGAAATTTTGCATTGATATGATAGCATCAGAATATCTCTTTAATTAGTAATCATATTTGAATTTCACATTGTGTGACAGCAGCACATGTACCTATGTGTGTAATGGAACAGACAAAAATAACAACAAAATTCTCCCTTGTAGCTACTAGTATCTCTAGTGCCACAATCAGACTGTTTTTCATTTACTGGGTCATTTAAAAACATTTACTGAAAATTTATTATGAACCTGGCTCTAGGAAGCTGTAATCGTCCTGCAAATAAAACAACCATCCCTGTCCTCATGGAACTTACATTATAGGAGGAGAAGGCAGAGCAACAGTAAACATCATAAATAAGTAAACTATATAGTATGTTAGAAAATGATGAGTGCTTTGGAGAATAGAAATGGAAGTACCTGGATTCGAAGTAGGTGAAGGTAGCTTTACACAGAAAATAAAATTTGAACAAAACTTGAAGGGAATTCGCCATGCAAATATCTGAAGAATATACAGCAGAAGAAAGAATATTCCAGGTATAGGAACCAATGCGAAGGTCTTAACCAGAGATCATGCCTGGTGTCATCAGAGTACTTGAAGAAGGTTGATGTAGCTAGATTGCAATGAATGAGAAGTAAAGAATAATAGAAGATGAAGTCCAAATGTCGAGAGAGAGTCATCTCAGGGAGGACTCTATAGGCTACTGAAAGGTTTTGGCTTTCACCATGAATGAATGCAAAGCTATTGGAGGGTCTTCAAGTAGAGGAGCAGTATGATCTGATTATCAAAAATCGGAATTAACAGGAAACCGATGCTCCCCTTGTGTCTCCAGGAAATAACACAGACTGCCAACACCTTAATTTTAGTCCAGCAAGACCCGTTTCGGACTTCTGATTTGCAGAACTATGCAATGATAAATGTGCGCTGTTTTAAGACACTCAGTCCGTGGTGATTTGTAACAGCAGCAACAGAAAACTATTAATAATACAGTCACTGTGCAGAGAAAACGTTATGGAAAGTGAGGAGGAAGGGGGAAGCAAAAAGAAGAGTTGGGAAGCTATTGCAATAATCAGGTGAGGGATGAGCGTTTGGATAAAGGTAGTAGTCATGAATACAAAAAAAAGGACCCAATTCTAGCTATCTTCTGAAGGCAGAGCCAACACAATTCTTGGCTGACTGGACGTACAACATAAGGACATGTTAAAGATGGGCCTGAGATTTTTTACCTGAGTAATTGAAAGGATAGTATTTCCAGATGGGAAAGACTATGGTAGGAACAGGATTGTGGAGGAGTTCAAGAGATCAGTTTGGAGTGGATACTCTAGAGTAAGGAGTTGAATATGCAGTAAGGGTTCAAGAGAGAGTTCTGAGATGGTAATACCGATTTGAATGTCAGTGGCATGTAGATTGTTGTTAAGTCATAGATTGGATGAACTCATAGAATAAGTGTTGATAGGTCTCTCTTTGGATAAACATTCTTCTATGAAAATATTTAATTTAAATATATGTATATACAGTAGTCAATAATATGCTGCCAGAAAGTCTCCTTCCAGATCACTTCTTTTCATGTAGGAGAAACACATGATCCATGAGAGCATGTGGAGATTTGGAAGTAGGATGCTTAGGATAGATGGAAAAGACACTGAAAGTATCCAGACTGAAGAAAGTCAACAAACAAAAATAAACTGCGCTTACTGTACAATTCTGTCTGAATTCTTCCCTAATTGATTAAGCAAACAAATAAAAATTAAATTTCTGACAGCATTCCATACTAGAAGCTGAAGCGTGCTCAACACATTTGTACCTCGGTCATTGCTTAATTTGCCTTTGGAAAAAATAGCTCCATCGCTTAAACAAACCTCTTAGTTCCTTCAAATGCTACAATCCCTTGAGAAAGACACTGGTAGCAGGTAAATCTGCAATAGGAGAGCCACTCTGAAGCAGGAGTGAACAGACTTAGATGTCTATTTTATCCCAACCACAAAAATGTCCAACCAGAATGCTTAGCAAGTGCCACGGACAACTGTGCTGTCTGCGTCATTTCATTTAATTCCTCCCAACAATCCCCTGAGGTGACTTTGTAATCACAGGTGAGAAAATTAAATTTTGGAGTAATTAAGAAACTTTTCCAGTGTCATTCTCAGAGCTAGAGAATGTCAGAGTCAGAATCCAAAGTCACACTGTTCTAAAGCGTGCTCTCTTATCTGTGTGTTATGTTGCAACTAGACAGTCACAGGTCCTTCCACTTTAAACTCTAATGTATTCATTGACTCTGCACAGTTTCTGCTGATTACTAGAGTAAACAGTACTTACTCTATGCCCTTTTTATTTTTATTTTTTAGTTAACATCACACATATCCTACTTTTCTTGTTCCTAGTTCTTCTTTCCTCTATGAGCTGCCAGAATAATCCTATCTGTGGCTCCCTTTTCCTTGCAAGATTAAAAGCGTAGTCCTTAATATGCTATTAAAACTGTTTTCTATCTCCAGCCTCACATATCATAAGTCCTTCCTGCTTTGCATCTTGTGTTCCAGCCACACCAACTGAAATGCACATCCCAGAATATGCCCTAAGCATATGACCACTCTTCCATGAATACTACCCTCTCCACTCTAACACGCATACACACCACCCTTGAATAATTACAGTACAATAATATTCTCCTCATAATGCCCTCCCTCTACAAATAAGACACATTTACTGAGCTTTTACTTTATGCCACACACTATTCTAAGCACCCTGAAAACTTTGATAGAGAATATGCCTGTTCTCAGGAAACTACAATGTATCTTGGATACAACCACATAAACAAAATTTATATATAATTTTCAAACTAATACTGCAGCCTGGAAAATTTTAAGAATACACTCAATAATCCTCTCTGCTCTCAAGCCTTTCTTATTATATCATACTAACATTTTCTGCTAATGAATCTAACATGATAGTTATTGTTTCAAATTATAAGAGTCTTTTCTAATACTCTGTTAAGATCACATTAGAACTATTTTAAAATATAAATGTATGCATTTATTTATTTAGCAAATTGTATTTCCTTTTATGAAAGAATATTATTTATATGAACAAAATAAAAAAACAAATACAAAAATAGATACAAGAATATAATGGATATACCTATAGCTAGAAAGATATTTATTACATTTGAAAACAAAAACATTAGTCTCTATAAAACCAAATGTTATTATGGGCCAATATATGTAAGTTAGGTTCTTGGCTAGTGTTTAAATCACACTCAAGTATTAATCCAGAACTATTCTGTGTAATTAACTCTTTCACATCAAAATGGTCTATAAATGGCAGCAAATGAAAATGTAGGAAGGCAGTAAACCTTTCAAGTTTATAAATTGCTAAATCTTTCACAGTTGTATTTTTGTAGGAAAATAAACTCTAAAGATTAGTCATTAAAATTCTTTAGCTGTAGCTACTTTATTATATCAAATTGGCAATGTGTTTTGCTTATATTTGGACATACATCATTTATAGGAGACATAATTATTACTATGTTATTTATTTTCATATTTCTATAGTCATAAATTGTATGCTATATATATGCATATACAGAATTTTCACATATCTATAACTTATGTCAGTATTCTCCACATATCACATTTTATATGCATTTCATATATTTAAATTTAATATTAGAAAAAGCTATAGCTCAGAAAAATTTGAAAACTTCCCCAAGACTTCAGAGCTAACAACTTAGCAGAGCTAGGTTCTAAGGTTTATATGTTACCAAATGATTCTTTGATCCTAATGAGAAGCATGAAAAGTGAAAAGAATTTACCAATAATTAACCATTTACTTAATGTTGCAACCATAATCAGAAACCTGGTTTCTTAAAATAGTTAGTATTCTATCCTATTTTTAATACTAATATGTTGAGAAAAATTTAACCCACTTGTCAGTATTCTGTTTTCTACTACAGAGCTCATAAAGTTATCACAGAACCTCCTCTCATAATGAAAAATTAATATGCTGGAGAAAATATGACACTGGAAAAATAATATTAAAGATTCAGATAATACAAAGTTAAGGTAAATCCCAAGTGCCAGAATAAAGCAGAAATAAGAGCCATCTCAGCAAACGTGGACTAATGTCAAGGTTGGTATCAGATTTGAAGATCAAGGAATAGAGCCTGATGTCTTAATAGCCACACAGGAAAAAATACATGTGACTTTGGGCTTGGTCAAGTGCAGAATCGGAACTGAAACACCTGCATCAAGCTAGAGCCTCAAGAGGCTGTGTAGCCATGAAAAGAGCCAAGAGCATTTTTAAAAGTAAGTTTCTGTGGCTTCTGGTGCAGAAAAATCAATCTTCTGTGAGAAATTGTAACTCCAAGCAAACCCATGTATACCAATATATGTCAGACTCCCAAGGTAAGGAATTCGACCTAAAAATTGGTCTAGGACCAATGAACCACTGCAAAGCCCTAGCAGAAACAAATTCAAATTATTGTGTTAGGCCACTTTGACAGCATGGATATATAAAATCCCTGAATAATAAAAATCAACTATCCCCAAAAAGGAGCTTTCTATAAACATTCTTAAACAATGTGGAAACCAGTGTGAGAGAAAGGCATACAATATAACCGACAAGAGAACTGTGATATCAAGAAGCAAAAACAGCAGACTTATCTGGAAGAAACTATGGAAAAAAATACGTGAAAATGTTGTCAGAAATGGAAGGGAAAACATGGTAAGTAAAAATCAACACTAGGGCTGGGCGAGGTGACTAACGCCTGTAATCCCAGCACTTTGGGAGTCCGAGGCAGGTGGATCACTTGAGGTCAAGAGTTAAAGACCAGCTTGGCCAACATGGTGAAATCCCATCTCTACTAAAAATACAAAAAAAAGAGAAAAAATTAGCTGGGCATGGTGGTGGGCACCTGTAGTCCCAGCTACTTGGGATGCTGGAGCAGGACAATCACTTGAATCCAGGAGGTGGAGGTTGCAGTGAGCCGAGATCACACCACTATACTCCAGCCTGTGTAACAGAGCAAGACTCTGACAAAAACAAAAATAAAAAAATAAAATAAATAAATAAATCCTAGAAGAAAAATGGTCATCTAATTTGAGTAAGTTACAAATAGAACCTCTTAAATATTAAAATAAATGCAACAATTTAAAGCAGATTCTCGATTAATAAATTGAACAGCTGATAAGTAACAACCTAAAGGAAACCTGGATAATTATAAGACACATCTCAGGAAAGTTTCTAAAAGGGAGAGAAAAGAGATTTAAAAGAGCCATCAGATGAAAGAATGAGAGGTTCCAATGTGTGTCTAATGAGAGTTTCAGTGAGATAAAGAGTACAGGGAAAGAAATACTTGGAAAGACATTGGTGGTCATCAGATTCTATACCTGGAATGGATTCTGATTACAGCAATATAGATTTGCATAACTTGGATTAATAAGTACCATTGAAGAAAGCTGACACAGCAGGAAAAAACACATGAAACAATTCTCTCAAAGGCAGAGTACTAGTAAAATAATAAATTAGGTCAAGGGAGAAGTTCTGAAATTCTGAGAATAAACCCTGCATTTAGAAATTCTTTCTCCTGGGGGTATTTGGCACAGACTAAGCAGAACTTTTGACATGCTCTTAAGACTTGGGAACAATAGCTGCAGTCTAGATACTGGCAGGGACAGAGCACAAACCACTTCTCTGATGACGGGCAACATGTCGGAGACAGCGGACGCTAAATATAAGCCAGATATTTGCCAGCTATGGGAAAATAAGTTTCTGACTGTCCCAGAAGTTCTCACACTGATTTTAGCTTAAGGTGGTTCTAGATTGTGAGTACCATAAAGTGCCAGTATAAGAAAAATAAAATCCTTTCTGGAAAAGGAAAGCTTTACCGTAGTATGCAAACTGTTACTACAAACACTTTTTCAAATATAATTTCCAATCCAGTTTTAAAGATAAAGATTGAAGGAGATAAGGGAATTGGCATAGAAACCAGCAGAAATGATACAGATAAAGAAGAGACCTTCGCCATGTTGTCCAGGCTGGTCGCGAACTCCTGAGCTCAAGTGATCCTGCTGCCTTGGCATCCCAAAGTGTTGGGATTACAGGTGTAAGCCACCATGCCCAGGCAACCTGTATTGTTTCATTTTTTTAAATGATGTATCTGAAGTAAATGTAACAGATCAGCTTGTGAATACATGGATATTTTATGATACTACTCTGTATACATTTCTATACTTTAGCATTTTATAATTTTTTAAAGAAGCATTTAGTGTTTCAGAAAAAAAGGATAAATATTTTCAAAAGATGGAAAAAGTCTTTTCCGTCTTATGTTTATCTGTATCTCAGGTGATACATTACATGCAGAAATTTTTACTTTGGATAATTTGTTAGTATTTCAGTTTCATGGATTATCTTTTTGAAACAGCTAAAAGATAATTATATCACCAAACTACTGAAAACATAGAAACAGCTTCTCTATAGTACTGTTTTACTTCCATAAATATGGTTGAATAATTTTTGATTCAAAATTCTTTTTATAAAATTGCATTAAATGTACTATGGCATCTCTATAAGGTTTATAGAATGAACAAATATGGCATGCTTTGTATTCCTTCATTACAAAAATTGAACTGTAATTTAAATATGGATTTCAATTTAGAGCATTAGTAATTAACTGATTTTATTCTGTTTTGTAATTCTTTCATTCATTAATCACTGTGAGAGCTGAAGAACATTATAACCCTTTAGGAAATAAAAAGACATGGGTGTCACTTAAGGTTAATCATAGAGCATGGCTTGCATTTTAATCTAGCATTGGTTTTATGGAGATTTAAAACTTTTCAATCAAAAATACTTCTAAATGTCACCAGTTTTAGGGGAAGCATTTAGTCATTTCATAAATTACTTTTCTGGTCTTTATTGCTATGCTTTATTTACCACAATCTAAAATCAATACTATGGACACAGGGTCTAGTTTTGTGTCAGATCAGCACAGCCCTGAGGACCCTGGTTTTAAAAGGATGATGTAGGTATCATTTTCTTTCTTCTAGCATTTCCTTAACAGATATGCAACACTTACTGGTCAAACGCTAATGGCATGCCTTGCTTCAAGTTGGAGAAATCCTATTTTTCTGCATCCTGTGCAATGTACTCATAGGTAGTCACAAGACTGTTGGTGACTAAGACACCCAAAACTAGCAGCTGTATTTGCTTCTTAGCACTGTAACTGTCCCAGCCCTGGTATTTGATTTAAGCCATTATACAGATTACAATTTGGGAAAGAAGCAATAAAATGATATAGATTATAATAAATGTTAAAATTTCAATTTTTAAATATAATGAAAATTATGGAAATGAAATCTTCTTTGATGAATGAGGTCATCCTCAATCTCTACATCTTTTATCCATAAATTCAAGTGAGAGGACAAGAACAGGAATAAGTTTATTTGGAGGGCTTTTTTTTTTTTTGAGACGGAGTCTTGTTCTGTCGCCCAGGCTGGAGTGCAGTGGTGCGATCTCGGCTCACTGCAAGCTCCGCCTCCCGGGTTCACGTCATTCTCCTGCCTCAGCCTCCCGAGTAGCTGGGACTACAGGCGCCCGCCACCACGCCTGGCTAATTTTTTGTATTTTTTTTAGTAGAGATGGGGTTTCACCGTGTTAGCCAGGATGGTCTCGATCTCCTGACCCCGTGATCCGCCCGCCTTGGCCTCCCAAAGTGCTGGGATTACAGGCGTGAGCCACCGCGCCCGGCCTGGAGGGCTGATTTTGTTGTGTGTGGAAAATTCAATGGTCAGCTTCTGTCTTCACTTTCCTCTGCCTGTGGTTAAATCGCGTCACACAGGCTGAGCTGTTGGAGAAGGGTGCGTTATACCTTCAGGTCATTTACACTCACAGGTATCTGTGGAAATGTTTTTCCTCCTACTGGGCTTAGACATTCACAGATTGTAGCTGCAATGTTCCTCAATTCCATAAATGTCCTTAAGACTTGGGAGAATCTTCATATATTTTTTCCTCACCCTAAAGTTCTGAGACCAATTCTGGTGCTTATTCTCTTTCTCTGGACAATGAACATGTCTGTGATACCATTTATTTTCCTCATCTGCTAGATATCCCATACAGACATTTCCTATATTCAGAAAATAGACCAAAAACTTCCATATATTAATATAATCTATATAATTACATATAATATAAAATAGATAAAAGCTCCTGTTATTAATATAATATATAATCATATATTATATTCATATATAAATATTAATATAATATATAATTATATATAAATATTAATATAATATATAATTATATATAAATATTAATATAATATATAATTATACATATAATCATTAATATAATTTATAGGAGTTTTTGGTCTATTTTCTGGAAATAGAGACTGTCTATATGGGGTAATCTAGCAGGAAAAAATATAAATCGGGAAAAATTTGAACAAACGTCTTGAAAATGTACTTCAAAAGAGAATATTCAAATGAAGCATGTGAAGATATGTTCAGTATTTAGTTATCAGAAACATGCAAGTTAAAAATCACAATGAGACACCATTACATATTTAGTGCCATTTCTTTAAAACATGAAAAAGTTATTACATATGTAAAGCATCTAGCCTTTTATTTTTTGTTGTTGTTAAACATCAGCTCTTTTTTTTTTTTTTTTTTTTTTACTTTTATTTCAGGCTTCAGAGTACATGTGCAGATTTGTTATATGGGTAAATTGCATGTCGTGGGGGTGTGGTGTACAGATTGTTTTGTTACCCCAGTAATACACATAGTAACCAATAGGTAGTAATAAGCATATTACCCAATAGGTAGTTTTTTGATCCTCACCCTCCTCCCACTCTCCACCCTCTTGTTGGCCCTGTTGTCTATGTTCCCTTCTTTTTGTCCACATGTACTAGATAATTAGCTTCCACTGATCAGTGAGAACATGCAGTATTTGGTTTTCTGTTCCTGTGTTAGTTCACTTAGGATAATGGCCTCCAAGTCTCTGCATGTTGCTGCAAAGGATATGATCTCGTTATTTTTTATGGCTGTGTAGTATTCAATGGTGCATATGTTTCTTTATGCAGTCTAGCGCTGATGGGCAGTTAGGCTGATTCCATGTCTTCACCATTGTGAACAGTGCTGCAATGAACATATGTGTGCATGTGTCTTTATGGCAGAATGATTTATATTCTGTTGGATATATATCCAGTAATGAGACTGCTGCATTGAATGGTAATTGTGTCTTAAGTTCTTTCAGAAATCTCCAAACTTCTTTCCACAATGGCTGAACTAATTTATATTCCCACGAGTAGTGTTATGTTTTCTTTTCTCTACAACCTCGCCAGCATCTGTTATTTATTTTACTTTTTAATAATAGCCTCTGACTGGTGCGAGATGGTATCTCATGGATTTTATTTGCATTTATTTCTCTAACGATTAGTGATGTTGATCATTTTTTCCTATGATTGTTAGCCACCTAAATGTCTTTTTTTGAAAAGTGTCTGTTCATGTCCTTTACCCACTTTGTAGGGAGATTGGTTGTTTTTTGCTTATAAATCTGTTTAAGTTCCTTAAAGATGCTGAATATTAGACCTCTGTAGCATACATAGTTTGTAAGTATTTTCTCCCATTATGTAGGTTGTCTGCTTACTTGGTTGATATTTTGCTGAACAGAAGCTCTTTAGTTTAATTAGGACCCTTTTGTCAAATTTTTGTTGCAATTGCTTTTGACATCTTCATCATAAAATCTTTGGCCAGTCATATGTCCAAAATGGTATTTCCTAGAGTATCTTCCAGGATTTTTATAGTTTTAGATTTTACATTTCAGTCTTTAATCCACCTTGTGTTGATTTTTGTATACTGTGTAAGGAAGGGGCCAAGTTTCAATCTTCTGCAAATGGCTAGCCAGTTATCCCAGCACCATTGATTGAACAGGGAGTTCTTTCCCCATTGCTTGTTTTTGTCAAGTCTGTCGAAGATAAGATGGTTGAAGGTATATGGCATTATTTCTGGGCTCTCTATTCTGCTCCACTGGTCTATGTATCTGTTTCTGTACTAGTACCAGACTGTTTTGGTTACTGCAGTCTTGTAGCATAGACTGAAGCCAGGTGATGCCTACAGCTTTGTTCTTTTTGCTTAGGATTGCATTGGTTATTTGAGCTTTTATCTTATTTTTGTTTCATATAAACCTTAGAATAGATTTTTTTTTCAGATTATGAAAACAATGTCATTGTAGTTTGATAGGAATAGCATTGAGTATGTAAATTGCTTTGGGCAGTATGCCCATTTTAATGATATTGAACCTTCCTCTCCATGACATGGAATGTTTTTCCATTTGTTTGCATCATCTCTGGTTTCTCTGAGCAGTGTTTTTTTTAATTCTCATTGTAGAAATCTTTCACTTCCTTGATTAGCTGTATTTCTAGGTATTTTATTCCTTTTGTGGCAGTTGTGAATGGGATCACATTCTTGATTTGACTGTCAGCTTGGATGTTGTTGGTGTATAGGAATGCTTTGGATTTTTGTTCATTCATTTTTGTATCCTGTAACTTCGCTGAAGTTGTTTATCAGATCAAGGAATTTTTAAGCAGAGACTATGGTGTTTTCTACGTATAGAATCATCTGGTCTGGAAACATTGATAGTTTGACTTCCTCTCTTCCCATTTAACTGCCTTTTATTTCTTTCTCTTGCCTGATCACTCTAGCTAGGACTTCCAGTACTATGTTGATCAAGAATGATGAGAAAGGGCATCCTTGTCTTACTCCAGTTTTCCAGGCTAATGCTTTTGCTCATTCAGTATGATGTTGACTGTGGGTTCCTCATAGATGGCCTTTATTATTTTAAAGTGTGTTCCTTCAATGCCTATTGTGTTGAGCATTTTTAATATGAAGGAGTGTTTAACTTTATCAAAAGATTTTCTTGCATCCATTGAAATAATCATATGATTTTGTTTTTAGTTCCTCTTATGTGATGAATCACATTTATTGGTTTTAATATTTTGAAGCAACCTAGCCTCCCTGAGATAAAGCCTACTTGATCATGGTGAATTAGCTTTTTGATGTGCTGCTGAATTCAGTTTGCTAGTATTTTGTTGAGGATTTTTGCATCTGTGTTCATCAAGGACATTGGCAAATATCCATATGATCTTTGACAAAGTTGACAAATCAAGCAATGAGGACAGGATTCCCTATTCAATAAATGGTACTGAGATAACTGGCAAGCCGTATTGAAGACTGAAACTGGAACCCTTCCTTATACTACATATTCAAGATGAATTAAAGACTTAAATGTAAAACTTAAAAATATAAAAACCCTGGAAGACAACCTAGGCCTCTCTTTTATAGGTGAAAATACAAGTTAGCACTACCACTCTTGAACTTTTGCACAATATAAATTATGTACAAATATATGCATTAACCATCACCCTGTAATTTTTATTTCTTTATCTACTCAAGTATCTACTCATCCAAGCATATGTATAAGAATGACACCATCTGTATTATCCATAATGCCTTAAATTTCCATCATGAGGATAATGGATAAATAACTAGCGCATTCATGAAATGAAACACTATAGACTAATGATCTTCAAAGTGTGGTCCCTGGGCCAACAGCATCAGTACTACCTGAGAACTTGTTAGAATTGCAAATTCATGGACCCACTCCTGATCTACTGGTTTGGAGATTCTGGTTTGGAGAATCTGGAGGGGGGCCTCTAGATTTCTCTGTTTAGCAAAACTTCCAGATAATTCTGATCCATAGTTATGTGGCCATGCACCGCTCTCTATGCAAATAAAGAATATATATATATAAATCTGCTCTCTGTCATACCTTGAATAAATTTGTGGTTAGAGCCTAAGAGGAAGTGTAAGAGAGATTCTGGTATAATTTTCTATTTGGATCTAGTTACAAGTTTACTTTGACCAAAATTCATAAATATATTCACATATAATTTTCCCATTTTGTATTTGTATGATACTGAAACACTGTAAAAACATAGTTGCTTTGATATTGCATACTCAGCTGCTTTGATATTGCATACTCAATAATGAGTGTTTATTATCTCACTTAAATTGGATATTATACTCTGCATGCAGGATAAAGTGTATTTATTTCAAGAAAAAAAGACTACTTATTTTAAGAAAATATATCCCATCAACCTATTATATTTTGAGTGCATGTTTGTGTATATGCTATGCTTTAATAAAAACTTTACTGAAAAATTAAGTAAATATATTTCCTTAGCAATCATCCATGTGAATATTGTTAATCAGATGGTACTGATGTTTTTATTTGTTGATCACTGCCATGTGGTATGCATTTCACATACCACTTTACTAAATCCTGCTACTAAATAAATGGTATTCCTATTTTGGAGATAAAAAGTGCTGAGGCCTAGGGAAACTGTATAATGTCTTCAGAATAGTAAGTGGCAAAATTCAAGATTGGAAACTCAAGTCTGTCTAACTTCAAGTTCATGATGTTTCTACAGTATCATGTGGTCATATAACAGAAGTAGAGACTGGTATTTTCCCAGTAGGTGCACAAAATAATTACTACATCGACAGAGGATAAGATGGTAAAAGAGGCAAATGAGGTTGATGCTGCTAGGAATATCATACATTCTCCACAAACTAGCCCATATTTATAGATTATCATGTTTAGAAGGCATCTTCAATGTCATGAATTAAAATTCGCTCCCTTTGAAATCAATTCCATAAACTAGGAACTCAGTTTTTCACTTCTCTCTTTCATTACACTATCTCTTTTCATTACAGTTTTCCTTATTAGAAAATATTTTCTTGTATTGAGGTGAAACACTGTACAAATACATCACAAATTAGCACATATACAAAAGAAAGCTTGTACAGAACATAAATTTGTATAAATATTATAAAAATACACTGTGCTTTATACCAATCATCCCAATTCTGCCTATTTTAGTCATATAGGGAAACATTTTTTCATATAACAGAGTATCAAATATTTAAAGTAAACCACTATTTTGTTCTTTGAGCCTACTTTCTCCTTGCTTCTTCCAACTGTTTTTAATATTACCTGATTTCTGAGTCACTTCATCATCCTGATCTTTCCTCTCTGACTGGTTCAATTTGTTCATGTGTCCTTTAAAGAATGGTTTTACTTAGGTATTGTCTAAAAAGCAACGTAGAACAGGAACACTTCATTTATCTTGTTCCATACCTCAAGTTCCTATCATTACACCAGAGAATTCCAAGAACTGGAAGCAAAGGAATTAGCCTTTTTTGTTTAAGATGTGCTTTGGTTTGGATCAGGTCCTTGTGAGAGCTTAGGCTGAGGCAATATTTTAACAATTTTTATTATAAAGTATAAAAATTTCTCATCAGTTGCTCAAAGCAGCTGTTATCATAATCAAAGGAATAACCCAAGATAATTTATCATAGAGTCCTATAAACAGAATGCCTGGCAACTAATGTGCATATACTTTGAAGCTGTGTGAACTAGACACGTGGTTTTCCCTCTTTAAGCATTAACTTCCATACTAATAAAAATGGGTTGTATGAATTACGTGAAATAACATCAGGAGAGTAATAGAGTTCAATACGTATTAGATCCATTTCCCCTTTCCATAGTTCCCTAAAAGACACAAAAATGCAGGGCTAGTTTATTCAAATGGCACACCTCAACATAACCATCACACACAGCCATCATCATCATCACCATCATCAAAATTATTTGTTGCCTGTTCACTGTGTGCGACAGTTTCTCGGGCCTTCACATGGTTTATCTCATTTCATTTAATTCTTAAATTAATCTCATGTGGCAGTTATATTTGTTAAATCCATGTGACATAGGAGAAAACTAAAGCACAGAAGGCTTACTAACGTGGCATGCCTTTGTTTACAGCTGATAAATGATGTCATGCAGTTCGATTGTACAGGTTCTAAAGATCCACATTCCTAAAAGAAAGCTCTAAATCTAAATCTTCATTACCTATACATTTGAGTATACATGCTTGACTCATTCAAAGAGTTATTAAATACTCACTATGGGGCAAGCACATATATATTTAAATAAATATAGATAAGATATAGTTTATTTTTTCATGGAGCTCACATCCTAGAGGTGACAGTGATCTTGATGCAATTAAACCAAAAAGACAAAGGGAAATTATAATATGCGGTGATATGTTCTGTATAACAGTGGAAAGCTCTTAAAAGTTAATAGTGATAAAGGATCAGGAGGTGAAATCTTTCTAAGAAACAGAAACAGAAAATGCAAATATTCAGCATCTAGCAAAATAAATTCCGTATTTTAGGCAACTTTTAATTAGTTTGGTGTAACAAGAGTATGGAATGAAAAAAGGCTCCTCATGTGATGAGGCTGAAAGCTGATTAGGGGTCAAATCTAGACATAATGCTTATGAGTTTTGGAATTTATCCTTCAAATGATATAGACCTTCTGAAGGATTTTTATCATGGAAATAATGGGAATAGTTTGGGGTGTTTATAATATCTTTCAGGCAGTGTGGTGGAAATTGATGAGAAGACAGAGTGGGATGGACTGGGAAATCTGGTATTGGAGAGATGAGTTTGAAATCTGCAGAGTTACTATAAATAAAATATAAAATAGGTGCTGAAGCACTGAAGGTGGAAGACAGAGGAGACAGGTTTAAGACATTAGCAAGAATGAAATAATAAGACCATCATGGTGAACAAATCGATGCAGGGGTCTCGTTGTGGTGATGAAGTGAAAAAATAGAAATAAATAAGGATGAGATAAAATGCATCTACCATGACATGCCCATAATCTTGTTTTCACTTTAAATATAATACCCTGGAGATATTAGCAGCCCTTTCCTTATTTTCCCCTACCTCTGCTTTTCCTCTCTCAAGGAATAAACCCTACTATCTCAGTCAGAGTTTCAATATTTCTCCTATTTCCAGAATAAAGCAAACTAGAGAAAAGAACTAAAGCCTAGCCAACATGGTGAAACCCCATCTCTCCAAAAAATACAAAAATTAGCCGGACATGATGGCAGGTGCCTGTAATCCCAGCTACTCAGGAGGCTGAGGTAGGAGAATCACTTGAACCTGGGAGGTGGAGGTTGCAGTGAGCCAAGATTAAGCCATTGCACTCCAGCCTAGGCAACAGAGTGAGACTCCGTCTCAAAAAGAAAAAAAGGACTAAAGCAACTTTAAACTCAGTACGACTTAGATTCAAGTGACTTTCCCACATATATAGAATGCAAATAGAATGAAACTTTCAAGTCTACTATAGACAAATTGTTTTTCCCGGGTCAACCCCCTACCCCCTATCAGACCAACCAGTGATACCCCATCCCTGAGTTTCAGGGCTTTTAATCTGCTTCCTTCTAACCTGGAGCAAAGCTATTGCTCAACAATGACTTCTAGGTCATGCTTTTCATATTTATGCTCTTATTCAGATAATGAGATCTCTGTGCCTAAGACTAGTGCTTATGTTCACATGTTATGCCATAATTCTTATTGTTTAGCTTTGGTTTGGAATTCTTTTACACATGCGTTTTCTTGTAACTTCCTTAGTATTTCACACCTCTCCTAAGACAATGACGATTTTGCCAGGTCTTAGGAAATAAAACACTGCCAGAAAGTCTCATCCCAGGGCAGGGAGCTATTTACCTATTTTTCAAATTTTGCCAAAAACAATCTTTCTGAAATTCTGAGTATCTTCTGATTGCCTTCTCACAAATCATTACAGTCCTCTTGGAGCATCTTGATACATTTTGGCTTCCTGATATTGATCATATACCTGAGAAATTAATTTGGGGTTAGAATACTCCAGGGACACAATTATGTCTACTGTCAGCCAAGCCTAATTTACTTACTCTGTCCTACACTAATCTAGCAATATGTCCCAATCTTGATCTGTTTCTTCTTTTTATCACCCAGCAGTCATGCCCTGCTAATATTCACTTTGAGATGTCAGAGGCATTATCTATACATTTTATTTTCTCTGGGACTGATAGACATATAGGATGACCCTGAATTATGAAGAGATACACAGTGTAATTCTGAACATATTGCAGATTAAGCAAATATGCTGAGTCAATAATAGCATTCACATGGCTTGCTTTTTTGCATTTATCTTAACAGAGACTAATTTTGTGAACAGCTGCAGTAAAGAGTTTGTTTGTAAAATAGTTTAAATTTCTCTAAATTTGAATTTCATTATCCTGTGATCTTAAAAATAAAATTCAATCTTTCATCTCTGCCAAAACATGTCTATTGATTAATCCAAAAATACGTTAGAGGGTGGAGCAAGAACATGGAGACATGGGAACTCTGATACATTTGCTAGTTGGAAGGAATTTAAAATGATACAATTGTGTTGGAAAACAGTTTGGTAGTTCCTCAAAAAGTTTAACAAGCGTTACCGTAAGGTACAGCAATTCTAGTCCTAAAAAACACATGTTTACACAAAACTTTGTCTATAAATGTTCGTAGAATTATTCATGACAGCCAAAAACTGGAAACAACCTAAATGTCTATCAACTGGCGAATGGTAAATGAAATGTGGCCTACCCATAAAGTGGGATATTATTCATGCCTAAATAGAAAGAAGTACCGATGTGTACTGCAACATGAATGAACCTTGAAAACATCGCATTAAGTCAAAGACATCACATATTATATGATTGTATTTATAGAAACTGTTCAGAAGAGGCGTATTCAGAGAGATAGAATGCAGATTAATGTTTGACTAGGGAGGATGGTGAGGGAAAAGATGAGTGACTGCTAATGGACACAATGTTTCTCTTGGGGTTGATAAAAATGTTCTGAAATAAAATAGTGGTTTATGTTTAACAACCTTGTAAATATACCCAAACCACTGAATTTTGTACTTTAAAGGTTAAATTTTATAGTGTGTGAATTTTATCTCAAAAGAAAAAACAGAATAGGTCCAGGATGCAATATAATAAATAAAATATTTGGAAATGTCATAAAAATATCACTGGATTAGAGAATGTTAAAATTAGATATAAATTGAGCCTTATAGCCTTAAATCAAAGTGTGCTAGACTTTTAACTTTTATGATATTCTTTTTTCCTTTATGATCATGTTATTTTCTGAAACCTAAAATTAGTTGCAACTTCCCAGAGATTTTCAAGGATTTCTAGACTCTTTCTTCTGACACATAATATAAAATGTTGAAGACAAATGTGGTTCTATTTGTTCCTATTATATTTCATCTTACTGAATGTAAGTGATTGCTTCAATCCATAAAAGGAAAATTATCTAAATTCTTCAATTCTGAAAGCTGAAAAAATGTACAATAATATAATCCATTCCCTCCTTTTCTTAAGGGATAGAGATAATGAGATCTGTATATATTAACTGAGCTACTTCCCACCAGTATAGAGTTAGTGGCTCCACTGAGATTCTGTTATAGGAAGTTTTCCATTAACTCATATTGATTTGTTATTCTGTCCTTTAGAGAATCGAGATCTTTCCTATATTTTTCAATGTTAACATATAAGTGTATATCTTAATCTGTTTTTATTGTTGCTTATGACAGAATACCTGAAACTGAATAATTTATTTTTTTAAAAAATTATTTCTTACAGTTATGGAGATTGAGAAGTCCAAGGTCTAGACGCTGCCTCTGATGGGAGCCTTCTTGCTGCAGCGGACTCTACAGTGTCCAGAGGCTGTGCAGACTATCACGTGCTGTGGGAACCGAGCATGCTAATATGCCAGTTCAGGTCTCTCTTTCTCTTTTTATAAAGCCTTCAGCTCCACTCCCATAATAACACTTTAACCTATTAACCTTTTAATCCATTAATCTATGAGTGGATTAATCCATTCATGAGGGCAAAACCCTGACGAGCCAATCACCTCTTAAAGGCCCCACGTTTCAATACTGCCATCTTTCCATATCTTTCTACATTTGTAGATTAAGTTTCAGCATGAATTTTGGAGGAAACAATCAAACCATAGCAGCATGTATTACATACATTATACTCTTATTCTAGTTGTTAATTAAATATGATGGTTAAGCCAAATATACCAGAGTGGGGCTGAGATACACGCTCTGACCCCTGTCCATGCCTCTGATCTCCTCCCCTGACACTCTCCCTCTTAATTATTTTTCTCCAGCCATACACTGGACTTCCTGTTTATCTTCTAAGACCTAAGCATTTTCTGCCTTAGAGACTTTATATTTAATATTTCCTCCTTCTGGGAAATGTTTTGCATAGAACTGCACGTGGTGTGTTACATCACGTCATTCATATACCTACTCAGAGGACTTTGCTGACCATACCAACTCTCAATTACTCACCATCCCAAACCCAACTCCCTTCCTTTCCGTTCCCTCACAATATTTTTCTTCAGAGATCTCATTATTACCAAAATACTTTTTTTTCACTTTTTTTTCTATATTGCCTTTCTCTCTCACTAGAACATAAGTGTCACTAAGAGAAGCTGAAGGACTTTGTCTCTTTAACTCTGTATCTCCAGCAACTAGAATAGTGCCTGACCCCTTTTAGCCCTCACTACATGAGTGTTGAATAAAAGAATTAGTCACTTTTATTTTATAAATAGAAGGTTAAATCCTGAGATTTTGATTTTAATATTCTATCGATAATGAATATTTTGTGTTATACTTTTTGTTAGTTGTTTCCACTCTGCAGGGACACGAAGAAAGGAAAGTAGGATGTAAGATCCATGAGATTTCTGGTGGTTGAACTTCAAATTTACTAACATCGGCATTGATTACTAAGAGCCACTGTGGAATCTGTATCTGTGCAGGTGTTCACGCATAAATCAGAAGTGTATGTGTATGTTTCTTAGTTGCTCGTTAGAAGATATTTTCTTCTTTTTTTTTTTGAAACGGAGTCTCGCTCTGTGGCCCAGGCTGGAGTGCGGTGGCCAGATCTCAGCTCACTGCAAGCTCCGCCTCCTGGGTTTAAGCCATTCTCCTGCCTCAGCCTCCCGAGTAGCTGGGACTACAGGCGCCCGCCACCTCGCCCGGCTAGTTTTTTGTATTTTTTAGTAGAGACGGGGTTTCACCGTGTTAGCCAGGATGGTCTCGATCTCCTGACCTCGTGATCCGCCCGTCTCGGCCTCCCAAAGTGCTGGGATTACAGGCTTGAGCCACCACGCCCAGCCAGAAGATATTTTCAAAATCCTGTGATGCGCTATTAATCTGGTGTATGTATTTTGACTCTTTCCAGTAAATTAATGTGACTGTGGCAATGAAGCTATTAGACACAAAAATACTGCTTCATCACTTCAAATGCGAGTAATCCAAAATATACCTTATTAAAGCATTATATTATTCTCAGCGTTTTCCATAATGCATAGATACCAAAATGCTAATTAGAGCTACTGTTTTCTCATTGTTTACTTGTCACAGCTAAGGTAATTTCACTGTTTATATGAGAGCAGTAGGCTGTACAATATTTCTGTCAATTGCTTTTACAATTAGTGACAAATTTTCATTTTTTTTTGTTTGGAATTAATTTGTTCCCAAGTCTGTTCCAGCTGGACATGTTTTATGTAAATATACTGGCACCAGTTATGTATCAAAAAGAGATTGCTTTGCCCCTGCACTCTTTGTCCTGAAATATCTGAAATATTCCTTCAACAACTGAGGTCCTGAACTAAACCTCAGTATTAACCATAAATTGTGACTTGAATTGATTGAGGAATATCAGGAATCCCTCTTCCAAAAAAATTATCACAACAATTCACTGATACCGACAATTTTTAAAAATAATGCTTTCCAGATGATCTTTTAAAAATGCAACATTTCCTAAAATAGCTTATCGTTTGATATAAACTAACAGCCCATAGATGATTTTTCTGAAATGAGAGATTCAGATTGTGTGAATCATTGGATACCTGTAGGAAAGATTGTCACTGTGAGTTTAGAAATGGAAACCACAATACTGCTGTATCCGTTTGCTAGGACTAATATAACAAAGTATCAGAAACTCACTGCTTAACTAAGGGAGGAGACTGCCCCTCATATTGCCTTATGCCTAATTTCTGCTTCCAAAGAAAGAAAAAGTAAAAACTAAAAGGCAGAAATGAAATCCACAAGCAGACAGCCTGGCACCACACCCTGAGCCTGGTAGTTAAAAGGTCGACCCCTGACCTAACCAGTTATGTTATCTATAGATTATAGACATTGTACAGGAAAGCACTGTGAAAATCCCTATCCTATTTTGTTCTGATCTAATTACCGGTGCATGCAGCCCCCAGTCACATACCCTCTGCTTGCTCAATCGATCATGACCCTCTCACACACACCTCTTTAGAGCTGTGAGCCCTTAAAAGGGACAAGAATTGCTCACTCAGGGAGCTTAGCTCTTGAGACAGGAGTCTTGCCAATGCCGCCGACCAAATAAACCCCTTCCCTCTTTAATTCAGTGTCTGAGGAGTTTTGTCTGTGGCTCGTCCTGCTACATTTCTTGATTCCCTGACAGGGAAGTGAGGTGATGGTCGAGGCAGCTCTTTAGGCGACTTAAGCCTGTCCTGTGGAGCATCGCTGAGGGGGACTCTGACCAGCCCGAGCGACGCGGATCCTGAGAGTGCTCCCAGGTAGGCATTTGCCCCAGTGGGACGCCTCGCCAGAGCAATGTGTGGCAGGCCCCCGTGGAGGATCAACGCAGTGACTGAACACCAGGAAGGAACAGGCACTTGGAGTCTCGACATCTAAAACTTGGTAAGAATAGTCTTTGAAACTCGCCCACTCCGTTTGAGTGGAAGCGTGGCCTGATACCCATAGTGTGCTTTTATCGGCACTTTGGTTTTGGTTTTGGTTTTGACTTGGTTTGAATTGCCTGACAGGACCAGTCTTGGGAACTTGCCCACTCCATTTGAGTGGAAGCTTGGCCTGATCACCCACCTTGTGCCTGTACCCACACTTTGTTTTTTGTTTTTGACTTGACTTGGATTGCTTGATACTTTGGTTTTGGTTTTGATCTGACTTGGATATCTGGATACTCTGATTTTGGTTTTGATTTTGGTTTAGTGAAAACTGCGAAAGTGTGTGTGTGCCCTTTTTACCTGTTTTTTGTTTTGTGATGTGCGTGTGGTGTGAGCATGGTGTTTTGTCTCAAAGAAGCATAGGCCAGGCACAAATAAGCCCACCCTACTAGGAACTATGTTTAAAATTTTCAAAAAAGAATTTAAGGGAAACTATGGAGTACTATGACACCAGGAAAACTTAAAACTTTGTTTAAGATAGACTGGCCAGCATTAGAGGTAGGTTGGCCACTAGAAGGAAGCCTGGACAGGTCTCTTGTTTCAAAGGTATGGCACAAGGTGACCCATAAGCCAGGGAACCCAGACCAGTTCCTGTACATAGACACTTGTTTACAGCTGGTTTTAGACCCTCCACCCCCAACACACAGTGGTTGAGAGAACAGCAGCATAAGCAGCTGGCAGAGGCAAGGAAAGACCAGCAGAAAGAGAGAGAGAAAGGAAAAAGACAGAGAGGAAAAGAGGCAAAGAGAGAGAGGAAGAGACAGACAAGGAGAGAGAGAGAAAGATAGAGAGAGAGAAAGACAGAGAGGTAGAGAGAGGGGGGAAGAGACAGAGGCAAAAGGAAAGTCACAGAGAGAGAGAGAAAAAGTCAGAGAGAGAAAGAAAGAGAGAAAGAGAGAGACATACAAGTAGTTAAGAAAACAAAAGTGTACCCTATTCCTCCAAAAGTCAAGGTAAATTTAAAACCTATAATTGATAATTAAAGGTATTCTCCCTAACCCTATAGCACTCCAATACCACTTTGTTGTCAGTGTAAACAAGGGCGTATCCCGAAAGCACTGAGGCCTTCCTATCAAAAATCCTTAACCCAGTAACCCGTGATGGCCCAAATGCATTCGATCTGTAGTGGCAACTGCTCTGTCAACAGCAACAACAAAAAAGCAAAAATAAAAATAATAACTTTTAGAGGAAACCTCATTGTGAGTACACCTCACCAGTTCAGAAGTATCCTAAGGGGGGAAAAAAAAAGGAAAAAGAGAGGGGGGCGAAATTTATATAAAAAAGTATTATATGGTAAGTTCTTGTCCTGAAATAAATTAACTGGTTGTTTAAAGAAAGAAATATTTGTAATAAGTCAGAAAGTTGAGGCATGTTGAAGAATTGTCTGCGAAAGTCATGAAAGAGAAAAATGTTACAAAAAAGAATTTATGCAAAAAAGTTGTATAATTTAGAAGTAACTAGGCCTCCTGAATGTAAAACTATTGAAAAAAAAATTATTGTTTTGAAGGTTTAAGCAAGTTTTAAAATGTTAATTGTAAAGAAAACTGTGTGTGTAAACATATTAGCTAAAGTTAAAGAAGTATCATCCAGTTTTTCTGTGAACTGGACATTAAAGTAAAAGCATAACAGGTTATTCTTAAAACACCAAACTGCTCTTTAGCAAAAATTATAAAAGGTTAAAAAGAGTCTATAAAATCTTACCTTATGGTCAAACATTAAAAATTAAATAAACATGTCTACAAGGTTTTATTAAAATTAGGTTTAACACTAATAATACACTAATATAAAGATAAAATTTAGCTTATCTGGTATAAAAATCATGCGAGAAGCATTGTTAAATGTAAAATGGTATTTGACCTTCTTTGGTTTAAAAACTAATAAAAATAGGTACTAAAGGAAATTTCTCAGTAAAAAGGCACTAAAGGACTATAAAGCCTACTGCCAAGGTCCCCACATGTAAAACAAAAGGTCAGTTCCTTAAAAATTACATACTTGGTTTATCTTCCACTTTCCTTTGTCTCAAAAACTAAAAGTCTTTTAGCAGAAGTACCACCCCTAGAATTTCCGGTAAACCAGCACCAGCCTGAGGATCATGTTCTCATCAAAGGGTGGAAAGAAGAAAAACTCGAGCCAGCCTGGGAAGGACCCTACTGTGCTGCTAACCACCAAGACTGCTGTTCGTACAGCAAAAAAAAAAAAAAAGGATGGACTCATCACATCCGAGTCAAGAAAGCGCCACCCCCTCTAGAGTCATGGGCCATAGTCCCAGGGAAAACCCTACCAAACTAAAGCTAAGAAAAATTTAACTCTTTTCATCTAACAAAAATTTAACTCTTTTCATCTATTCTATTACTCTTTCTTCTTTCCTTGTTTTATTGCTGACCATCTAGTTATTAACATAACTAAGTCAATTTTGCCTCAAACTATTGCATTTAATGCTTGCCTTGTTACACCCTGTGGGGACTTGCCAAGTCAAAGACAGCTTTCTACTTCAGAAAAGTACCTCTGTCCCTCCTGACTCTCCTCAGACTGGGCATTAGTAAAGTAGGACCATTTAATTCGGGGAGATTTTGATACAGGCCCCAGTGCCAACCAAGAGTCTTGCCCCCTGATGTAGAGCTTTCGTGCCATAGTTGGTCCAACGTTCTGTGGACCACTAAAGAGCAAGGATGGACTACTCCAACCAGTTTTTGTAATTTCGTAAAACCATACATTCATTTTACTAGAGGATCATAGAAGTTAAAGACTTAAAACAAACCTCAGCAATTAAGACAGGATACCAAGATGCAAATGCCTGGTTAAAATGGATCAAATATTCCAACTGCATGTTAAACAAAAGCAATTGTTGTGCTTGTGTGCACGGCAGGTCAGAGGCCCAGATTGTCCCCTTTCCACTAAGATGGTCCTCCAGTCGACCAGGTGTGGGTTGCATGGTAGCTCTTTTCCAGGATTCTACAGCCTGGAGTAATAAGTCGTGCCAAGCTCTCTCTGTTATATCCCAAAGTCCAGCACCCTGTGGGTCAGCTCCCGAGGGCCATCCAGCCTCCGTCTCCCAATACTAAGTTCACTTCGTGTCTCTCACAACAGGGAAGAAAGTTAGCATTCCTTGGAGACCTGAAAGGATGCAGTGAGCTTAAGAATTTTCAAGAGCTTATTAATCAGTCAGCCTTTGTTCATCCCAGAGTGGATGTGTGGTGGTATTGTGGTGGACCTTTACTGGGCACTCTGCTGAATAACTGGAGTGGCACTTGTACTTTAGTCCAGTTGGCTATCCCTTTCACCCTGGCATTTCATCAACCAGAAGAAAAAAAAAAAAAGACATCGTAAAGCAAGAGAAGCCCCTTATGGGTCTTTTGACTCATGTCTATTTAGACACAATTGGAGTCCCATGAGGAATACCAGATCAATTTAAAGCTTGAAATCAAATAGCTGCAGGATTTGAGTCAATATTTTGGTGGATGACAGTTAATAAAAATGTAGATTAGATAAACTACATCTATTACGACCAACAGCAACAAGATTTTCATGAGTTAAAAGAAAAACTCATGTTGGCCCCAGCCCTGAGGCTACCTGACCTGACAAAACTCTTTACACTCCATGTGTCAGAAAGAGAAAAAATGGCAGTTGAAGTTTTAACCCAGACTGTGGGGCCCTGGCCAAGGCCAATGGTCTATCTCTCAAAACAACTAGACAGGGTTTCCAAAGGCTGGCCCCCAGGTCTAAAGGCCCTAGCATCAAGGGCCCTGTTAGCACAATAAGCTGATAAACTAACTGTAAGGCAAAACCTGAATATAAAGGCCCCCCATGCTGTGGTAACTTTAATGACTACCAAAGGACATCATTGGTTAACAAATGCTAGATTAACCAAGTACCAAATCTTGTTATGTGAAAATGCCCACATAACCATTGACATTTGCAACACCCTAAACCCCACAACCTTGCTTCCAGTATCAGAGAGCCCAGTTGAACATAACTGTGTAGAGGTTTTGGACTCAGTTTATTCTAGCAGGTCCAACCTCCAAGACCATCCTTAAACATCAGTAGACTGTGAGCCGTACATGGATAGAAGTAGCTTTGCCAGTCCCTGCAAAGTGACTCTGAAGAAGACGACAAGCCCTGCTCCAGTCACTCCCGGAAGCTTACTGGTCCACGCACGGCCGAAGTACGAGGAAACTCATTGCAATACTCATTTTCCTTAAAATTTGGACTTTTACAGTAAGGACTTCAACTGACCTTCCTCAGACTGAGGACTGTTCCCAGTGTATACATCAAGTCACTGAGGTAGTACAAAAGGGTGCTACGGTTCTATTATTTTATGGTTATTATAAGTGTACTGGAACTCTAAAAAGAATTTGTTTGTATAATGTTATTCTATACAAGGTATGTAGCCCAGGAAATGACCAACCTGATATGTGTTATGACCTATCTGAGCCTCCCATGACCACAGTTTTTAAAATAAGATTAAAGACTGAGGACTGGTGGGGACTCATAAATGACACAAGTAAAGTGTTAGCCAAAACAGAAGAAAAAGGGGTGTCCAAACAAGTCACCTTATAATTGTGATGCCTATGCTGTCATTAATAGTAATAAGTTAGGAATAAGGTATGGTTCTCTTAATTAGAAAAGAGTTTATATGGCAGAAAATAAGTACATCTGTCATAAATTAGGACTATGTGGAAATAAATGTAAATACTGGTCTTGTGTCATTTAGGCCACTTGGATAAAAAAATAAAATAAAAATAAAAATAAAAAGGATCCAGTCCACCTTCAGAAAGGAAAAAATGGCCCTTCCTGTCCTAAGGGACAATTTAACCCCTTAGAGCTAGTAATAACCACTCCCCTTTATCCTCGCTGGAAAAAAGAGGAGTGTGTGACCTTAGGAATCAGCGGGGCTGGACTGTATCCTTGAGTAAATATCTTGGTTTGAGGAGAAGTTTACAAACGCTCTCCTGAGCCAGTGTTTCAAACTTTCTATGATGAACTAAATGTGCTAGTACCAGAAATTCCAGGAAAAACAAGAAATTTGGTTTTGCAATTAGCCGAGCATGTAGCCCAGTCTCTCAATGTCACTTCATGTTATGTATGTGGAGGAACTGTAATAAGAGATCAATGACCATGGGAAGCCCGAGAATCAGTACCTGGAGACCCAGTTCCTGATGAATTCTCGGCTCGAAAGAATCATCCTGATAATTTCTAGGTCCTAGAAGCCTCAATTATTGGACAACATTGCATAGCTAGAGAAGGAAAAGAATTCACTCACCCCGCAGGATGACTTAGTTTTCTGGGACAGAAACTGTGTAATGGTATTACAAAAACAGTCACTTGGTGGAGTTCAAATCACACAGAAAGAAATCCATTTAGTAAATTCCCAAAGTTGCAAACTGTGTGGACCCACCTGGTGTCCCAACGGGACTGGACAGCCCCCACTGGATTATACTGGATATGTGGGCATAGAGCTTATGCCAAATTACCTGACCAGTGGGCAGGTAGTTGTGTTATTGGCACAATTAAACCATCTTTCTTCCTACTGCCCATAAAAACAGGCGAACTCCTGGGCTTCCCTGTCTATGCTTCCCACAGAAAGAGGAGCATAGCTATAAGAAATTGAAAAAATGATAAATGGCCCCCTGAGAGTATCATGCATTATGGGTCTGCTACTTGGGCACAAGATGGCTCATGGGGATACTGGACCCCCATTTACATGATCAACCGAATCATACGGTTACAAGCTGTCTTAAAAATAATCACTAATAAAACCAGCAGAGCCTTCTTTGACTATTCTGACCCAGCAAGAAACTCAGATGAGAAATACAATCTATCAAAATAGATTAGCTCTTGACTACTTGCTAGCGGCTGAAGGAGAGGTCTGTAGGAAATTTAACCTTACTAATTGCTGCCTACAGATAGATAATCAAGGGCAAGTAGTTGAAGACAGAGATATGATAAAACGGGCACATGTGCGTGTGCAAGTGTGGCATGGATTTGATCCTGGGGCCATGTTTGGAAAATGGTTCTCAGCGCTAAGAGGATTTAAAACTCTTATAATAAGAGTTATAATAGTAATAGGAACCTGCTTACTGCTCCCTTGTTTGCTACCTGTACTTCTTCAAATGATAAAAAGCTTCATTGCTACCTTAGTTCATCAAAATGCTTCAGCATAAGTGTACTATATGAATCACTATCAGTCTCTCTTGCAAGAAGACATGGGTAGCAAAAATGAAAGTGAGAACTCCCACTATTGAGTGAGAGTCTCAAAGAGGGGAGTAAGGGAGGAGACCACCCCTCATATTGTCTTATGCCCAATTTCTGCCTCCAAAGAAAGAAAAAGTAAAAAGCAAAAGGCAGAAATGAAATCCACAAGCAGACAGCCCGGCATCACCCCCTGGGCCTGGTAGTTAAAGATCAACCCCTGACCTAATCGGTTCTGTTATCTATCGATTACAGACATTGTATAGAAAAGTACTGTGAAAATCCCCATCCTATTTTGTTTCGATCTAATTACCGGTGCATGCAGCCCCCTGTCACGTACCCCTCTCCTTGCTCAATTGATCACAACCCTCTCATGCACACCCTCTTAGAGTTGTAAGCCCTTAAAAGGGACAGGAATTGCTCACTCGGGGAACTTGGCTCTTGAGGCAGAGGTCTTGCTGATGCCCCTGGCTGAATAAACCCCTTCCTTCTTTAACTCGGTGTCTGAAGAGTTTTGTCTGCAGCTTGTCCTACTATAAACCAACAGAAATTTATTTTTTCACAGTGCTAGAGGTGGGAAGTCCAAAATCATGGTGGTGGCAGTGTTAGTTTGTCCTGCGGACTTTAGGAAAAGGATGAATTCAAGGCCTCTCTCTTTGGCTTGTAGATGGCTCTCTTCTCTGAGTCTCAACACATCATCTTCTCTCTGTGTGTGTCTGTCTCCAAGTTTCCCCTTTATACAGACACCAGATACCAGTCATATTGGATTAGGGGCCTATCATGCTGCCATATGACTTATCTTAACTAACTATATCTGCAACAACCTGTCTCCAAATAAAGTCACCATCTCTATTCACATTAAGTGGAATTTTACATATCAAAATGAATTCCTTGATTTTCATGGTTATTGTGAAATACCCATGAACGCATAATATTTTGAGTAATTGATAAAACTTGAATTCTAGTAGGCATATTGGCAAGCCAAAAGACATTAGAATGGTGTTATGT
Source organism: Papio anubis (assembly GCF_008728515.1). NCBI lineage: Eukaryota > Metazoa > Chordata > Mammalia > Primates > Cercopithecidae > Papio > Papio anubis. The sequence goes on along the minus strand of NC_044987.1, from coordinate 28,809,623 downwards.
GCTGAGAAATGCATGCCAAGTCAAGTGACTGTTCAGCGTATAACAATGCTGTGCCCTGCTGCCAAACAAGCGTCTAACATATGTGCTTACCGAGATTGCTGCCTGGTACAATATTGCTAGAAAGATACGGTGTCAGAGCGTAGTGTGAGAGTGTGTTTTCCTTCTCAAACACATGCTGTGGAAATGAGAATTATTGAACTTTAAGAGCCAATTGTTGAGTGAAATAATTGCTGAGAAACCAGAACTGTTGAAAGAACAGCAGTTCATTAAGGCAGACATCTCAGAGGCCAAGAAAGCAACTATGCAGTGGGGGAGAATTTATGTAGCCAGATAGTAATATCTGTACATGAGAATCATTTTATGTCTTTCAAATAAATGGGAACCCCAGTGTTCCGTGAGGAAGACATAGCTGTTAACCATCACCCTCTGTGCCTGACTCAAGTGGGCCAGCTCCTTCTTTAGGCTGATTACTTTTCTGACTGGGTCAAAAACAGTGTATATGAATTACCAGGATTCTTCATCTTTACATTTGCATTAGCCCTGGAAAATAAGTAGCGCTCTAAATATGGAGAAATAGTTTCGATGTAAAATCCTCCATGGATTCTGATTGGCCCTGCACGATTTCTCTGTTGTCTACCTCCCCCATTTTAGCTTGTCCCCATGTTTCTATTCACTGGGCTCTATTTATTACAATTTCCCATGGTCTTTGCATTCTCCAGTCTTCACATAGCCTAGACTCCTTGCCTAGAATGCTTTTCCTCCCCAGTTTTTATTAAATTAACTTCTTTTCATTATTTAGACCTGAGTCTACTTAGCAGCTCCTTCAGAAAGCTTTCCCTAAACTTCAAACTAGGCAAATGATTTGTGTCACATGTTCCCATAGTTTCACTATAGTCCTACAGTGATTTGTTTATCTGGAATCTTTTGTCCAACTCTCTTAGCTATACGAGAACATAGAGTGTACCTGTCATGTTTAATACCATGTGTCAAGCAGCCAGCCCACTGTCCATTGAGATTATAGTGATTATGCTATGAAAGAACTTTGAATTAAAAAAATTTCCTGAAATCCATAATTATTTATGTAAAATTAATGAAATCAAGTGGCCACTTTAAAGGTACTGCAGCTCAAACTCTATAAAGAGTGAATGTAAAAGTACTTAGAGAAACTACCTTATAATAGTGGCCCATTGACTTATAGATACTTTTTGTACATAAATTATAAGTATTATTAGAATACAAACATCTCCTTTCTATTCAAGGGCAATGACATTGCATTTTTCCCCTTTATAGTCCCAGAGCATAGTTCAATCTTTTTCATAGACTAAAAATTATGATAAATTAAGTGAAATAAAAATTATTTGAAAACACTAATCACTTTATTAAGTAGACAAAGATGAACTTAAAAATAGATTGAATTGGCCAGATGCAGTGGCTCATGCCTCTAATCCCAACAATTTGGGAGGCCACACAGGGAGGGATTGCTTGAGTCCAAGAATTAGAGACCAGCCTGAGCAACATGGTGAGACTCTGTCTCCACCAAAATAATTAAGAAAAAAAAAATTAGCAGGACATGGTGTTGTACACCTGTGGTCCCAGCTATTTTGGGCTGATCACTTGGGCCTGAGAAGCTGAGCTGTGATTGCAACACTGCACTCCAGCCTGGGTGACAGGCTGTCTCCAAAAAAAAGGTTGAATAAATTTAATAATTATATTAACAAAGAGTTATCAGAAAACAAAGCTATCAATATACCTCTCTTTTCTCCCCATTAGCAATCAATGACACTTACATTAAAACTAGTTTAAGATTTTGGGTTCTGTTAAATAAATTGAAATAGAGAAAAATATATCAATAATGGTAATAAATATAAACTTACCAGTTAAACAACAGAGATTCTCAGATTTAAAAAATAAAAATTAACAATATAAACAAAATACGAACCTTCAATATAAACATATGGAAAGATTAAAAAAATTATAGAGGAAAATGATACTATAGATAAATACTAATCAAACACTGACTTGCATAGGAATATTAATATTACATATTTCAATTTTTAAATAAAATTTATATTGGAAAGACAGTTATTAGATTATAATAACATTTAACTTACTTAAAGCTATAACAATTCTAAATATCTACAAAAAATAAAATGGCTTCATATGATATAAAGCAAAAATTAATAAAAATTAAATTGGAAAATTGACAATTCTACCATTGGAATGAGAGACTTCAATAAACCTCTCTCTTAGATATTGATAACTACAATACAGAAAATCAGGAAAGGTATAGAGGTATATTGGGGCATTATAATTAAACTTAATATAAATGGACATACTTAAAACTTTGCGCCAATTAGAGAATGCCTGTTCCTCTCAAACACACTGGAGCAGTTTCAAGATTAATCATGGATTGGGTCTCAAATTCTGGGATGCAGGTAAGACTTTAGGGTCCACCCTGTGAAACAAGGACCAGCCCAGTCTCAAGCATTAGGAGGCTCAGCCTGGCTTACTTACATAAAAATTTCCATGAAAAGTTTCTCCCTTTTCCTCTACGTGTTTTTACAAGTTATATTTTTCAGAAAATAAAAATTTTCAGAGACTGTTCTGGTTGTGTCGGTGTTTCTTGGAACTAAAAGAACTTCGTTGAACTTGGTATTGCCCAGAACAGAATAGTTATGGCACTGAGATTCTAAGAATGAGTGTTGATTTTGAGGAAGAAGGCTGTGTGACTGCCAGAAGGCTAGGCGTTGGACTACTTGGTAATCACTGCTGTAGAGAAATGTAAGAAAAGTAGTAGAGAGGAGAGTGGGTGGTAGGTAATTCCTTGATTTAAGGAAGCCTGCCTTCCAGCCACTCTCCCCCTTCAGCTGCTTTGTTTCAGTCACAATGTTGGTCTTTCAATTTCTTGGGCGTGGCTTTTACCAGCTTTCAAACTTTGAAACAAAGTTTCAAATTTGAAATTGTTCATGGAGTGTTCTTACTCCTTCCTCCAGCCAACTTCCTCCCTGAGGCCCAGTTCAGATGTTACTTTCTGTGAAAAAACTCCTTGAGATTTCTAACTAAACGTTTCCCCAGTTATTCATTCTTTATTTTGTTCATAGTATCTATCACTGATGCATTTATATGATCTTTGTCAAGACATATTTAATACACAGTTTATATTTGTTTATTCCACTAGAGAATAAATGTTTTGAAATTAGAAACCATGTGATTTGTTCAACACTACATATTCAGTACTTAAAATAGTGCATGGCACAATTTAAAGGTAAAGAGAATTTTTCCTCCTACTCTGAGAATTTAAGCCTGCTGAAGTAAGCTGACAATGGATGGCTTAATAGAATAAAAGGCATACAAATGCATTAATGTGCATAAGCAGAAGAGCAATATGGAATATGAGACTCAGAGAAGGCCCAGATGAATGAAACTTAAGTAGAACCCTCTCCATCGGGGGAGGGAGATTGGAGAATGTAAGCAGTTTTTGAGAAGTATTAAGTGATTTTTAAAAGAGATGAATGGGCCCAAAGAGCAGACAATAGTTTGTAAATTATTCTCTTTGGACTGAATGGGAACTACAAGTTATAGGAAAGCTGAGGGGTGGAACTGCATCGTGAACAAAGGTCTTATTATGAAGATAAACTCTCCCAGATAATCTCTTGGGGTTGGTCTTAGAATAGATGAAAAGTCTACCTGGATATGGTGAGGACTTTTAGTCTTTTGTTTTCTCTGGAGGTTAATATTTCCTGGTTATTTAATGAGATTCTTAGGGGTGGGTGGGAATTTTATTTCAAAAGTGCTCAGCGTTGTGGTATTATCTTATGAGCCCCAACAATATAATAGATGTAAAGAAGTAAAGGCTGATTGACAGCTCTCAATCCATTAGTAACTTAGGACGTTAAAAGGATTAACTAAAAGGATTAACTAAATTGATCCAGGTTCTAGTCTGACTCTCATCCCTATAAGCTATGACCATGAACATGCTGTTTAATTTCTTCAAGTCATAGCCTCTGTATGTCTAAATTACGGCTGGTGGTGGGTGGGGATATCTTCTTCATTGTAATCAAATAAAAAGAAAAATTCTCAATACATTTCAAATATCTAGTACACAAGATAAAATATGAATGTTAGTTCAGCCCACTCCACATATTCCCACCTCTACCCTTCCTGCCATAAGAAATAGGATACAGAGTTATTTCATGATTAATTCTAGTTAGAAAATTATAGGAATGCTAACTTTGATTACATATAAGGCAGATAGGTCTAATATTTATTGCTGTCTACCAGGAGAAAAGACTACTTCAAGAGAAGCATAGATTAGATCCTTCCTTGCCTCTGGTCATGTTTAGAAAATGGATGACTACAAAAAGGAAACTTTTTCTTTGTAAAGCAGATGATCCTGGACAACCACAAAGGTGATTTCTAATTTCAAGATTGTATTAGTCTAATCTTTCCTAATAAGAGCTGTATTTTTATCCTTTTTATCATTTTTTGTCCTTCTGGTTTTATTGTTTTGAATTTTGATTCTTTGATGTATTGAGCTTTATAACTAAATGCACTAAAATTAAGCCTTAAAGTAAACTAGAAATATGCTTTAATTGGATTTACTACAGGCCAGAGTTTGCTATAATAAGGCAATTGTATCTTGGATTCCAGGTAATAGCATTTAGATTCTGAATTGCCAAAAGGACCTTGGCTTAATGTACTTTATCTTGTAAGACGGTACTCCAGCATAAGTTGTCATCTCCGTTGACATCAGGATCTCAGAGACATCCATTGCTAATAAGCACATTAATTAGTAATTATGTAATATCATAATTAGCCAGCATATCAATTAAATCCTTAATAATGAATAGTATACTATATGAGATCATGAAAAATTTTATAAGTACTCTAATATAATTTCTTAATGTAAATTTCAACATATAATTTTGGGGTGAAATAAGAGTTTGCACTGATAAGAGTATCATGTCACCACACACAAGAAAAACGTCTGAATTTAAAACTATCACTGTGATATTTGAAATTTTGTGGTATTTAAAGTTAAATTCTCGACTCTACTGCATGAAGAGAGTTATGAAGGATAAATGGTGAGGATCAAAATTTTCCAGAGTTTGCTCCAGAGAAAATACTATCACCAGCATCATAATTATACAGGGTCCTTAATAAAAATTTAGGCATTTCAACTCTTCCTAAGAGCTATTGGCTAGAAATATTTGGGATTGCCTAAGAACCTGTCTTTTTACCAATGCCCTAGATGAATTCTGCAAACATCACAGTTTTGAAACTCCTTGTACTAAAATATAGCTGAGGATAATATATGAGGACATAAGCAAATTGACTGTACTTAAAATGATGACTCAGGTGAGTAGATTTTTAAGGTAATGTAAAGGATTAAAATACTTTTATGGATGATTCTCATCTTATAATATTATTTTGAAGGTGTGTAATCCTGTGGCAGAAGCAAAACAGTTTTGTCCAGGCGGAAGGCACTGTAGAAGGGAACAAACTATTACCTGAGAGATTAAATAAAAATTAATTAATATATGGATATTGAAAATACAGATAAGCTGCAAAGTAAAGCTTACTAATACTGAGAGCCATCAAGTTCAAATTGCAATTTAGGTTTTAGAGAATATTTAGCATATGGTGATTAAAAATGTAGGTGCAGAGGAAAAGTTTCCTATTCACTCTTTTTTTGATTGTTTGTTTGTTTTGGTTTTTTGAGACAGGGTCTCACTCCATTGCCCAGGCTAGAATGGAATGGCACAGTCATGGATCACTGCAGACTTGTCCTCCTGGGCTCAAGTGATTCTCCCACCTCAGCCTCCTGAGTAGCTGGAACTATAATAACATATCATCACACCGGGCTATTTTTAAAAATGTTTTGTATGTATGGGTTTTTGTCATGTTGCCCAGGCTGGTCTCAAACTCCTGTGCTCAAGTGATCCAACTGCCTCAGCCTCCCAAAGTGCCGGGATTATAGGTGTGAGCCACCACGTCCAGCCCCATTGACCCTTTCTGAAGTTTCACTGGAATGACTGACAATAGACAGATGAATAGGAGAAAAAGTCATATAAATGTATTCACAGCATATGGACTTGGGAGCCCTGCAAATATGAGACTCAAACAAAGGCCAGATGGTTGAGGCTTCAATCTCCTCTTCCATCTTAGAGTGAAATGGGGGTCTGTCAGTAATTTTAGGGGTAGTAAATAATTTTCAGATAAAATGAATAAGCCCAAAGAACGATGGCCAGAAACAAAGTTCTTCTGCATCCTGGGGCAGGTGGTGGGAAGGTGAGGGGTAGACTTCACTGTGAAGAAAGTTTGTGTTTTTATGCAAACAAAGACCCAGATAATCTCTCAGAATTACCCTTAGAAGAATAGATGAAAAGTCTGTTTGCAGTTGGTGACAGCTTTTAGTTTATTTTCTGTAGTAGTTCATCTTTCCTGCTTATTTCATGAGATTCCTACGATGGGGGTCTCCAGACAATTGCACTTATTTTGCAAATAAGGCATTTTCGTCAGATTAAAAAAAAAAAAAAAAAATCCAGGCTGGGCATGGTAGCTCATACCTGCAATCTAGCACTTTGGAAGGCCGAGAAGGGAGGATCACTTGAGCCTCAGAGGTTGCGACCATCCCTCCTGGCCAACATAGTGAGACCCTGTCTCTACAAAAAATATATCTATATATCTATATATATATATATAGCCAGTCATGGTGGCATGCACCTGTAGTCCCAGGTACTCAAGAGACTGATGCAGGAGGATTACTTGAGCCGGGTAGGTCAAGGCTGCAATGAGCTGTGATTACGCCATTGCAATCCAGCCTGGGTGGCAGAGGAAGACTTTGTCTCAAAAAAAATTATATAAATTATATATGTGTATGTGTGATTATATATATAGCCAGAGAACATTCCTTCCTGCTCTTGGGTGGGAAGGAAACAATAAAAGTTTAGAAAGTTTTTGTTTCTGAGGGAGCATTTATGGCCTTCTGATTTCTTTTAATTCAAAGCATTCAACATGCCAACACTCTCGGGTGTTGTTGTCTGCACCCCAAAACTGCATTAACAAAATTACAGGACCATGGAATTGAAAGGGACCTCCAAATTCACCAAGTTCAACTCTTTATTGTTATTGAATCAGCATTACAAATCCTTGCAATGTTGAATTCTGTTTGTTCAGCAATGGAAAAGTTGTCCAACTTAGTTAAATGTCCAAACTCAAGTTTGTTTTACACAAATACAAAGATAGATAGTAAAGAAGGAAGAAAGGAAAGAAGGAAATAAAGAAAAATGGCTGGTCTAATTTGTGGAGGTTGTTACCATCTATAAAATTATTTCTTTGCTTTTTCCATGTATATAGAAAATGATAAATTTTAAGGAAAACTGAGAGTCACATCTGGCAAGCTATTTTTGATTTACTGAGCTAGGAATAGCTGCAAAAACACTTCCTCTTACAGACTTGCATAATCAATCATTTGTTGCTTTCCCTTGCACATCAGCATTAGTTTTACATTACTAAGCTTTTATTTCATCTTCCAGCATTAAAAGAGGTCACAAAGCAATTTAGTTTAATTTTATATTTAATAAAATAAACAATATGTTTACTGAGTGATAGTTCTTTGCTTGCCCTTTTCTAGATATAATGGCAAAGACAAAGTCTTTAACCATCACAAGCTTCTACAGGTTTCTAATTTTATGAAAATTCTATTCTCCCCTCAAAAAAGTAAGAAATGGAAGAGCACCAAAAATAGACATTCTAGAATTCGGGCTGAAAGAACATTCTTATAAGAATTCAGAATTGGCAGCAAGTACTCAATAATAGTAGAAAGAGGTAGAGAAGGCTTTATGACAGATGAACACGTGAGCTGACTTAAAATTTGATAAGCTTTGAATAATTCTTCACCATTTATCAGGCAAAGAAAGATTTGAAGGTTGGCATGAGCATGATTGTGTAGAGATCAGTGAAGGGGTAGCTTATACCTCACAGAAGCCTCTGAATACCAAGTCCTTATATGCTATGGCTGCTCAGGAAGAATGTAAGCCTTTTGATCAAAAACTGGAAAGATAAAAATTGTATAATGAAAAGATTATGAATTTTGCAGTCAGAACAATTTCATTCCCAATCTTGTCTTTGCAATAACCAGTGATACTATCTAAACATTTCCTTGTGTTGAGATTGGGTTTCTTTATTTATAACATTAGAAATTATCAACCCTTTCTCAGAGGGCTATAGTAAAGATTTAAAGAGAGTAATATTGTGTCCAACAAATAATAAGCACTCCAAATATGAAATTTCTTGGTGCCATGTATAACTTCTTCACATAATAAGAACTTGATTTGTGTGATGTGGCTGACAGGATGATGATACTATGGGTACGTGACATCATTATATTTTTTCAAGCATGTTAGCTACATAAAACATGAGAATGAATTAGACTGCACAAGGGTAATATGTAGACAGAAAAATATATTAAAGATAGAAACACAGGAGCAAACATAATTGCAGAGTGAAAAGAGGTAGAGAATCCTACCAAGACAGAGAACACATGGCCAGTGTTCTGACCATGTGTGAGAACAAACAGTAGAGCGTAGGAATATTGATGGCTAGTGAGTGAAAAATGTCAATAAATAAAGAGTGTTCAATAGAGTGTAATGTGGGAGGGAAACCTGCAATTATTGAAACTTTTTATTGGATGGAGGCCATAGTTGAGCTTCACAAGAGCAGTTTCACCTGCAAGGTTCAGTAGAGAACCAGAGCTGAGGAAGTGGAGGCAGCGAATTCCCACTGCTCTTCAAGATTTTGACTAATAATAGAAGAGAGAGAAAGCTAGGTAATCAGAAAAAAAAAATGCTGTGTTAAAGTTGGAAGAAAGCCAGGAGGAAACAGGCGTAGATCAAAACAGGTCTCCATGGTGTGGGCTGGGAACAACTATTTACAGGGAATGAAGTGAAAAAATGAATGGGGATATTTACAATCTGCAATAAATGAAGCAGTAGGAAGTGCATCTTCACCACCAATCACAGGAAACATGACAACATTTTCTTAGATTAATCACTGTAAGGGAAGGATGTAGGAGGCAGAATAGGGGGAAAAAGAGGGATGCAGCTTGTTTTCTTTGCTGGAATAAATATCAGCAAAAATAATGTATTATAAATAGATATTAGTTACGAATAAAAACTCTACTAAATATCATTTAGTGCCTGCCTAGTTTCCACAGGGGGGAGAAAAAAAAATCAAGAAACAGGGAGAAAGGGGAACACTTAAGCTTTAAATGGACTCACTAAATATAAAAAAAGTTTTCAATATATATTTTCTTCTCTATTCATCTCAGGTTATAAAACGAACAACCTTGTCATCCAGGGAAGAACTATGATAGTGTTGCTTTGAGAAAAATAAAAGTTCACGTACAATGCCCATCGAGTGATCCATTATCTGAGAGAAGTTAGAAAAAGCCATGAAACATACCAGAGAGTACTCTGTCATCTAAGTACTAAAATAAACACACAAACACCCCTGAAATAAAAGAAGACCGAAGTAAAATAGGCAACGTATTTGTAATTTCTGTTATATAAAATGTGAAACAAAATTTCTCATTATTCATTTACGTTAAATATCTAATTTCCTCTTTTTCATGAGCAACTTTGACACTGGACCTCAGAAAAGATTCCACTTTGTCTTATTACAGTCTGTTTTCCCATTTGCTAACTTTTATTCAAATTTATTCACTTCCTGTCTTATCATGTTTTGCATTATGTTGATGTTCACTTGGAAATAGTTGTTTTCCTAGATTCTAATGATGTCTATGCCAGCAGCTGCAAGCTCACTGAGAACACAGTGAATGTGTATGCACAGTACAAAATTCTTCCAATTAGGACTGCTGCTTAATTGGCAAGATTGCTGTCAAGTAGCATGACCACTGCATTACATTTGAATCTGAATTTCGTGTAAATGTAGATATTTAGGAGCTTATTAGAGAATTTGCATGGAAATTGAAGGAGAAAATAGTTCATGTGTTTGGGGGAAACAAATCTAACTCGATTTTAAGATTATTATTTCCTTAAACTACTTGAGCAGTATAGCAAACTAGTTACATGTGTCAGCTCTGGAGTTAGATATTGATAAGAATTCTAGCTACAACTTTTGGGGATCTTAGATAAAGTTCTTAACCCCTCTGAGCCTCAGTTGTTACATACATAAAATGGAGGTAATTAAAGCCTCTACATCTTATGATTGTTTAAAATTGAATTAAATGATATATGTCAATCACATAGCACAGTGTCTGTCAGTAAGTTCTCAATGACTTGTAGCTACTATTTAGTCAAAGATATATTAGAGAAAGTGTTCCAGGTTTCTTAATTCAATGCTATACCTTATAGACTCAGTAAATAGCATTACTGTTTACATTCCTTTCTTTTAAATTTTATTTCAATAGATTTTGGATGCTGGCTTGAAATAAAAATATTTATTTTTAAATGTACATGAATATATTTTGTGCCTTGCTTCAGAATTCCTCTATTCCCTCAGCAGATGCAACTTGCAGTTTTCTCTCCTCCCTTCCATACTGACTCCTGTTTCATCCGTAGGGGCGGAAAAGGTATAATACTTTTCTTCACTCATCATAAAGGTCATGGCTGACACTCCAATAACAGAAGACGGGTTAAGAAGAAAAAAGCGGAAGATATTTATTTAATGAAAGTTTTATGTTACATGGGAGTATTCAGAAAGACCCAAAGGTTCAGGAAAAACTGTCTATTTTTATGCTTAAATTTGATGAAAAATCGGCAGCCACGTAAAAATGTGACTGAATTAAAAAAGCATTATTTCATGGTAAGAGACTGAGTGAGGAAACACAGCAAGACCTGTCTGTGTTGCTTCTTGGTCTGTCTCTGTGGCATCCCTTCTTCCTAGATACAGGGCAGTAGGTCTTCCGGACTGAGGATCTTATGTCCTACAACTAGACAAGGAAGGTCAGAGAATTCCCATATGGCCAGCTCCTACACGGAAAGGTCGGGGAAGGTTAGAGTAATATTTCTAGGATTAACACCTGCCTTGGGGTAGAGGAATTACGGTTTATATGGTTTGCATTGAGGGAAGAGGGGGAGCAAAAGAAAGAAGAGCAGGAGAAGTTTTGAAGGATACTTTGCTTCTGAGACCCTTCCAATATCCTTCAGTTCAAAGAAAGCCGGTGTCAAAATTTCAGGTATCATTTTTTGAGCCCAAGTAGGCCCTCCATGGATGTGATTGGGCTGACGGTGGTCAGGGCTTTCAAAAGCAAGAATGTCCACACCGTTTTCTCATACAATGGAAAATGAGTTTTTCTCATTAGTGATGAAGAACCATCAGCTGCCACAAAATTGTCATGTTCTGATTCTACTTTACCAGCCTAATCAAGCTCTTAGTGCCTACACTGATATTTCTTCCCTTACCAGAAGTTCAGATTAGCTAATCACCTCGTTAACAATTGTCAGACTTTATACCAGTCACCATCTTTCTCATCTAGCTGATCAGACTTGGTGAACAGTGGGGAACATGTTACCCCTTGGAATTTATAGTCATTGTGTTACCCCTTGAAATTTCTAGTGACCACTGACTCAGTAATTAGACATTTACCATCTTAGCTATCTTCCATATCAGTCTCTAAGCACCCCTCAGCCCCACTGCCATCACCACTATCACACACTGCTATCACCTTCACCATGGCAAGAGATAAAATGCAGAAATTGAAGTTCCCTAAAATGAAGATCTGCTTATCCATAAATGGTATAAAAATTTACATTGTTTTCAGATACAGATTCTACCTGAGCCATATAGTAAGACCAAACACCACAAGTTAATTCAAAATTTCTCAAGGAGTGTACAAGAAAATTTCTTTCATATCTTATCAGCCTGGGACCATTCCCACCACCAAAACTTGTGCTGAGTTTTAAAGAAATTAGGAAGACTAAAATATTATCTTATATGTCCACTAAAGAACCCACTTGCTACCTGATTCTAATAAAAAGAACAGATGTTCATCATGTGACTTAATCCAAGATCTTTCTGTTTTCCCTAGGTATTTACTGAGTCTATCTTATCTAAAAATAGGAAGAGATTTTGATAGATAAAAACTGTATGTTAATAAAAAGAAAGGAGCTAGCAAGCAGATCCCAAAGATCCAAACGTAACCAACCAATGGGTTATCTTTGCGCGCTGCCTAGACAGAACTGATTTATCAAGACAAAGGAATTGCAATAAAGAATTGAATTCACTCAGAGCCAGCTGTATGGGAGACTCTAGTTCTATTATTACTCAAACCAGTCTCCCTGGATGAGGATTGGGATTTTAAAGAATAATTTGGTGAACAGAGATTTGGGAAGTAGGGACTGTTGATTGTTTGGGTCAGAGATGAAATTATAGAGTCAAAACTTTCCTCTTCCACTGAGTCAGTTCCTGGGTGGGGGTCACAAGACCAGATGAGCCAGTTTATTGATCTAGGTAGTGCCAGCTGATCCATCAAATACAGGGTATGGAAACCATCTCAAGCCTCAATCTTAGATTTTACAATAGTGATGTTATCCATAGAAGGAACTGGGGAGATTTTAGAATCTCATGGCCTCGATCTAGCTGCATGACTCCTATACCATAATTTCGACTGTTGTGGCTAATTTGTTAGTCCTACAAAGGCAATCTAGTCTCCAGGTGAGAAGGGGTTTGTTTTGGGGAAAGACTTATCGTCTTTGTTTCAAAGTTAAACTATTAACTAAGTTCCTCTCGAAGTTATTTCAGCCTATGTCCAGGAATGAACAAGGACAGCTTGGAAGTTAGAAGCAAGATGGCATTGGTTAGGTTAGCTCAGTTATAATCTTTGCAAAGGCAGTTTCACAAGTGCGTGTTACATACTCGGGATAGGGTTGGCTGAATGGAAGAGTTATTGAGGGATAATTGTGTTTTCTTTTTGTCAACTAGTGTTTACCAAGCCTCTCTGTACTTAGCTTCAGAAATCTAAGAACATTATTTTGTCTATAAAACTCAATGCCAGAGAAGAATTGAGGGAAAAGACTGGGTGGAAAAGACAAATATTGGACTTGGATTCTAAAAACACTGCAGGTGGTGGCTATGGTTATGAGATTGATATATAGATACAATTATAGATAGATGGCAGACAGATAATAGATAGATGATAGGTAATTATGTCTGTAACATCTGAAGCTTTTTTCCCTTGTGTGCGATTTTAAATGGATTATCTTAATTTTCAAAACATATATTTGCATTTCAGTGTAATTCCTATCATTTTCCCAAGGGAAAAATAAAGGAAATTTAAAATATTTTACGTTAAAATATACTTCCGACATATTTTCAGATGGCAACTCAGAGAGGCAATGAAAGGACACAAAGATAGATGTGTACCCGCCCCCCACCCGCTACACCCTTGTTCTGCTCTCTAATCTTTGCACATACCAGAGATTTCGTAAGTTCTGTGAGTACCTGGTTTTCTGCACGTACCAGAGATTTTGTTTTGCACATACCAGAGATTTTGTAAGTTCTGAGGCAAGGTCACAAGACGTGTTTAAGTAAGATAAACTCTTGCTGCCATAAACCTGCTCTCCCGCCTCAAAGTTTGAACCAAAATATCAGAAATGGCGGGAACCAATCATAGTTAGCCAAATCGCCTTGTTCAAACACTAGCCAATCATATATCTGATTTGTATAATAACTCTATGCCCACTTTCCTTAGACTATATAACATTGTTCGGAGCTCAGTGGGGGAGCTCTCCTGCCCGTCTCGTTTCACGAGCGAGGGAGAGTTCCAGGTTCGAACCTGTAATAAAGATCCTTGCTGCTTAGCTTTGACTCTGGACTCTGGTGGTCTTCTTCGGGGAATAAACGGTCTGGGCATAACAGCTACAGACAAGAATAGCCCTGCAAAGTTGCCTTATATGGAGGAGAGTTGCATCTGTAGAGAAAATATGCATGAATGAAATAAACAGCCAGGCTTTCTCTGAGGCTCTCCCCTCTTGTCCAAATCTAGGAAAGACTAAAAGAGGATTTGACATGTTTAAAGTTCTGACAGAGAAACGTTTGCCAAAGGATAAGGTTTCTTTCTGAAAGTTGCTACCTGTGAAGTTTCATCTGCATAAAAAGAGCACCTTTGCTCCATGCCTTTCTTCCTCTTCTCTACTCCTAGTAACCTTTTGTCAGTTGAAGAATTGCAAGATTCATACATTTGGAAAGGAGAGCATTATTTTTCATAAAGTGTTGAAATCTGTAAGGTGGTCACTCTGACAAGCTAGGAGGCGTACGTAGCCTTTGGCTCTGTCTAAAGCAAGCACTTAGGGAAGGGTTAAAGAAAACAGAAATTTATGCTTAGCAGGGTAGCTGGCGAAGATATATATTTAATAAGCCATAGGAGTCGTGAATATTTACTAAAGGAGAAGCATGTGCATGCACAATGGAGCTTCATGCCCCTTTATGGGTTGCATGTTCAAAAAATGGTGGTATTAGCATGATTCGAGGGTGGAGTCTCTAATATCAAAAGGTGGAACAAAGGACATGAAAACCCTTACTGCACATCCTCCACAGACTGGCCAGAACCACTCCCAGGTTTACGGTCTGTAATCAGGAAGGAATGTTGGTCAGCTGCTATGTCTGGACAACAAAGCAGAGGAGAAGTTCAGTTGTGGCCCCAGATGACTGGCTCCAGGCAATGAAGGAATGAGTCATCTGTTACTTGTTTCCAGAGCTGGTTTATTCTGTTTGCTCCTTAAGAAAGAAATTTGGTTAAAGGTTAATAAGGGGCATATTGAGGCATGTCTAACCTCTCATCACATCATGGCCAGGGACTCAGTTTTGAAAGTTTTTCTGGGGTCCCCTTGAACAAGTGAGAGGTCCATTCAGTTGGCTGGAGAGGCTTAGGTTTTGATTTTTATTTCTCATTGTCTTCTCCCCATAACCTATTTTGCCATGCTCCAAACCTTATTCTTTACTATAACCTTAAGCTGGTGTGAAAGTCTCAACAATCTGGCCCCCTTTTCTTGAGTTTTTATATTGTATGACTCCCAGGCATACATGTGCATGTTAATAAATTTGTTTAGCTTATGTTCCTTTTAATCTATTATCAGTTTGTGTTATAAACTCAAGTTATCAAACCTTCAGCAGAAAAACTTAAACATCCCTACAATACTATTGATAAACAAACTAGAAAAACCCTTTAGTCAATAATAAACCTGAATGTTTCAAACCTTCAGCAACATTCTTAAAACTGTCAGCAGAGGACATGATCCATGGGTGCAAAATTCAATCTTTAGAGGATACCCCAGAATTCTATGTGATACTCTAACATGGTTCTGAGTTTATTATATGTGTAACTGGCGTTTGGAATAAGTGTTATTCTTAAGGGAATTTTGATGATTTTTATTGTTTCTTAATTTTATCATATAAAATCTTATTATACCTAACATACATAAAAAATAAACCTCATTTGGCTGGGTGCGCTGGCTCACGCCTGTAATCCCAGCACTTTGGGAGGCCAAGGCAGGTGGATCACGAGGTCAGGAGATCGAGACCATCCTGGCTAACATGGTGAAACCCCATCTCTAGGGCGCCAAGATGGCCGAATAGGAACAGCTCCAGTCTGCAGTTTCCAGCGTTAACGACGCAGGAGATGGGTGATTTCTGCATTTCCAACTGAGGTACCATGTTCATCTCACTGAGGCTTGCCAGACAAGTGGATGCAGCCCACGGAGCAGGGCAGGTCATAGACTCACCTGGGAAGTGCAAGGGGTTGGGGAATTCCCTTTCCTAGCAAAGGGAAGCCTTGACAGACGGCACCTGGAAAATCGGGACACTCTCACCCTAAGACTGTGCTTTTCCAATGACCTTAGCAAATGGCACACCAGGAGATTATATCCTGCACCTAGCTCGGAGGGTCCCATGCGCAGGGAGCCTTGCTCACTGCTAGCACAGCAGTCTGAGATGGAACTGCAAGGCAGCAGCAAGGCAGGGGGAGGGGTGTCTGCCATTGCTGAGGCTTGAGTAAGTAAACAAAGCGGCCAGGAAGCTCGAACTGGGTGGAGTCCACTGCAGCTCAAGGAGGCCTACCTGCCTCTGTAGACTCACCTCTAGGGACAGGGCATAGCTGAACAAAAGGCAGTAGAAACTTCTGCAAACTTAAACGTCCGTGTCTGACAGCTTTAAAGGGAGTAGTCGTTCTCCCAGTACAGAGTTCAAGATCTGAGAATGGACAGACTGCCTCCTCAAGTGGGTCCCTGACCCCCAAGTGGCCTAACTGGGAGACACCTCCCAGTAGGGGGGCGACTGATGCCTCATAAGGCCGGGTACCCCTCTGAGACGAACTTTCCAGAGGAAGTATCAGGCAGCAACATTTGCTGTTCTGTGCCTCTGCTGGTGATACCCAGGCAAACAGGGTCTGGAGTGGACCTCCAAGAAACTCCAACAGACCTGCAGCTGAGGGTCCTGACTGTTAGAAGGAAAACCAATAAACAGAAAGGACATCCATACCAAAACCCCATCTGTATGTCCCCATCACCAAAGACCAAAGGTAGATTAAAAACCACAAAGATGGGAAAAAAATAGAGCAGAAAAGCTGAAAATTCTAAAAATCAGAGCACCTCTTCTCCACCAAAGGAACAGAGCTCCTCGCCAGCAACGGAAAAAATCTGGATGGAGAATGACTTTGACAAGTCAAGAGAAGAAGGCTTCAAACTATTGGTAATAACAAAGTTCTCCAAGCTAAAGGAGGATGTTCAAACCCATCACAAAGAAGGTAAAAACCTTGAAAAAAGAGTAGACAAATGGCGAACTAGAATAAACAGAGTAGAGAAATCCTTAAATGACCTGATGGAGCTGAAAACCATGCCATGAGAACTACGTGACACATACACAAGCTTCAGTAACCGATTTGATCAAATGGAAGAAAGGGTATCAGTGATTGAAGATCAAATGAATGAGATGAAGTGAGAAGAGAAGTTTAGAGAAAAAAGAGTAAAAAGAAACGAACAAAGCCTCCAAGAAATATG
Organism: Papio anubis; assembly: GCF_008728515.1. NCBI lineage: Eukaryota > Metazoa > Chordata > Mammalia > Primates > Cercopithecidae > Papio > Papio anubis. The sequence continues at coordinate 28,792,608 of NC_044987.1, read as the reverse complement.
GGACTAGGTGAAAAGACCAAATCTACATTTGACTGGTGTACCTGAAAGTGATGGGGAGAATGGAACCAAGTTGGAAAACAGTCTTCAGGATATTATCCAGGAGAACTTCCCCAAAGTAGCAAAACAGGCCAACATTCAAATTCAGGAAATACAGAGCATGCCACAAAGATACTCCTTGAGAAGAGCAACTCCAAGACACGTAATTGTCAGATTCATCAAAGTTGAAATGAAGGAAAAAATGTTAAGGGCAGCCAGACAGAAAGGTCGGGTTATCCACAAAGGGAAGTCCATTAGACTAACAGCGGATCTCTTGACAGAAACTTTACAAGCCAGAAGAGAGTGGAGGTCAATATTCAACATTCTTAAAGAAAAGAATTTCAATCCAGAATTTCATATCCAGCCAAACTAAGCTTCATAAGTGATGGAGAAACAAAATACTTTACAGACAAACAAATGCTGAGAGATTCTGCCACCACCAGGCTTGCCTTACAAGAGCTCCTGAAGGAAGCACTAAACATGGAAAGGAAAAACCAGTACCAGCCACTACAAAAACATGCCAAATTGTAAAGACCATCGATACTAGGAATAAACCGCATCAACTAATACACAAAATAACCAGCTAACATCATAATGACAGGATCAAATTCACACATAACAATATTAACCTTAAATGTAAATGGGCTAAATGCTCCAATTAAAAGACACAGCCTGGCAAATTGGATAAAGAGTCAAGACTCATCAGTGTGCTGTATTCAGGAGACCCATCTCACATGCAGGCACACACATAGGCTCAAAATAAAGGGATGGAGGAAGATCTGCCAAGCAAATGGACAACAAAAAAAGCAGGAGTTGCAATCCTAGTCTCTGATAAAAATGTCTTTAAACCAACAAAGATCAAAAGAGACAAAGAAGGCCATTATATAATGGTAAAGGGATCAATTCAACAAGAAAAACTAACTGTGCTACATATATATGCACCCAATACAGGAGCACCCAGATTCATAAGGCAAGTCCCGAGAGACTTAAAAAGAGACTTAGACTTCCACACAATAATAATGGGAAACTTTAACATCCCACTGTCAACATTAGACAGATCAACGAGACAGAAAGTTAACAAGTATATCCAGGAATTGAACTCAGCTTTGCACCAAGCGGACCTAATAGACATCTACAGAACTCTCCACCCCAAAACAACAGAATATACATTCTTCTCAGTACCACATCACACTTATTCCAAAATTGACCACACAGTTGGAAGTAAAGCACTCCTCAGCAAATGTAAAAGAACAGAAATTATAACAAACTGTCTCACAGACCACAGTGCAATCAAACTAAAACTCAGGATTAAGAAACTCAATCAAAACCGCTCAACTACATGGAAATCGAACAACCTGCTCCTGAATGACTACTGGGTACATAACGAAATGAAGGCAGAAATAAAGATGTTCTTTGAAACCAATGAGAATAAAGATACAATATACCAGAATCTCTGGGACACATTTAAAGCAGTGTGTACAGGGAAATTTATAGCACTAAATGCACACAAGAGAAAGCAGGAGAGATCTAAAATTGACACCCTAACATCACAATGAAAAGAACTAGAGAAGCAAGAGCAAATACATTCAAAAGTTAGCAGAAGGCAAGAAATAACTAAGATCAGAGCAGAACTGAAGGAGATAGAGACACAAAAAACCCTTCAAAAAATTAATGAATCCAGGAGCTGGTTTTGGAAAAGATCAACAAAATTGATAGACCACTAGCAAGACTAATAAAGAAAAAAAAGTGAAGAATCAAATAGATGCAATAAAAAATGATAAAGGGGATATCAACACCCATCCCACAGAAATACACACTACCATCAGAGAATACTATAAACACCTCTACACAAATAAACTGGAAAATCTAGAAGAAATTGATAAATTCCTGGACACATATACCCTCCCAAGACTAAACCAGGAAGAAGTTGAATTCCTGAATAGAGCCATAACAGGTTCTGAAATTGAGGCAATAATTAATAGCCTACCAACCAAAAAAAGTCCAGGACCAGATGGATTCACAACCGAATTCTACCAGAGGTACAAAGAGGAGCTGGTTCCATTTCTTCTGAAACTATTCCAATCAACAGAAAAAGAGAATATCCTTCCTATTTCATTTTATGAGGCCAACATCATCCTAATACCAAAGCCTGGCAGAGACACAGCAGAAAAAGAGAATTTTAGACCAACATCCCTGATGAACGTCAATGCAAAAATCCTCAATAAAATACTGGCAAACTGAATCCAGCAACACATCAAAAAGCTTATCCACCATGATCAACTTCGCTTCATCCCTGGGATGCAAGGCTGGTTCAACATATGCAAATCAATAAACGTAATCCATCATATAAACAGAACCAAAGACAAAAAACACATGATTATCTCAACAGATGCAGAAAAGGCCTTTGACAAAATTCAACAGCCCCTCAGGCTGAAAACTCTCAATAAATTCGGTATTGATGGGACATATCTCAAAATAATAAGAGCTATTTTTGACAAACCCACAGTCAATATCATACTGAAAGGGCAAAAACTGGAAAAATTCCCTTTGAAAACTGGCACAAGACGGGATGCCCTCTCTCACCACTCCTATTCAACGTAGTGTTGGAAGTGCCGGCCAGGGCAATCAGGCAGGAGAAAGAAATAAAGGGTATTCAATTAGGAAAAGAGGAAGTCAAATTGTCCCTGGTTGCAGATGACATGATTGTATATTTAGAAAGCCCCATTGTCTCAGCCCAAAATCTCCTTAAGCTGATAAGCAACTTCAGCAAAGTCTCAGGATACAAAATCAATGTGCAAAAATCACAAGCATTCCTATACACCAGTAACAGACAAACAGAGAGCCAAATCATGAGTGAACTTCTGTTCACAATTGCTTCAAAGATAATAAAATACCTCGGAATCCAACTTACAAGAGATATGAAGGACCTCTTCAAGGAGAACTACAAACCACTGCTCAAAAAAATAAAAGAGGACACAAACAAATGGAAGAACATTCCATGCTCATGGATAGGAAGAATCAATATTGTGAAAATGGCCATACTGCCCAAGGTAATTTATGGATTCAATGCCTTCCCCATCAAGCTACCAATGACTTTCTTCACAAAATTGGAAAAAACTACTTTCAAGTTCATATGGAACCAAAAGAGAGCCCACATTGCCAATACAATCCTAAACCAAAAGAACAAAGCTGGAGGCATCATGCTACCTGACTTCAAACTATACTACAAGGCTACAGTAACCAAAACAGCATGGTAACGGTACCAAAACAGAGATATAGACCAATGGAACAAAACAGAGTCCTCAGAAATAATACCACATATCTACAATCATCTGATCTTTGACAAATCTGACAAAAACAAGAAATGGGGAAAAGATTCCCTATTTAATAAATGGTGCTGGGAAAGCTGGCTAGCCATATGTAGAAAGCTGAAACTGGATCCCTTCCTTACACCTCATACAAAAATCAATTCAAGATGGATTAAAGACTTAAATGTTAGACCTAAAACCATAAAAACCCCAGAAGAAAACCTAGGCAATATCATTCAGGTCATAGGCATGGGCAAGGACTTCATGACTCAAACACCAAAAGCAATTGCAACAAAAGTCAAAATTGACAAATGGGATCTAATTAAACTAAAGAACTTCTGCACAGCAAAAGAAACTACCATCAGAGTGAACAGGCAACCTATAGAATGGGAGAAATTTTTTACAATCTACCCATCTGACAATGGGCTAATATCCAGAATCTACAAAGAACTTAAACAAATTTATGAGAAAAAAATCAAACAACCCCATCAAAAAGTGAGTGAAGGATAGGAACAAACAATCTCAAAAGAAGACATTTATGCAGTCAACAGACACATGAAAAAATGCTCATCATCACTGGCCATCAGAGAAATGCAAATCAAACCACAATGAGATACCATCTCATACCAGTTAGCATGGCGATCATTTAAAAGTCAGGAAACAACAAGTGCTGGAGAGGATGTGGAGAAATAGGAACGCTTTTACAGTGTTGGTGGGACTGTAAACTAGTTCAACCATTGTGGAAAACAGTTTGGCAACTCCTCAAGGATCTAGAACTGGAAATACCATTTGACGCAGCCATCCCATTACTGGGCATATACCCAAAGGATTATAAATCATACTGCCATAAAAACACATGCACATGTATATTTATTGCAGCACTATTTGCAATAGCAAAGACTTGGAACCAACCCAAATGTCCATCAATGATAGACTGGATTAAGAAAATGTGGCACATATACATGATGGAATACTATGCAGCCAAAAAAAGGATGAGTTCATATCCTTATAGGGACATGGATGGGGTTGGAAACCATCATTCTGAGCAAACTATCGCAAGGACAGAAAACCAAATACCGCATGTTCTCACTCATAGGTGAGAATTGAACAATGAGAACACTTGGACACAGTGTGGGGAACATCACACACCAGGGCCTGCCGGGGGATGGGAGGAGGATGGAGGGATGGCATTAGGAGATATACCTAATGTAAATGACGATTTAATGGTGCAGCACACCAACATGGCACATGTATACATATGTAACTAACCTGTACGTTGTGCACATGTACCCTAGAACTTAAAGAAGAAAAAAAAATGTACAGCCCTCAAAGTCTAAATGCCTATCTAGCTCTTTCATATTATGATATATTCTGTTAGAAATGAGTTTCCTTTCTTGCCTTTCATGCATTATTACCTCATATTAGTTCAATTTTCCTTTGTCTTGCTTCTAGGTTTTTCATAGTCACCCAATCTTTTCTTTTATGAAGGCCTCTATTGTTTTATATAATTATCACTCTAATAATACAAATGAGTTTATCAAAAAAAAAAAAAAAAAGAAACCTCCTCTCTACTAAACAATACAAAAAAAAAATTAGCTGGGTGTGGTGGCGGGCACCTGTAGTGCCAGCTATTCGGGAGGCTGAGGCAGGAGAATGGCGTGAACCTGGGAAGCAGAGCTTGCAGTGAGCTGAGATCACGCCACTGCACTCCAGCCTGGGCAACAGAGCAAGACTCCGTCTCCAAAATAATAATAATAATCATAAAACATTTAAAAAACATGCATTTTCTTGGCACAAAATTAGTTAAGCCTTATTTCCCAAATAAAATTCTTTCTTTTGAGCAAAAACTTTAGAGAACTTCTAAAGTTCACCCTGTTAGATAGCTACCACAAATCCATGTTTTTCCTTCTTTCTAGAAGTGTCTAGATTTTATTCTGTTATTTGATTTTTCTTCCACATGATTAAGGAGGAAAGGATTCCATTGAGAACAACAGACAGTGGATCATGATGAGCCTAGGACAGTTACAGAGATTCCACTCTACTTTGCAGTGTAGTAGAGGATAAACTAATTTTCCCTCTGCCTTTCACAGTTCCTAGGTAGGACTGACCCCTGTAGCACTACATAAACTAACGAGAGAAAAACAAACAGAAGCTTAATAAGATGTATGCCTCTTATATACCTGGGAGATACTCAGAGAAATGAGTAAGTCTCCAAGAAATAGTTCAGGCTGAAATACAATCTTCAACTGAAACAGAAAGAAGGGTGTGAGGAAACACACAAAACACACTAATGGCAAAGTGATCATGAGAAGTAAACAAGAGCAAGGTTTGGTAAGCAAGGTTTGGTGCCTGCTTCATTGATAGAAGTCTCTATTGGTTTAGAGTCATCTTTTTCTTCCTCGTACAGAGGCCTGAGACGCCGTTACAAATTTTTTTTAATAAATGTACATTTTCCTGACGCGGTAACTTCTACTCTCTTAGAGTTTCTCCTATGTCTGCAGTTTCTCAAAATAATCAGCTCAAAATGATATTTATGCCAAAGTGACATATTTTGGGGTGGCATATTTGGGTTTTCTACAGCCCTACTTTGGGTGGCGTATTTTTAGTCTCCTACAGCAGTGATTGTTTAGGTTTGGGTATGTGATTCAGACCAGTGAAACATCAGGACAAATCTAAAGGGAGAGCGCTAAGAAGAATCCCTCACTCCTAACAAAGAGTTAAAGAGACAAGTCTGCCTTGTACTTTGGGTATTATTCTACACAGATGTGACATCTACAATTGTTGAGAACAACTAAAGTATCACAGTACGTTGTGACACTGTGATTTGTAATAGGAAATAAATATTTGATTCTTTTACTCCTTCCTGGCCAAAGCTCCTAGACTCCTCGGAATTTCCTAAATTATGGGGGTGATAAATGTAAGAGGAGTGTCTTTTGTTATTCATAAAATGTTTACCTGAGTTTATGTAAATGAGATGAGTTTTGGAAAGCCCTAGATAAACACAGGATGGAGGCTGCTCATTCCCAAGGGAACCAACCATGTGACTAGAGGGTTAGAATTTCCCTTCAGACTCCCCAATCTCTGGGGAAGGTAGAGGAGCTACAGATTAATCACCAATAACCAATGATATAGTCAATCATGTCCATGTAATTAAGCCGCCATAATAACACAAAAGGACAGGATTCTGAGAACTTCCAGGTTGGTGAATGCACAGAGGTGCTGGGCATGGGGTACACCCAAAGGGCATGGAAGCTCTCAGCCTCTTCCCACATACCTTGCCCTATGCATCTCTTCTGTTTGACTATTTATGAGTTCTATCCTTTTATAATAAACTGGTAATATAGGAAGTAAATGGTTTTCCTGAGTTCTATGAGCAGTTCTTATAAATGATCAAACCCAAGGTGGGGGCTGTGTAAACTCCCAGTTTATTGCTAATTGGTTAGAAATACAGGTGACAACCTGGGCTTGTGATTGGCATCTGAAATGGGGAGGTGGATGTGTCAGTATTGTACAATTCAGCCCTTAACCTGTGGGGTCTAAAATAGCTCTCAGTAAATAGTATCAGAATTTAATTGAATTGTATAACACTACTTATTGTTTAAAGAGAATTGGAGAATTGTTTGGTGTGGGGAAAACTCCCACACATTTGGTGTCAGAAGTGTGCGTGTATAGAGAGTAAAATAGTTTGTTTTTCCTATACGCATCCCATAGAGGATGATTGACCCCTGATATGCTGGAAGGGGAACCTGCCTGACCTCTACCCATTTCCTCACAAGATAATGCATTTCTGCATTGTTTAAATCAGTTTCAGATGGGCTTTTATTATATCTTAAAAATCCAGTTCTTTGACCTTTATAATTCAATGGAAAGGGGATTCAAATTGCAGACACTCAGATTACATGTGGGTTAGCTGCAGCAGAAGACAAATTGGATGATGGGAGTGAATATTAGCTATAATTAGGAACTCAGAGCACTTTTGGCAAATTTACTAAAGCTAACATTTTAAGTGTTTGTCATTTTGGTTTTAAGTTAAAAGTTAAGAAGCTTCAGGAATAGCTATATTTTTTGTATGGGAATGATAATAATTTATTTATTTCTATCCATTATAAAGTTCATTTTAGCCCAATTCTAGCTGAATAGATTACATCAAAGATAAAATAAGTTTTATCTTTAAATGAAAGATTTATCATTCAGATAGGATTTAGACAATCAGTTCTAAGCATTTACAAACTTACAGTCTAGTTGGGGGAGATACCAACATTTAATATAGTATTGAACAAAATGCCATCAGGTAATCATGATGCAAAGATGTGTCAATGACTTGAATGCTATTGTAAACACCCAACAGGTTCATCTTGTCTGCTGCTCAGATAGAGCCAATTGATCAAGTCAAGGGAATTGCAATACAGAGAGTATCTAATCCATACAGAGCCGGCTAAACAGGAGACCAGAGTTATTCTTACTTAAATCAGCCTCCCTGAAAATCCAGAGGCTAGAGTTTTTTAAAGATAACTAGTTGGTGGACAGCGGGCTGGGGAATGGAATGTGCTGACTGGTCAGGTCGGGGATGAAATCATAGAGGGTGAAGTGGGTCTTCTTGCTGTCTTGCTTCTTGCTGTTCCTGGGTGGAATCACAGAATTAGTTGGGCCAGGTTATCAGAATACAGGGGCTTAAAAGTATCCCAAACACCAATTTTAGGTTTTGTGGTAGTAATATTACCCACAGGAGCAACTGAAGAGGTTGGGAATCTTGAGGCATCTAGCTGTGTGACTCCTAAACCATCATTTCTAATCTGGTTGCTCATTTGTTAGTTTTACAAAGGTGGTCTTGTTCCCATGCCAGGAAAGAGTTTGTTTCAGGAAAGGCAGTTATTTTGTTTGTTTCAAAATTAAACTGTAAAGTAAACTCCTCAAGGAGTTAGCTTGGCCTATGCCCAGGAGTGAACATGGGCAGTTTGGAAATTAAAGGCAAGGAGTTGGTTTACTCAGATCTCTTTCACTGTCAAAATTTTCTCACTGTTATAATTTTTGCAAAGGCAGTTTCACTATGGGAACACAGGCGTTTCAATGAGAGATGCAAATGTCTCCGCAATTGTCCTGTAGGGGGTGGATATTAGATTACAGTGAAAATATGATTGTAACTTATAATAAATGATATGAAGGTGAAAAATTCAGAACACCGTGATGCAAAATACCACACAGTGAAGGAATGCTCCTTGCCAGTTTCTGCAAATAAAATCAATATTCTACCAGTTGATAGACTGGGAATCATGTCTCTCTTTTTAAAGTTTTCTGCAGTATGTCTACTGAGTTATGTCAGTTCTTCCACCATGTTCTTTCATGCCTTCATCTTTTTTTCCACTGTGCTATGGAAAGCTTCCTAGTGAGACTTGTCGCTTTCAGTTTGCATGGATTTCTGTTCTCTGGTCACTCTCAATATAATATTTTCAGAATACTGATTTTTAACATATTTTTTTCCTTCTCAAAACTTTCTGTGAATCTCTACTACCTGAAGAGAAGAATAGAGAGAGGAAAAATATTATCCTTTCTATTATAAGATCTTACAGTCTGGTAGGAAAGTACAAAAAAATCCACAAACATAAATACTATTGGGGTTCAAAAACAATACCCCAAAATGAAGTCCTCCAAATCAGCCTTAGAAGTAAAAGTTTTCTCTCATCTTCTCCTGTCCTCCCATCTCTCAGTCCATTGTCCCCCAAACATAGCCCCCAAAACTAGAATCTCTTCCCCAGAGACAGTCGTAGAAACCAGCACCTCTTTTCCCCAAAGCCAGCATAAAACCTAAAAATATTACTCTAATTTTCCCCCTGCCTTTCTGTGTAAAAACTGGCCATAAAAGAAATTATCTGGACTACCTGTTTGACTGCAGGTCATAAAACCCTAAGTCTAAAGAGGGTCCTTCCCCATATCTGAGAGAAAGTAATGCCTGCTCAGAGAGGCTAAGCAGAATCTAAACAGACTCAATCTATTAGTCTATTAACAGTAAATCATACCCTTTTTGTCCAGTGATATTTCTACAAAACTGTCCATACTTTGTTGAATACAATTATAAAAGTGGGCAATTTTCCCTGTTATCTTTGGGTCTTCATACTGAAGGCTTTCATGTATACGCATTAAATAAATTTATGTGTCTTTTCTCTTATTAATCTGCCTTTTGTAATTTCATTTTCAGAGAATCTTCAGGGGGCCAAGGGGAAAGTTTTCCCTTGGTTTCTACAGTACAATAAATTATTAAAGAATCTTTCCTTTGGGGATTGTTTGTTTTTGAGACAGTGTCTTACTCTGTCGCCCAGGCTCCCACCTCAGCCTCCCGAGTAGCTGGGACTACAAGGGAAAGCTACCATACCTGAATATTTTTTGTATAAATGGGGTTTCCTCATGTTGCCTACTCTGTTGTCAAACCCCTGCACTAAAGCAATCCTCCCGCCTTCACCTCCCAAAATGCTGGGATTACAGACATGAGCCACCACACCTGGCCTTATTAAGGGATATTTGATAGAAGTTTATTTCTAGTAGAAAGTAACTTTGTGACTGACCAATACAAACTCTTCATCTAGACAGTGCTACCCATTAGCCCTCTTCACTTAAAAAAACTTTGTATTTTTTTAATCACACCTTTTAAACAGGACAGTCTTCCTGTATGGAAAATTTACTCTATCCAATTTATTTATTAATCTTAAATATTCTTTGAGGCCTATTTAGAGTTTAGCTTTCTTATTTCATAGCCTCTTATAACATTTTAAAAATGGATTCAACATGGCCCTTTAACTCCATTCCCTGTGCTAGAGAGCATTGTAATTTATATAGAACAGCTTGTTGTATTTGTAAGTGTTTGAATTATCAGCATAGACTTTCTTAAACGAAAGTAAAATTTACTTCCATCAGTCTAAGTTAAATCTAATAAATATACATTAAATAAAATAATTGCTTCTTGCAATAAACAATCACCTAAATATCTCAAAACTTTATGACACATCTATATTTTTGCTCTCCTAGGCCAGCTATCAATAATGGATTTATTTGTTTCTTAAATGGCATTCATTTAGAAGCTTCACTATTTTTTTGTTCTTACTACAGGACCTCGTTATGGAATTGTTAATACTTCTAAAATAAAAATAGTGCCAGGATTTGTGCTTTGGCTGTGGAAGATGAGCTTGTATTGGCAGATTGTTTCTAAAGAGGACAACTAGAAAAACTGAATAAAATATTTTCTCTATCACTGTTGGAAGATTGTTGTGATCTACGAAGGCAAAGGATGTATCGAAAAGTATCACAAAGAGAAAGGTACATAAAGAGGTGAGCCAAAACTTCATCAAGGAAATTGCCACTACTAAGTCTTAGCCAGGAAGCCCAAAGCTGAGGAGGAAATAAAGTAGGAGGGTCTCTAAGAAACCGAGAAGTTGTGCAGAGTATTAGGCAGTTGCATGGGGCTGAGGAGAAAAAGTGCAGTTCAAACTAGCCAAGGCCTTAGGAAAACGCCAATCTTTCCATTGGAACCCAAGAAGGTCGATAAACAGCAGAAAACACAAAATTTAGAAAGACCAACTCTCACAAAAACTAGAATGAATAGCCTCAATAGAAGTACGTATTAATGTAATCTGGCCCTTCCTTAATTGACTTTCAAAAAATAAAGTAGGCCGGGCGCGGTGGCTCACGCCTGTAATCCCAGCACTTTGGGAGGCCGAGACGGGCGGATCACGAGGTCAGGAGATCAAGACCATCCTGGCTAACACAGTGAAACCCCGTCTCTACTAAAAAATATAAAAAACTAGCCGGGCAAGGTGGCGGCGCCTGTAGTCCCAGCTACTCGGGAGCCTGAGGCAGGAGAATGGCGTAAACCGGGAGGCGGAGCTTGCAGTGAGCCGAGATCCGGCCACTGCACTCCAGCCTGGGGGACAGAGCCAGACTCCATCTCAAAAATAAATAAATAAATAAATAAATAAATAAATTAATTAATTAATTAAAATAAAAATATAAATCCTTTTTAAATAAATATAACATCAAAGGGACGAAAATAACAGTAAGATAACTCTATATTTTAATACCAAATGGCTGGAATTTAATTTAAAAAAATTACCAGGCCCAGTAGAAGACCCAATGACTGAAAATATTTGATAGAAAAGCTATAAAAAATAAATTAACATGCAGAGTGTATTAAGCAATTCTTGCATTGCTGTCAAGGAATGCCAGAGACCGGGTAATTTATAGGAAAAGAGGTTTAAGTGGCTCATGGGTTTGCAGGCTGTACTAGAAGCATAGTACCAGCATGGGCTTCTGGGGGGGCCTCAGGAAGCTTACAATCATGGAGAAAGGCTATGGGGGACCAAGCATTTCCTACGGCAGAGCAGAGGCAAGAGAGATGGGAGTGGGCCGGGGTGCCACACTTTACAACAACCAGATTTCCCAAGAACGAACTCACTCATCACCGAGGGGATGGGCTAAGCCATTCATGAGAAATAAACCTCCATAATCCAAACACCTCACACCAGGCCTCAACTCTAACACCGGAAATTATATTTTGACATGAGATTTGGTGAGAACTCATATCCAAACAATATCACAGGGGAATGAAAGATTTCTGTATCCAGGAACCGATATTTAACAAATTTGATAAATTTATTCAAGGAAATGCATAACAAAATGAAGAATTTAAACTCAAAAATGGAATCTACCTAAATATACTCAATTCAAAATTATAGAATTATAAAATTCAGTAACTGAAGTTGATGTTTCTGTAGACAGTTTTAACAGAACAATGAGCACAGAAGATGAAGTAATGAAATTGGTAAATAAAACAACAGAAAATATCTAGACTTAAGGCTAGAGGTTGGAAGTAGATAGATAATATAGAAAAGAATGTAAAAAATATGAGATTTAGAAAAAGTCTGACATAGATTTAATTGAAGTACCACAAGCAAAGGGCAGGAGAATGAAATTGAAGCATCATTTTAAAGTGTTATTAAGATTCTACAAATTCAAAGAAGAATAAATACAAAGAAAATCACACCTGTACACTTCTTCAACCTATTGAAAACCAAAGGCAAAGAGAAAATCTGAAAAGCATCTAGAAGAAATGGACATGTGGTCTTCAAAGGAGAAACAATAAGAATGAAACTTATTTCTCAATGAAATGATAGAATCCAGAAGATGATTGAATGTCATCATTAAAAAACTGAAAACAAGAACAATATAAACCCTTATCAATCTAGACTTGTCTGCCCAGTGAACGTACCCAAAATAGAACTAAAAAGTAAAGGTTTCTTTATTCATATTTTAAAAACTGGGAAATTTTACCACCAACAGACTGAAACTATAAATATACTCAAGGTAATACTCTGGGCAAAAGAAAATCCCTAATGGAAGGATAGAAACACAAAAACAAATATAATACAAAAGAAATGGTAGCATGTGGTTAAATTTAAATGATAAATGACTGTAAAGACAATGTTTTATATAGAAAACTGAAGTGCAAAATAAAAATGACACAAAATGCATAAGGTGAAATGGCACTAAAATATTGTAACATTACTGAATTGTCTGAGAAAAAGTAAAATTACCAAATTACATTAGTCTAAAATATATTTTAATTGCAAGAAAGGCTGCTAAATGAAAGCCAGAATGTATTTAAAATTAGCAAATGAATGTGGAAATGGCATGCAACAAAATATTTAATTAGTCACAATATGATAATAAGTAAAAAGTAAAAAAGAAATTAGAGTGAAGGACCCTTCTGGAATGGTGAAGCGAAGACTTCTGTTAAACTCGTCCTCTGTAAAAGCAAGGAAAACATTTGGCAAATATTGCTAGAAATACATTTTCAGAGCTATAGAAATTAACCAAAGGCTGGCTGCCCTCTGAAGATCGTTTATTCAAAAACAAAACAAAACTAAACAAAACAAAAAAACTCTGCTAAACCTGAGTGAAAAGAGCAGGACTGGTTGTATTTTTCTTCATCTATTTTTCTTTCTGAGGCAGCGACTCCATCTGTCACCCTGGTTGTAGTGTAGTGGCGTGATCATGGTGCACTGCAGCCTCAACCTCCCAGGCTCAAGAAATCCCACCAACTCAGCCTCCCAAGTATCTGGACCACAGGCACATGCCACCATGCCTAGCTCTTTTTGTTGTTGCTCTTGTTGGGATGGCGTCTCACTATGTTGCCCAGGCTGGTCTCAAGCTCTTGGATTCAAGTGACCCTTTCACCTCAGCCTCTCAAAATGCTGGGATTACAGGAATGAGCCACCGTGCCTGGCCTTGGTAGTATTATTCATTTGATGTACTCCTATCTTCCTCTCCCAGGCCTGTGGTAACTTGGAAGGACAGTAGTCTAACAATTGCAGTAATTGTGAACAACTGCAGCCTTGCAGCTAAAGGAAGGAATAGTCTGCATGAGGAGGTCTTCAGAAAGTCCCATCCCAGAGCATTGTCAGTATTTCATGTCAATTTCTGGTCCCTGAGAAAGGCCCATTCACAGGGTCTTGTTTTATCTGGCCTGACTCAGAGTTTGTTCCACCAAAAAAAAAAAAAAAAAAAAAAATGCCCTATCACCAAACATATATTGAAAAAATTCAGCAGCAATTATGTAATATTGCGGCTTACTGAGACTATGATACCAGTCGGAGCAACAAGAGAGCCCCTATAAGCAAGACTTGAGGAATATGGTAACCATGGGGGCTTTGCTGAGTTCTGACATATTTTCTAGGGACTTAGAAGATTATGCACATGTGCAGGGCTTTGTGCAGGCACCGAAAAATCCAAAATGCACTCCAGCCTCTCTCCATTGTCTGACCTGGAAACCCCATGCAACTGAGAGTAAAGGCCAAGGCAGAGTATTAAACTGTCTGAATGTTAATACTGTGTTCTCAAACAATTTCAAGCAGACTGACAAAGGACAGAAGGAAGACTCATTGGTTCAAGACATTCAAGAAATCTCTGACCAATCATTAGTTGACCACTAAACTAACCCAACATAATTAATTCTAATATTACAGAATTAGCCCAGAAAATTCACTAAACAAACAGAAAACAAAATGAGGAGACAATCTCATTTCTAATTTCAAGAGTTGCCACATTAACTTATCTAAAATTTCCATGTTTTAGCAAAATTATAAAGAGGAAAGTATAGTCCCTAATAGGGGAACAAAAGAGTCAATAAAAACTGTTCCTGAGGGATCTCAGCTCCTATACATATTAGAAAAATATCTTAAGTCTGTTATTATGAATACAAAGAATAAAAATAATCTATATATGAAGAATTAAGGTAACTGTATGTCTACATGAAAAGAATAAAGCTGGACTTCAACCTCCAATCATATACAAGAATCCACTCAAAATGGATAATACATCTAAATGTAGTCATTAAAATTACAAAACTCTTAGAAGAACACAGGATTTCATCTTTATGACCTATGTTGTTTCCTAGTTATATTTTTAAAACTCAGGAAAAAATAGATAAATGTAAGTTTATCAAAATTAAAACATTTTGTGGCCAGGCCTGGTGGCTCATGCCTGTAATACCAGCACTTTAGGAGGCTGAGGTGGGAGGATCACGAGGTCAGGAGATGGAGACCATCCTGGCTAACACGGTGAAACCCCATCTCTACTAAAAATACAAAAATTAACCCAGCATGGTGGTGGGCACCTATAGTTCCAGCTGCTCGGGAGACTGAGGCAGGAGAATGGCGTGAACCCAAGAGGCGGAGCTTGCAGTGAGCCGAGATCACGCCACTGCACTCCAGCCTGGGTGACAGAGCAAAACTCTGTTTCAAAAAAAAAATTTTTTTTTAATTTGCTGCGAATAATAGCAACAAAAATTCAAAAGACAACCCACAGAATGGAGAAAATATTTGCAAATATATATCTTATAAGTGGTTTTTATCTAGATATATAAAAACTGTCTTAATAATAAAATAAAAGTTCAATTTTTTAATGGACACAGTGTTGGAATATATATTTCTTCAAATATAAATAACCAATAAACACAAAAAATACTGTACAGATTGTTAGTCATTAGGAAATGCAAATCAACATGGCTTTAAATTATTTTATACACACTAGGATGACTATAATTTAAACAACAATGACAATCATTGGTGCAAATGTGGGGAAATTGAAATGTTTCTATGTATATTGCTGGTGCGTAGTTAAAATAGTGCAGACACTTGTAAACAGTTTAGTAGTTCTTCGACATACTAAATATAGAGTTATCATATGTTTGGGCAATTCCACTCCTGGATAAATACCCAAAAGAAATAAAAACATATATTCATACAAAATGTATACATGAGTGTTTACAGCATCATTGTTCACAGTAGCTAAAAGTAGAAAGGACCCAAATATCCATTAACTGATGAATAGATAAATAAAATGTCATACAGCAATGCAATGGAATATTTTTCAGGTATAGAATTAAATGGAGTCCTGATACACGCTACAACATGGATGAAACTTGAAAGACATACTACTGGAAAGAAAGTAGTCACAAAAGACCACATATTGTTTGATTCCATTTAAAGACAATCTAATAGGCAATAAAGACAAAAAATAGATTAGTGGTTGCCTAGGTTTGGGTAAGTGGAGAGGTAAGATGACTGCTAATGGGTACAGGCTTCTTTTTGGGTTAGTAAAGAATGTTCTACAGTTAGATTGTGCTGATAATTACACAACTCTGAGACTATCCTACTTAATTATACATGCTAAATAGGTGAACCTTACAGCAACGTTATTATCTTTCAATAAAACTGGTCAAACCAAAAAAGGAATGTCAATGAGTAGAACAAATTTAACACCAATAATAAGAAGGGATATTTAAATCAAAATATATTAATAATTATATTAACTATGAATTGACTAAATAACCCACTTAATACTCAAATATTGTCAAACTGAAAAATGAAGATGAGAAATAACTTTTAATATAAGAATAGAAAAACATTGAAATTTAAAAGCAGAAAAAGATATAACTTGAAAACAAATTTGAAGAAAATCACAGCAGGTATACTAATACCAATATAAACATAATTTAAGGCAAGAAGCACGACTTGGCTAAAGAGGAACATTGTATTAAAATTTCAGTGTAAAGAAGGATATAGCATTTCTGATTGTGCACGATATTGTTAGCCTCAAAATATATGAAGCAAAAACTGAAGTACTGAAAGGAGATGTAGCTAAGTTACAACAACCATTAGAGATTTTAACATGAAGTTCATATCACAAGTAGATTAAAAAATCAGGAAAAATCTGGAAGATTTGAATAACATGATTGAGCAATGTAATAAACTGACATGTGTAAAATACACACATATCAACTCCAGAAAACAGGTTTTGTCAAGTGCACACGGAAGATTTATAAAAAATGTGTGCTGCCGGCTGGGCACAGTGGCTCACACCTGTAATCCCAGCACTTTGGGAGGCCGAGGCGGGCAGATGACCTGCGGTCAGTAGTTCAAATGAAACTCCATCTCTACTAAAAGTACAAAAATTAGCCAGGCATGGTGGCAGGCGCCTGTAATCCCACCTACTCAGGAGGCTGAGGCAAGAGAATCACTTGAGTCCAGGAGGCGGAAGTTGCAGTGAGCCGAGATAGCGCCATTGCACTCCAGCCTGGGTAACAAGAGCAAGATTCCATCTCAAAAAAAAAAAAAAGTACGCTGTCCTTAAAATGTTTCAATAAAAGAAGTAATGAAGGTATATGTTTTCTAATCACAAAACATTTATGTTAAAAATTAATAACAAAGAGAAAAATTTTAAACCAGTTTAAAAGATTAGCAATAACTTCTAAATAGCTTATGACTCAAATTAAAACCACAATGAAATATAGAAAGTGTTTTCTATTCGCTGATGTGAAAATGCATCATTAAAACTTGTAGAATACAGTTAAAACGCTTCACATATTTTGTTTTAATCTCAAAATATATGTTAAAAAAACTCCTAAAAATCAGTGGTATAAATATTTACCTTAAGAAGTTAGGGAAAAAGCATCAAATTTTATGCAAAGTCACAAATGACACATAAATCAAATATAAAAGTGATAATAAAAAAAGTCACAATTTGATTCTTTGAAAGAGTTGATTAAAATGGTAAGCTTCTAACAATATTAATATGTTAAAAAACTAGAAAGAATATATTGTCAATATCAAAAATGCAAAGGGAACATCAGTATAGATCTCATAGATTTTTTTTTTTTTCTTTTAGAGACTGTGCCTTGCTCTGTCACCCTGACTGGAGTACAGCCATGTGACCATATCTCACTGCAGCCTCAAAACCTTGGGTTCAAGCGATCTTTCTGCCTCACCCTCCCGAATAGCTGGGACTGCAGGCATTCACCAGCACGCCCAGCTAATTTTTTTTTATGTTTTGTAGAGATAGGGTCATGCTTTGTTGCTCAGGCGAGTCTCGAACTCCTCGCCAGAAGCAATATTCCCACTTCAGCATCCCCAAGTGCTGAGATTACAAGTGTGAGCCACCACGCACTGTCAGAATTTTAAATGTTTACAAGAGGATTCTATTTAAAACATCATCCTGAAAATTTGAAAATGTAAATGAAATCCAAAAATTTGGTAGATAATACAGTTTACCAACATTAACAGGAAGCGCTAAAAAAATTGAAGTCTTAATTTTATTAAAGATGGAAATCTGCAGTCTAAACTTTCTCATAAATAAAACTTTAGATCCAGATGGCATTAATCATTCATTCTTTTAAACATTTACAGGAAGAATATTATCCAAACTCTGGGGAATGAAAAGATAAAGTAACCCCCATATCATTTTATGAGCAATGCATACTTGATCAAAATCTGACAAGAATAGTACGAGGAAGGAAAATTACCAGGCAATCTTGCAAAAACAGATATAATCATCCTGAACAAAAGAATAGCAATCCATATTCAGCAAAGTATAAAATGAATAATATTTCATATCCAAAAAATGTATATTCTAGAAATACAATCCATTAGAAAAACACATCAATGCAAATCACCACATTCATTGAATGAAGTAGAAAGATATGATTATTTCAATATATGCAGAAAAGCATTTAATAAAATACAATACCCATTTATGATTTTGGCAAAGTAGAGATAGGAGTAAAATTTTCATTCTCAAAATGAACATACAGCAAAAACTGCAGTAGTTATTATACTTTTAATAATAAAATATGAAAGATTTCCATCACAGGTCAAGAAATATCACTGTTTATACTCAATATTGTACTGGAGGTCCTGGCCAATGTATTTAGGGGAAAATTGCAGAAACGTGAGCTTAAGAAAAGGAGCAATAAAGTTATCAGTATTTATAATTTTATTATAAACATAGAAAATTAAACATAATCTACAAATAAACTAAAATGAATAAGCACATTGAGCAAATTTATTGCATACAAGGGCAATATTTAAAAAGTCAATTTTATTTCCATATAGTAGCTATCTATAATGTATATTTTAAAAATATGTATATTTAAATAATAACAACTGTGGCACTAGAAATAACAAATATCCAAGAAAAAATAAAACAAAAGGTAAACAATAAAATACAAATATATTTTTTAAAAAATCAGTGAACTACCTCCAGTCTGCCATGTTTATTGATTGGAACAAATAGCATTATTAAAACAGTCTCCCAAATGTATCTAAATTCAATGCAGTCATAATCAAAATCCTAGTAGACATTTGTGTGTGTGCTTATGTTACGTGTGAAAATTGACAAGCTAATCTTAAAATTATAAAGGTGCATGCTTTATAGCTTAGTCAAAGAATAGCTTAAAAATACTTAAAGAAGAAAAAATTCAGGATGTACAACACTGAATATCAACATTAATCATAAAACCACAATTAAAATAGTATTAATGTTCAAGGCTAGAAAAATGAAACATTGGAACAGAATATTTTCCAGAAACAAACACATATAGCAATGCATACATAGAGATACTACATATATGATAAAGATGTCACTCTAGACCAGTGGTTAAAGGTCAGTCTTTTCAATAAACAGTAATGGGTCAATTTTCTCTCAGTATTGAAAGAAAAAATAAATCTTTACCAATACTTCACACAAATCAGAAAATTCAATTCTAGGTGAATTCCAGACCTAAATGTAATAGATAGTTTAATCATGTCTATTGGAGATAACACGGAAAAACATATTTATTTTTTCAAGCTAGACACATATCTCTTAAGCAGAATGTAGAAACCACTACCATAAACAAAAATTGATAAATTGGGCAACATTAAAATTAAGAACTTACATTCTTCAAAGACAATTATATTGATTATATCTTGATTCAAATATATTGATTATATTGATTCAAAAACTATGAGCTAGATGCGGTGGCTCACACCTGTAATCCCAGTGCTTTGGAGGCTGAGATGGTATGATCCCTTGAGGCCAGGAGTTAGAGAACAGCCTGGGTGACATAGAATCTATCTCTACAAAATATTAAAAAGTTAGCCAGGCAAGGTGGCACATGCCTTTAGTTTCAACTACTCAGGAGGATGAGGCAGGAGGATCCCTTGAGCCCAGGAGGTCAAGATTGGCTGCAGTGAGGTATGATCATGTCATTGCACTCTAGCCTGAGCGACAGAGTGAGACCCTATCAAAACATAATAAATAAATAATTAAATAAATGAAATAAAAGCCACAGATTGTGCAAATAAATACCATATATATAACAAACTAGGAACACTTGTCAAAATTCATGCAAATAAACAAAAGATAACAATTTATGAAGAGAAATTTCCAAATGGCCAAAGAATAGAGAATGCGTACATCTGCTGGTTTTCCTAGGACAGTTCTGATCCATGCCTACTGACATTGCTTCCAATTAGTAATTCTTATCATTCTCAAGGATTTTTTAAATTATCATAATACAAATGAATACAATTAATATATATTATTTTTTAAAATTTGCTCTTGAAATCTTAATTCAGACCACCTGTAAGACTTAACCATTATACTGTGACTAATACCGCTCTTATTTTAGATGCTGTCCTCATTATATTCAGACTAAAATTTATTTGATTTTAAGTAGCCATTCACTGCCTCAGACTTGTAGTCACTCTGTCATTTGTTTTCACCTAAATTGCTACCTAATGGCATTTTCTGCCTTTAATTCTATGTTGGACAAGTTTCTTTTTAGGCCCAAGTGTAATACACCCATGTTAGTTATGATTTGATTAGTTCTATTATTTAGGCACTATTTTAACCTCATGAGATATATTAATATTTTAATTTTTGTTCATAGTCAAAAATTATTCATCATTGGT
Source organism: Papio anubis (assembly GCF_008728515.1). Lineage (NCBI taxonomy): Eukaryota > Metazoa > Chordata > Mammalia > Primates > Cercopithecidae > Papio > Papio anubis. The sequence goes on along the minus strand of NC_044987.1, from coordinate 28,771,988 downwards.
TTCCTCTGCATTCGTACTTCTGTGAATATATTAGCTACCCATCTCACAACTGAACAATCTAGAAATTTCATACACATGCTATTAAAATGCTGAATGAAATTCGGTGATCAATATAAGTTTGCAAATGTATTGACAAATTTAAATATTTTTAATTATATGGCTTGAAATACATGTGTATAATTCTATGAAATGAGTCGAATTATAAATGCTGTATAAATCATGAGGTAAGTATAATTTTGTTTGACTATTCCAAGTGATTGGCAGTAGAGTATAACGTGTTTGGATTTAGAGCCAGACTGAGGAGGTTTGAATCCCACCTTGGCCACTTCCTGACTGCAGCACATCTCTTAGCTTACTTAACCTCTCTTAGCACAGAGGAGTTACTTAACCTCTCTGTGCTAAGTTACTTTATCTGTAAAAAGGAGATAAAGTATTATTCTGAAGACTAAATAGTCTAATTCCTAAAAATCACACAGAATACAGTTGTGCAATTGTGCAATATGATAGTTCTACTTACACATACTAAATGTTCAATAAATGTTGCAAGGAGAGTGGTTCAAGCTGGTCTGGAAATTCAGTGACGTAGGCTCCTTATATCATGTTTCTTTGTCACTCCTGAGGGCTTTGTTTTTGTCTACAAAGCCAAAGTAGGTCACAGACATGATTATCCTCCAGATTGCTGGAAGCCAGAAGTGTATGGAGAAGTGCACATTCAATGCCTTATGACTCATAATTGGAAGGGTGCTTACCATTTCCACTCATATTCCACCGGCTGCAATGCAGTTAGGTCATTAAACCTAGCTCTAGAGGAGCCTGATGAAGGGAGTCTATTATTCTCTTACTGTGCAAGAACGGGAGTAGATTTGGGTGGGGTAGAAGCAGCCAGGATCATATTTGGTATTGGCAATACGAGGTTGTTGCCCCTGAGTGGTTACAATGGGTAATGCTGATTTAAGAAAATTTCTCTCTAAATGAGTGTTTCCCAGATAAGTAAAATTAAGAAATTCTTCATATAAATAACAGTAATGTAGGAGAGATGTAGCCAAAGCTCAAATGCGTTTTAAACAATCTATACATATCAGGACGCTGAAACTTTTTTTTTTTTTTTTTTTTTTTAACAGTCTCACTGTCACCCAGGCTGGAATGCAGTGGCGCGACCTCGGCTCACTGCAACCTCCATCTCCCAGATTGAAGCGATTCTCCTGCTCAGCCTTCCCAGTAGCTGGGGCTACAGGCGCCCGCCACCACGCCCAGCTAATTTTTTGTGTTTTTAGTAGAGACGGGGTTTCACCGTATTTCAATATCCTGACCTTGGGATCCGTCCGCCTCAGCCTCTGAAAGTGCTGGGATTACAGGCGTAAGCCACCAGGCCCGGCCGAAACTTTTTTTTAAAAAAAATACTCTCATATAGAAAAACTGTCTTTACAGATACTCAAGTAACAATTTAAGCAAAATTCCCTCAAACTGATATAGACATGTAACCTTTCTCCAAATTTATTAAAAGTGCCAGAACGGGGACTTTGCAGAATATACTTTGGGAATTACTTTTCTAGTTACTGCATAATTTCCAAATCTTTTGTATTTGCTGCATTCAAGGATTATACCCATGGCAGCAGGGAACTCACTGAAGTCAACCCCTGCAGGTTCTAGAGTCTGTTATGGAATGATTGCGCCTGATTACGTTTCATACCTAATCAGCGAAAGAGCATATTTATTTCTGATATGTTGTCAGATAAAGTAGTTTTCAGCAATTTTTAAGCCTGCAGTAAGCCGCTGGTAAACCCTCTCCTTTATAGCATAGAGTGGCTGTTATCATGACAGTATTTTGATGAACCCAGGATCACAGGGCAGTTGAGGGAACTATGTGATACATCCTAGTTTCTTCGGCCACTGTTTTTCCTCCAGATCTTTCTCTAATCTGTGCTGATTGTGCTTCCATGAGTAAAAATCTAACACCAGACAACTGCAGCAATAAACTACATTTCCTTCCAACCTATGTACTTTTCATGAAAACTTGCTTTTTACTTGTTTATTTTTTGAATTTTTTTTCTTTTTTTGAGACAAAGTCTCATTTTGTCACGCAGGCTGGAGTACAGGGGCGCAATCTCAGCTCACTGCAACCTCTTCCTTCTGGGTTCAAGCGATTCTTCTGCCTCAGCCTCCTGATTAGCTGGGATTACAGGCGTGCACCACCACACCCGGCTAATCTTTGTATTTTTAGTAGAGACGGGGTTTCACCATGTTGGCCCAGGCTGGTCACGAACTACTGGCCTCAAGTGATCCGCCAGCCTCGGCCTTCCAAAGTGCTGGAATTACAGGCATGAGCTACTGCACCCAGCCTATGATAGCATCTTAATAGATGAGAAAAACTCGAAAGTGAACTATTAATGCATGGCAGTGTTATGATATTTCACATAAAAATATGAAACAATGTAGAACTATTATTTTCGTCTATCCTACAAAGATACAGTGTTCTATTTTTTCCTTAGGGAACATCTTAGTATCTACAGTTGAGGTAATTAATTGAAGTGAAACAGTATCTAATCTAAGTTGTATTGGTGATTAAAATTAAGTTTGGTTTATTATCATTCAAAATGAATAATGAAATAAGGACATGAATAGAAACATGCAGCCCTGGGAGAGAAGAGTTAACTGCAGGCTGAGACAGGATATTTCCCATTTCCAACTTCCTAAAGTTAAGTCAGGAATCCAAATATGTACAGTGACCTCAAAAATGTCAGTAACAATGTGATAACTGTGTGTGGGACAGAAATTTGATGCAAGGGTTCAAATTTGATGCAAGGATGCAAGGGTTAGCAATGCTAAATTTAATGTAAGCATAGTTATTGGAAATTGGACTTTGTAGTAAAGAAATAAAACTGCCAAGGAAGTTCCCAGAGAAGAGGTTAAAAGCAAGGCCAGCTCTAAGGACGTAGCACAGAGGCCTAGTAATAACCTACCAGAAGAGAACCCACAAACAGCAGCATTTACTTTATCTCAAACAGCAACTGCTTCTTTTATAAGTGGCACACTGTCCCGAGCAGAACAACCTTTGCGTATAAATTTATGTAACCAGTGATATCACATGAAATGTTATACCCCAAAGACAAACTTCTGCGATCAAGCATATCTGCATTCCCATTGTAAATTTTCCAGTGGGAATAAGTAAGAACTTTCACCTTCCTTGTCCTAAATGTAAAAATTATTCATGCTTTATTGAAACTCATTAAGTGAAAAAAATGAAATTTTGAATACAGAAACATAGAATTAATTCATTTGACAAAGCAAGTAGTTGATCTTGAACAAAGGGGTACAATGAGCAGATTTAGGACAGATTTAGAGCATCCAGGTTTCAGAGACAAAATTACAACAAATTTAGCTTAAATATTTCAGTTGGCTTTTGTTTGTGATTCTAGAATCACACAACACTTTATTCTTATAAAATAAAATGAGTGCTCCAGTGAACTGAGTAGAGGAGTTTGGCTTTATAGGCAGAAAGGTGCCACAGAAAGCAGAAATAGAACAAAAGCGGGTTGGGTGTTTTAAAATTACTTTCTCTATAAATGTTAAAGTCTGGGGATTTCCTTATCATGTCAGCTAAAACAGGCCTGTTTGGGGATTTGACTGTTATCTTTTTAGCTCTCCTAATTTCTTGGAAAGTCAGATAAAAAACGGTTTTGGCTTGGTGATATGACACTTCAGCATGAGTAACTCCTTTTTGGTTTGGTCTGTTGAGCCTAGTGCAGGAGCTCATTCTAAAGCAATAACCTCCTATAAATTCTACTTAACACAGGTAAAAAGGTTGTTTTCAATTGCTTTAGGCGTCTCTAGATACCTAGACTTGAGATTTTCTGGAGAAGCACTAGAAGCAAATCAATTTGTTTCTTTTGGTTCTTTATAGCTTCAGGGTCTTCATCACCAGAGGGCCAATTTGGGTGATCAGAATGATTTTTTTTTTTTTTTTTTTACAAAACTATCTCAGACCAAAGAACAGAGTTCACTTTATCTTCCTTTGTTCCTCACTACCTTTTTTGAGTGTTTGAGTGGTATCGCTTTTCCTGAACCTAGGGGAGAATTTGTGAGGAGGAACACATACATAAAGGGAAAATAATCACTAGAATAACTTAGTTTGTATTCTACTAGAAAAGAAATGTCCTAAATCAGATTTTACAGATATCTATGTGTGTTCTGAAAATACGTATTCATCAATCTTTTTGAGTGTTGTTTACTTTTGAAGTGATGTCCACAAAACTAATCAAATAAATAAACGGTTTCCTAAAAGGCAAATATGTCAACAAAATTAAGTAAACTAATTGTCATACTCAAAAATAGTGACCAGTGCTGCACCCAAAGGTTTTCTCTGAATCTAAAAAGATTGTAGGAAAATTTATTGGAAAAAAAAAAAGTGAGGTTTAATGCTTTGTTAATTGATAAATATGCAAATTGTACATGAAAATATCAAAATGTTGACATATGGTTTTTAACAAAAGAAATTAAATATATTCACTTAAAGAATATTTACAATCAAATAGTGATTATCTCACAATCCTAAAGCATATCAATTCTGGAATGCTCAGTTCACAAAATGAAATGCTATTTAAGACACAAAAATTAGATATATAAAGTAAAAAAATGCATATGCATAAAGTGCTTGACCTATAAAAATAAAAAGTATGTAACTCAGGAGAAAAGCTGAGTCATTGATATCTTGCATAATCTGTTTTGGGACCCGACACTGTACATAATGCTGCAGCAACAAAATGCATAATTTCTATATCAATCACTGCATATTCAAAAGAACATACACAAACCTTCTCCACAGCTATTTATTTGGAATAATCAACCTAGTCATGAGGCAGTACTCCCAGGGACACACATAAATCTACTTTTCTCAACCTGCAAGCATTATTTCATCCTAGTTTTAAAACAATTAAGAGACTATGAAATAATTTGAGAAAGCAAAGTCTTGGAACCAAGGGCCTGCCTGTGAGCTGTGTGATCTTGGGCAGTAATATTGCCCTCTACAGCCAAATTCCCCCACCTATAAAAATGGAATAACAATGTCTACCTCACTGAATAATTAGGAGGGTTAGATGGGATAATATTGGGGGCTTACGTTTTAATTTTTAAAAGCTCAGGTAATTCCAGTAATTATTAAAAATTGTGGTTAAAACAACATAAACTTCCTTCAAACCCAAAAGTACTATGTAAGGTGTCAGGAATCTCAATTAAGAGTGTTCTTTGGTGATGAGCATGATGGCACTGAGCCTGTTGTGTCAAATTGCACTCAAGTTGTAAAGAGAAATTGTTTGGGCCATTCATATTTATTCTTGAGACTTTCTCATCACGTGTTTGGGTACAAATAGATAAAGATCAGATCAAAATCTAATTTTTAAATGTGCAGATTGCAACACCAGTTCAAGGTGCCATCCTACTAGCTGTTTTGTAGTAAGTTAAGAGCACTAACTGGAAATGAATGAGGCCTTGAGACTTCAGATAGAGATATTCGTGCAAACACAAATGAGGCTAAAATCATTGAGCTCCATAAATTTCTTTGAACCTACTTTTTCATCAGAAGTAACTCCTCCCTATTCTGAAGGAATTTAGCTTCTCTTACATAAAAACATGACAATGAATTCACTTAGGGCATTTTCCTTATATGAGGATATTGATTCTCTTCCAGATTCATTCTTATTGAGACTGGCATTCAGTATAGCCCAGACAGAAAAGCATGAGCTATATTCTAGGAAGAGATGCTATATATATATATATACACACACACACACACACACACGTATATATAGTATATTTCAATGCTTAAAATATATACACATACATATATTTATACACACATATATACATATCTACACATGCATATATGCACACATATACACATATACACATGCATATATATACACACACATAATACGTATACACATGATTATATGCATATATATGCATATAAATGCACGCATATATACACATATTGTAAACATTGCAAGATTTTACTAAATTTGTGTGAATAAGGAGGAGCTACATCTTTTATCATTAAAAATGTACATTGTGCGTGTTGTACCCTGAAGTTTTATTTTACTTATAATACTATTAATAAGTACGTAGAATCCAGAATAATACAAACTTCCGCATTTTTTTCTTCCATGCTGAAAGCCATGTACTACTCAATCCAGTATTTTATGAAGTGTCAATGCATTTAATAAGTGTTTAGAAACCTTTTTTGAAGCTTATTACTTAATAGTGAAAGACACAATCAGAGAAATGCATATTCTTTCTGCTGCAATAAAAATGACTGAAAATATACACTGAAAAGAGTAAGTCAGGCTTCCTTTCTCAGCCAGTAATGTCAGGAAGCTTGTAGAAAACATTACTGAAGGAAAGAATAAACAGTATTAGAAAAAACATGCAACGTGGCAATATAATGGAGGTGCAGGCATTTATAAAATCTCTTTGCTTATTCTATTTACTAGATTCTGATTCAACAATGAAATAGAATAAGAACAAATTGTTTGTGTTCATAGGCCTTTCAAGCATATCAGATCGAATGACACATACTGGGTAGTCCTTATTTATCCAGAAAAAAAATAAAAACAAAAAACATAAAAAAACCAGAGAAGTCGCAGATGCAGAGTTCTGCTGTTTATTTATTCTGAGGTAATAAAATGCGATCTATCCAAGTTGGATGTCAGATTTTGCAAGAAGGACCCTAGTCTTTGGACTATGTAACTTATGAAATCTATGGCTGCAGAAGTACCCAGCCCTCCTATGGAAATGATTAGGCAGTGGGATTCATCATCCATTTGTTGTTGTGTCATAAGGCAGACCAGTGAGACCACTGACTTTATCTGCCACTTCATTATTCTTAGTTGAGTGTACATCAGTCCGCCTAATGGTATAACCAGACACTGGATTCCAAGCTTTGTTGATGAAGTTGTATAGTATGGTAAACCAGTATTTAGAAGCCCTGATTCACCATCTCATCATTCTATTTACCCTGGATATCTATCTTAAGCACTGATTGTAGTCAGTTTTAACAGAGGAAATTTCAGCTCACAAATAGCCCTGCTAAACAGGAGGCTAAGTCCTTCTCTGTCAGCCTATTATTCAAGGTATCAATCATGAACAAGTTATTTTTAGCTCTCAGAGCTACAAAAGGCAAGATTTATAGAGAAAACATTTATCCAACTCTAAATTTCTTCCTTAATTTGAATAAAAATATTTGATAGTGAAAATTTAATTTTCTCCATTGATAGACCACCTTCTTTGACTGGAATCAAAAGTAATCAAGGGAAGAAGCTTAGCACCTATGGGTACTTTTGATTTCAACGCCTGCTACAATCAACTGAAAATGAGTGATTCAGTTATTCTGTTGTCTATGAAGACATTCTAACTTTAACACAATTAAGCATATAGGAGAATATTAACAAATCTTTTAAATGAGATGAATACTGATTATAATTTGTTTTCTCTCACAAAAATTTGCTGATTATCTTATGGCAAATGCTTATAGGAAGTGCTTACATATTTGTCTTATTTTAAAAGAAAAATGTTCAAAATTTTATAGGTTTTTGTGATAATCAGTGGTGGCAATTAGTATGCCATTGGGTAGTTTCAGAAAACTAAGCAAGTAATTATGTAAATATTATTTAAAATACATATGAACACATTTCTTTTTGAAAGAAATGTTGAAAATAGAGGAAATGATTGTTACTTTAGGTTCAGCAATAATTTCTTAGCTGTAACACCAGAAGCATAATCCTTTAAAGAATAGAATGATTAATTGCACCTTCTTTATGATTAAAAATTTTGCTCTGAAAGACACCATTAAGAAAATAAAAACGAAATGCAAGTTACAGAACGGGAGAAGACATTTGCACATATTTTTTGTGTGATTTTATTTATGATTTGCAAATCACAAATCTGGATACAAATGCTTGTATCCAGAATACAAATCAATAAGAACAACCCAATTTCTCAATTTTAATAATTGATAAAACATCTGGATATTTTACCAAAAATATATACAAATAATAAGCACATGAAAAGATGCTTAATATTGACACAAGATCTGGATAGATATTTTATCAAACTATATAAAATAATAAGCACATGAAAATATGCTTAATATTATTAGTCATATGGGAAATATAAATTAAAACTACAAGATGAATCAATACTGAATGAGTTACACTAACAATTCTGATAATACCAAATGTTAGCAAGTATATCCAGAAACTGAAATACTCTTCCCTTGCTGGTAGGAATATGGAAAGGCACATCCACTTTTAAAAACAGTTTGGGAGTTTCTTAAAAAGTTAAACATAAACTTGGTATGACCCAGCAATTCCCACACTAGGAATCTACTCAGTAAAAATGATCACAGGAAGTTACCCAAAAACTGATATGCAAATATTCACAGCAAAATGATTCATATTAACCCCAAATTGCAAACAATCTAAATGTTGTCAACCAATGAACAAAAAAACAAAATGTGGTAACTTCATGCATATTATTTTATGAATGGACCTCAAAGCCATTATGCTAACCCAGACATAAAAGACATATTGTATGTTTCTAATTACATGAAATTCCCAGAAAAGAAAAATCTGTCAAGACAGAGAAGAGATTGCTTGTCTAGAACTGTGGGCAGAGGCATGATTTAAGTATAGTCATAAGGAGACTTTCGGGAATGAGGAAAATATTCTGTAGCTGAATTAAGGTGAGAGTTGTACAACTCTAAAATGTATAACAAATCAATGAATTTTATACTTACACTAAGTGAATTTTATTGTGTGTAAATTATATCTCAACGCATAAAGGAAGGAAAAAATAACTATCAAAAAACAAATAGATAAAGTAAAATAAAATCATTAAAATGTTTAATTTACTCCAAAGAAGACAGAAAAACAGAAATAGTTAATAGAGGCAGAGAGAGAAAGAGAAAACAAATGACAAGATAAAACCTTTAAATCAAAAATAGCAATAATTATATTAAACATAAAAGGTTAAACACTCCACTTAAAAAGTATGGGTAGTCAGTTCTTGTGATAGTTTGCGGAAAATGATGGTTTCCAGTTTCATCCATGTCCCTGCAAAGTACACGAACTCACACTTTTTTATGGCTAAACATCATTCTCAGCAAACTATCACAAGAACAGGAAACCAAACACCACATCTTCTCACTCATAAGTGGGAGCTGAACAATGAAAACACAGGGACACAGGGAGGGAAACATCACACACCAGGGCCTATTGGGGGGTCGGGGACTAGGGAAGGGATAACATTAGGAGAAATACCTAATGTAGGTGACAGGTTGATGGATGCAGCAAACCACCATGGCACGTGTATACCTATGTAACAAACCTGCACGTTCTGCACATGTACCCAAGAACTTGAAGTGTAATTAAAAAGAAGTATGAGTAGTCAGAATGATAAAAAGATAAAGCCTGGTAATATGCTGCCCAAAAGATATACACTATAAATATACAATCCAATTGAAAGTGAGAATTGGACAATATATACCAGGTACACTGTAACACAAGGAAGCTGGTATGGCTATACTGACAAAGAAAAGTAAGTGTAAATGGAATATTATGTAATGATTAAATGATAACTTTAATACAAATATATAGCCATCCTAAATGAGCATGTAATAAATAACAAAGCTTCAAAATACACTAAAAAAACTGACAGAAACAAAATGAGAAATCAAAAAATCTACAACAAATGTTGGAGATTTTAAGACCATACTCTCAGTAATTTTGAAAAAACAATGAGTATGGAGAAAACCTAATCAACACTCCGGAAAAACTTGCTGTTACTGACAACTGCAGAACAGTATACCCAATACTTCAGCATACACATTATTTTCACATGAAACATTCATCAAAGTAGACTATATGCTGGGCATAAAATTTTAAATTATTAACGAGATATCCGGAAAGGCCAAAACAATTGAAAATCAAACAATGCACTTCTAAATAATCCACAATTTTGATGAGTTTGTGTCCTTTGAAGGGACATGGATGCAGCTGGAAACCATCATTCTTAGCAAACTATCACAAGAACAGAAAACCAAACACCGCATGTTCTCACTCATAGGTGGGAACTGAACAATGAGATCACTTGGACTCGGGAAGGGGAACATCACACACCGGGGCCTATCATGGGGAGGGGGGCGGGGGGAGGGATTGCATTGGGAGTTATACCTGATGTAAATGACGAGTTGATGGGTGCAGCACACCAACATGGCACAAGTATACATATGTAACAAACCTGCACGTTATGCACATGTACCCTATAACTCAAAGTATAATAATAAAAAAAAAAAGAAAAAAAATCACAAGGAAGATTAGAAAATATTACATATTGAATAACAATAAAAACTCAATGTATTATAATTTGTAAGCCCCATCTAAAGCAGTGCTTATGAAGAAATGTATGATTTTAAATAATTATACCAGAAAGCCATAGAGGCTGAAAGTCAATTATCTCCATTTTCACCTTGAGAAATTAGGAAGAGTAAAAGAAACCTAAAGACAGTGGAATCAAGGATATAAAAAGGATAAGACGTAGGGGTTAACGAAATAGAAGATGAACAATAGAGAAAACTAGGAAAGTCAAAATTTGGTTCTTTGAGAAGTTCAGCACATTTCATAAACATCCAGCATGACTGAAAATAGAGAGAGAAAAAACAGACATCACCAAAGTTAGAAATGAAAGAGAAATACACTATAGATACTGCTGGCATTGAAAGGATAATAAAGGAATATTATGATCAACTTTTCCCTAATGAATTCAGCCACTTAGATGAAGTAGAGAAATGCCAATATAAATTACTAAAAGTGATTTAAGAAGAAATGAAAAACCTAAATAACCTTATGTGTATTTATGAAACTGAAATACAAATTTATATAGTTCCTGCAAGTGAAACACTTTCCAAGTAGTTTTACTGATAAATTTTTCACACACTAAAGGGAGAAATTATAACAATTTTGTTTAAAAAGTTTTAGATAATAAAGGAGAAGGAAACATTCCCTAATTTATCTCATGAGACCAGTAAAGCCACAAAGAGAAAGATCTGACAAAGAAATTGTAAGGAAAGAAAGTTGCAAACATTCCTCACAAACATAACCACAAGTACTTGCAAATTAAATCTAAAAATATATAAAAGGAATAAAACATCCCAGCCAAGTGGATTTTAGCCCAGAACTTTCCTAAATTTGAAAACTTCTACTCTTAAAAACAACTAAGAAAATGAAAAAAACAAGCAATAGTGACAAAATGTTTACTACTGTCTGACAAAGACCTTATATCCACAATATATAAAGATCTCTTACAGGTCAATAATAAGACAAAAACAAATAAACTAAAACAAAACGAGCAAAACATATGAGCAAAACACTTGGACAAAATGTAAGTTAAATATTTAGACTCATAAGATGTATTTAAGTGTTTAATATCAATAAGGAGTAATGTGGTATTGCATTGTGGTTCTGATTTGCATTTCCCTAATAATCAGTGATGTTAAACATTTTTTCATATGTTAGGCATTTGTATATTTTCTTTTGAGAATTGTGCATTCATGTCCTTAGCCCACTTTTTGAAGAAATTATTTGTTTATTTATTAATTTATTTTCTTGTTAATTTGTTTGAGTTCCTTGCAGATTCCAGGTACTAGTCCTTTGTCAGATGCATAGTTCATGAACATTTTCTCCCACTCTGTGGGTTTTCTGTTTACTTCGCTGATCATTTATTTTGCTGTGCAGAAGCTTTTCAGTTTAATTAAGTCCCATCTATTTATGTTTGTTTTTGTTGCATTTGCTTTTGGATTCTTGGACATGAAGTATTTGCCTAAGCCAATGTCTAGAAGGGTTTTTCCAATGTTATCTTCTAGAATCTCCTTGGTTTCAGTTCTCATATTTAAGTCTTTGATCCATCTTGAGTTGACTTTTTTATAGGGTGGGAGATGATAATCCAGTTTCATTCTTCTACATGTGATTTGCCAATTATCCCAGCACCACTTGTTGAATAGGATGTCCTTTCCCCACTTTACGTTTTCGTTTGCTTTGTTGAAGATCAGTTGGCTGTGTTTGGCTTTATATCTGGGGTCTCTATTTTGTTCCATTGGTTCGTGTGCCTGTTTTTATGCCAGTACCATGTGGTTTTGATGGCTATAGCCATACAGTTTGAAGTTGGGTAATGCGAAGCCTACAGATTTGTTCTTTTTACTTTGTCTTGCTTTGGCTCTGTGGGTTCTTTTTTGGATCTGTATGAATTTTAGGATTGTTTTTTCTAGTTCTGTGAAGAATTATGGTGGTATTTTGATGAGAACTGCATTGAACTTGTAGATTGCTTTGGCAGTGTGGTCATTTTCACAATATTAATTCTATTCATCCATGCGCATAAAACATGTTTCCATTTGTTTGTGCAGTATTTTGTAGTTTTCCTTGTAGAGGTCTGTCACCTCCTTGGTTAGGTATATTCCTAAGTTTTTTGTTTGTTTGTTTGCTTGTTTGCAGCTATTGTAAATGGGGCTTAGTTTTTTTATTTGATTCTCAGCTTGGTCGCTGTTGATGTATAGCAGTGCAACTGATTTGTGTACATAAATTTTGTACCCTGAAAATTCACTGTATTCATTTGTCAGATCTAGGAGCTTCTTGGATGAATCTTTAGGGTTTTCTAGGTATACAATCATATAATCGGGTCAACAGCAGCAGTTTGATATCCTCTTTACCGATTTGGATACCCTTTATTTCTCTTGTCTGATAGCTCTGGCTATGACTTCCAGTACTCTGTTGAATTAAAGTGGTAAAAGTGGGCATCCTTGTCTTGTTCCAGTTCTCAGGGGAATGCTTTTGACTTTTCCCCATTCAGTGTAATGTTGGCTGTGGGTTTGTCATAGATGGCTTTTACTACATTAAGGTATGTCCCTTCTATGCTAATTTTGCTGAGGATTTTAATCCTAAAGAGATGCTGAATTTTGTAAAATGCTTTTTCTGCATCTTTTGAGATGATCATGTGACTTTTGTTTTAAATACTGTTTATGTGTTGTATCACATTTATTTATTTGCATTTGTTAAACTATGCCTGCATCCCTGATATAAAATCCACTTGATTATGGTGGACTATCCTTTTGATATGCTGTTGGATTTGGTTATAAAGTATTTTGTTGATGATTTTTGCATCTATGTTCATCAGGGATATTGGCCTGAAGTTTTCAATTTTGTTTTGTCATTTCCTGGTTTTGATATTATGGTGATACTGGCTTCACAGAATTATTTAGGGAGGATTCCTGTTTATCTTGTGAAACAGTTTCAATAGAATTGCTACCAATTCTTCTTTGAATGTCTGATAGAATTCAGCTTTGAATCCATTTGGTCTTGGACTTTTTTTGTTGGCAACTTTTTTAAGTTACCATTTCAATCTTCCTGCTTGTTATTGGTCTGTTCAGAGTTTCTATTTCCTCCTGCTATAATCTAGAAGGGTTGCATATTTCCAGGAATTAATCCGTCTTTTCTAGGTTTTCTAGTTTGTGCACATAAAGGTGTTCATAGTAGCCTTAAATAATCTTTTGTGCTTCTGTTGTATCAGTTGCAATATCGCTCATTTCATTTCTAATTGATCTTATTTGGACCTTCTCTCTTCTGTCCTTGGTTAATCTTGCTAATGGTCTATCAATCTTGTTTATCTTTTCAAATAATCAGGTTTATGTTTCACTTATCTTTTGTATTGTTTTTTGTTTGTTTCAATTTTATTTAGTTTTGCTCTGATCTTGGCTATTTCTTTTCTTCTCCTGGGTTTGGGTTTGGTTTGTTCTTGTTTCTCTAGTTCCTTCAGGTGTGACTTTAGTTTGTCTATTTGTGCTCTTTTAGACTTTTTGACGTAGACATTTAATGCTATGAACTTTCATCTTAGCATTGCCTTTGCTGTATCCCAGAGGTTTTGATAGGTTGTGTCACTATTATTGCTCAGTTCAAAGAATATTTTAATTTCCTTCTTGATGTTATTATTGACTCAAAAATCATTAAGGAGCAAATTATTTAATTTCCATATATTCACATGGTTTTAATGGTTCCTCTTAGAACTGATTTCCAATTTTATTTCACTGTGGTCCTAGAGAGTATTTGATATAATTTTGATTTACTTAAATTTATTGAGACTTGTTTTGTGGCCTATGATATGGTCTATCTCAGAGAATGTTCATGTGCTAATGAATAGAATATATATTTTGCATGTGTTGGTTAGAATGTTCTGTAAATATCTGTCAAGTTCATTTGTTCTAAGATATAGTTTAAAATCCATTGTTTGCTGACTCTGTGTGCCTTGATGACCTGTCTAGTGTTGTCAATGGAATGTTGAAGTCCCCCACTAATATTGTGTTGCCATCTATGTCATTTCTTAGGTCTAGTAGTAATTGTTTTATAAATATGGGGCTCTAGTGCTGGGTGCATATACATTTAGGATTGCGACATTTTCCTGTTGGATTAGTTATTTTATCATTATATAATGTCCCTCTTTGTCTTTTTTAACTGTTGTTGCTCTAAAGTTTGTTTTGTCTATTACAGGAATAACTACTCCTGCTTGCTTTTGGTTTCTATTTGCATAAAATATTTTTTCCACCCCTTTACGTTAAGTTTATGTGAATCTTTTTTTTTTTTTTTTTTTGAGACAAAGTTTCACTCTGTTGTCCAGGCTGGGGTGCAGGAGTGCAGTGGCGTGATCTCCACTCACTGAAACCTCTGTCTCCTTGGTTCAAATGAATCTCCTGCCTTAGCCTCCTGAGTAGCTGGGACTACAGGAATGCATCACTATACCCAGCTAATTTTTGCATTTTAGTGGAGACAGGGTTTCACTATGTTGGCCACGCTGGTCTCAAACTCTTGACTTCAAATGATCCACCAGCTTCAGCCTCCCAAAGTACTGGGATTACAGGCGTGAGCCACAGTGCCCAGTCTATGTAACTCTTTATGTGTTAGGTGAGTCTCTTGAAGACAGCAGATACTCGGTTGGTGAATTCCTATCCATTCTGACACTCTTTATCTTTTAAGTGGGGCATTTAGGTCATCTACATGCAATGTTAGTTTTAATATATGAGGCACTATTCTATTCATCATGCTGGGCATTGCCTGAATACCTTGGTTTTTTTTTTTTTTTTTTAATTCATTGTGTTACTGTTTTACAGGCCCTGTGAGGTTTATGTCTTAAAGAGGTTCTATTGTGGTGTATTTCTTTTTTCACCTTTCTCTGATGTCTCCTTGAGTAGCTTAATAATCAACCTTCTTAGTTCTTTTTTTGGCAGTTCAGAGATTTTTCTTTTATTTGGATACATTGCTGGTAACTTAATGTGATCTTTTGGGGGTGTTAAAAAAATCAAAACCTTGCTTTTTTGTATTACCAGAATTACTTTTTTGGTTCCATCTCATTTAGGTAGATTATATCAGAGGAAAGATGTGGGGAACTTAAGGGCTGCTGTTCAGATTATTTTTTCTCATGGGGTGATCCCAAGATTTTGTTTCAAGATTTAAAATACCTTCTAGCAGTTCTTATAGTGCTGACTTGATATGCTGGCTTGAAAATGGCAATTCTTTCAGTATTTGTTTATCTGAAATAGATTTTATCTTTCCTTCATTTATGAAGCTTAATTTGCTGGATTATGAAGCAAAATTCTTGGCTGATAATTGTTTTGTTTAAGGAGGTTAAAGACAGAACCCCAATCCCTTCTAGCTTGTAGGGTTTCTGCTGAGAAATCTGCTGTTAATCTGATAGCTTTTCCTTTATAGATTGCTGATGCGTTTGCCTCACAGCTCTTAAGATTCTTTCATTTGTCTTGACTTTAGATAACCTGATAAATATGTGCCTAGGTGATGATCTTTTTGTGATGAATTTCCCTGCTGTTCTTTGAGTCTTTTGTATTTGGATGTCTAGATTTCTAGAAAGGCCAGAGAAGTTTTCCTTGATTATTCCCTCAAATACATTCTTCAAACATTTAGATTTCTCTTCTTCCTCAGGAGGTTTGGTTGTTTAATATGATCCCAAACTTCTTAGAGGCTTTATTCATTGTTTTTATTCTTTTTTCTTTGTCTTTGTCAGGTAGGGTTAATGCAAAAGCCTTGTCATCGAGTTCCAAAGTTCTTTCTTCTACTTGTTCAATTCTATTATAATTTTCCAGTGTATTTTGCATTTCTCTAAGTATGTCTTTCATTTCCAAAAGTTGTGATTGTTTTTATTTATGCTGTCTATTTCTATGGAATTTTTCTGCACATATCCTGTACTTTTTAAAATTCCTTTATGTTGGTTTTCACCTTTCTGTGATGCCTCCTTGAGTGCCTTAATAATCAGCCTTCTGAGTTCTTTTTCTGGTTATTCGGAGATTTCTTCTTGGTTTGGATTCACTGCTGGTGAACTAATATTGTCTTTGGGGTTGTTAAAAACCCTTGCTTTGTCATATTACCAGAATTGTTTTTCTGGTTCTGTTTCATTTGCATAGACTATGTCAGAGGAAAGATCTGGGACTCAAGGGTTGCTTTCAGATTCTTTTGTCCCACAGAGTGATCCCTTGATGTGGTACTCTTCCCCTTCTCCTAGGGATGGGGCTTCCTGAGAGCTGGACTGCAGTGATTGTTATTGCTCTTCTGGGTCTAGCCACTTATGGAGCTATGGGGCTCCAGGCTGGTACTGGGGAATGTCTGCAAAGAGTCCTGTGA
This sequence comes from Papio anubis, assembly GCF_008728515.1. Classification (NCBI taxonomy): domain Eukaryota; kingdom Metazoa; phylum Chordata; class Mammalia; order Primates; family Cercopithecidae; genus Papio; species Papio anubis. The sequence goes on along the minus strand of NC_044987.1, from coordinate 28,755,267 downwards.
TGTCATCCATCGTTAGACCTCTCAGCTGTGGATACCAGCACCTGCTCCAGTGGAGGTAGTGGGGGAGTGAAGTGGACTCATTGAGGGTCCTTGGTTGTAGTATTTTTTAGAGCAATGGTTTTCTTGAATGCTGGTTTTGCTAGCAGTGAAGTTGTCAACATGGACAGACTCAGGACCTCTGGTTAGACAGGATGTTACAGATGGTGGAATTAGCTTTTCTTTTTTTCTACTTTCTTGAGTTGTTCTTTTATGAGTTACTATAATGGCTTGAGTTGGTTGGCCTCCAACCACAAAGTGGCACTTTCAAGAGAGCTTCAGCTGTGGTAATATACGGGGGATACAAGCTTGCCTGAGAGTTGCCTGGATAAGTATTTGGGTACCATAGGCAATGAGCAGGAACACAGAGCTCCCAAGAGATTATGAGTTTTGTCTTCAGCTACTAGGGTTGGCAGAGAAAGGTCAGCAGGTGGGGGTAGGTTGGGCATGTCTGAGCTCAGACTCTCTTTGTGCAGGACTTGCTGCAGCCACTGTAGGAGATGGGGATGTGGTTCTTAGGCCAATGGAGTTATATTCCCAGGGAGATTATGGCTGCCTCTGCTGCACCACACAGGTTGTGAGGGAAGTGGGGGAAAGCCAGCAGTAACAGGCCTCACCCAACTCCCACACAACCAGCAAGGTCCGTCTCATCCCACCATGCCCCACCTGTGGCATTGAGTTAATATCCAGGCAGCTGGTGGGCAGAGCTGATATCTTGCCCCAGACAACAAGCCTCCCTGCTGAGAAAGCAAGCAGGGCTTTCATACCCTGCCCCCGTGGCCACTTTTGTGCTTGTATCTGCACTTCCCATTTACCACCCCCACCTCCCCTCTGCCGGATTCTGCCCAGGAAAATACACACACTGTCAAAATTATTACAAAGTTCAGCTGGAAGTTTTCTTTCCCTGTGGCCCTTCCCCAATTCCAGTGGCAGCCCTCCCCAAGGAACCCTGTGAGATAAAGTCCGAAATGGCTTCCCTGGTACCGGGATTGCCTACAGGGATCTTCCTGCTGCTTCTCCTACTTTTATATTTTGCTTGGCTCCCTAAATCTGTTTCAGCTCTAGGAAAGGTTAAATCCTTCTCCCATGATCTAGATTTTCAGGTTCCCCAGTGAGGATGTTTGTTCAGAGGTAGACTTTCCCACTCTCACACTCTGGGCACTCAGCTTTTCAGCTATCTCATGGAGTCTGCAGTGGAGAGCCACTTCTTTCAAAGTGTCTATAAATTCTTTGGGTTTTCCTAATATGTTCCTGGGGTGGTTCTTGGAGCAAACCTTCACAGTGTGAGTCTCCACATGCTGTTCTGTCTGAGTGGAAGCTGCAAATCAGTCCTGCTTCCTAGTTGCCATTTTTTTTGCAATTTTTAATTTTTGTTATTTTAAATGTATTACTTTTGTTATAAATAGTGAAAAAATAATACAATCTTTTTTTTTTTTTTTTTTTTTTTTTTGAGACTTGGGCGCCCTCTCTCGCCTCTGGCTTGTTTGTTTTGGTCGGATGTCACCGCTAAGACGGCTCCGCCTCCCGGGTTCCCGCCATTCTCCTGCCTCAGCCTCCCGAGTAGCTGGGACTACAGGCGCCCGCCACCTCGCCCGGCTAGTTTTTTGTATTTTTTAGTAGAGACGGAGTTTCACCGTGTTAGCCACGATGGTCTCGATCTCCTGACCTCGTGATCCGCCCGTCTCGGCCTCCCAAAGTGCTGGGATTACAGGCTTGAGCCACCGCGCCCGGCCAAAAATAATACAATCTTTAAACACATTCTTATGTGGAAACAGATTAATACAATCATTAATAGAACAATTGCATTTTTGCTTTGTCGTATTATAAGGCACTGGACTTTTAATTATTTGGAAGATATGATATAGAACAAATTGTAAATGTATTTGAAATACTATAGAGAATAATCCAAATTAGCTTTTAAATATCTATGTTATCATATAAAATTTTTAAAAATTATATGTGTACAGTTCTTCTTAAAAACTAGCATTTATATTGTTTATAGGACATTTGATATCATTCTTCTAAGGGAAATTCTAGGTAGCAAAATAAAAATGGGAAAATTATTTCCTTTCCTATGCATGTTTTACCCAGTCCTGAAAACTTAAAAAGTATTACATAGTAATATTTTTTCTTTCTCAAGGACAAAAGAAAATTATAATAAATATATGTTTGTACTTGAAATTGTACTTTACATGAGTAATTAGCAGATCTTAAGATACGTATTTATCTCTCAGAAATTATTTGATGTTATTTCAACATTGAATTAATTTTATATTTTATTTTGTATGTAAAAAGGAACAAACAAAGAGCTAAATCACCCATACAGAAGAATTCTACATACTTTATGTAGATACCTTGCTCTCAAGAAGTTGGAAATTAGCTTCCTAGTCCTTAAATGTGGGCTATACATAGAGTCTTCCTTCCAAAGAGTAGGGTATGGGAAGGCAAAGTTCGGTGGAAAATGACTCCACAGTGGAAAAAGCTGACAAACACTCCTTCAGCCAGGTGATTAAGGTCAAAATCAACAGTGATAAATCATGTCGAATGTATGTACCTTTGATATGATGTGATAAAAATGGTAGTTTTCCTATATGACCTACCTCCCCCAAACTCATATTCCTTGTTTAGCCATGAAAGTAAAATCAGACAAATGCCACCTCTGAGAGTATTCTGAAAATATCTGACCGGTACACTTAAATATTGTTAAGGTCATCAAAAACAAGGGAAGCTCAGAAATTGTCACAGCTAAGGGGAACTCTAAAGAGATATAAATGTTAAAGGCAATGTGGTATCCTGGATAAGATTCTAAAACAGAAAAAGAATTTTAGGGAAAAGCTAAAGAAATCTTAACAAATTATGGACCTAGGTTAATAATAATGCATCAGTATCTTTAATTGTAACAAATGTAATATACGAAGGAAATACCTTAATACAGTTATGTGCCACATAATGAGGCTTTGGTCAGTGATGAACTGTATGTATGATGGTGACCCCATAAGATTTTAATGGAGCTGAAAAATTCCTACAGCCTAGTTACTTCATAGTAGCTGTTGTAATGTTGTAAAGCAATCCACTATTCATGTGTTTGTGTTGATGGTGTAAACAAACCACTTGTTTGTGGTGATGGTGTAAACACACCACGCATTTGTGGTGATGGTATAAACTGCATTGCTAGTCATATACAAATATAGTGCATACAATTGCGTATAGCATATAATAATTGACAATAATAATGAACCACTGTTACTGGTTTATTTATATCCTATACTGTCAATCATTATTTTAGAGTGTAACCCTTCTATGTATTAAAAAAGTTAACTGTAAAACAGCCTGAGGCAGGTCCTTCAGGATGTATTTCAGGAAAGGCATTGCTATCATAGAAGATGACAGCTTCATGCATGTTATTGCCCCTAAAGACCTTCCAGTGGGGAAAAAAGGTAGAGGTAAAAGACAGCAATATTGATGATCCTCACCCTCTGTAGACCTAGGTTCATGTTGTGTCTGCTTGTGTCTTAGTTTTTAACAAGTATTAAAAGTAAAAATAAATAAATAAAAGTTGTAAAACTTTTTAGAATAAGGATATAAAGAAATAAGACATTTTTGTTCAGCTATACAATGTGTTTGTGTTTTGAGCTGTGTTATTACAAGAGTCAAAAAGTTTTAAAAATGCAAAAGTTTATAAAGTAAAAAGTTATAGTAAGCTAAGGTTAATTTACTATTGAGAAAAGAAAAATTCTTTTTATACATTTACTGTAGAAGTGTATAATGTTTATAAAGTATAGTGTAGTGTACCTTCCTGTCCTAGGCCTTCACATTCGGTCACCACTCACTCATTGACAACCAGAGCAACTTTCCGTCCTGCAAGCTTCATTCATGGTAAATGCTCTATACAGATGTACTATTTTTATATCTTCTTTTTTTTTTTTTTTTTTTTTTTCGCTCTGTCACCCAGGCTGGAGTGCAGTGGAGCGATCTCAGCTCACTGCAAGATCCGCCTCCCGGGTTCACGCTGTTCTCCTGACTCAGCCTCCAGAGTAGCTGGGACTACAGGAGCCCGCCACTACACCCGGCTAATTTTTTGTATTTTTAGTAGAAACGAGATTTCACTGTTAGCCAGGATGATCTCGATCTCCTGACCTCGTGATCCGCCTGCCTCGATCTCCCAAAGTGCTGAGATTACAGTTGTGAGCCACCGCGCCCAGCCTATTTTTTATCTTTTATGGGGTGTTTTACTGTACCTTTTCTTGTTTAGATCTGTTTGCCATTATGTTACAATAACCTACAGTATTCAGTACAGTAACATGCTGTACAGGTTTGTAGGCTACATGATATAGCCTAGGTGTGTAGTAGACTATGCCATATAAATTTGTGTAAGTACACTCTATGATGTTCGCATGATAACAAAATCGTCTAAGGACACATTTCTCAGAATGCATCCCATTGTTGAGAAACATGACTGTAATAGGAAAAGCTGCCTGTGGACACATGGAAATTTTCTGTACTACCTTTGTAGTTTTTCTATAAATTCAAAGCTGTTCTAAAAAATAAAGGTTATTAAACTATGTCCTAAAGTAACCAAATAAATAAATACCGCATATTTATTTTTGAAAACTTAAATATCCATAAAATACAGTAAAAATATCATCTAAATCTCGCCATCCAGAGATAATTACTGTTAATGGCCCTATGTGTTTCTTTTACCTTCTTTTACATATAAATAAGGATAGGTAATTTTACTCCACAGGGATCTTAAATGCACTATTTTGCATTTCACTTTTGCACTTTACCTTGTATGCTAAGTATTTCATCAAGATATTACATAGACTTTTTTCCTTTCTTTTTTTTTTTTTCTTTTTGAGACAAGGTCTCACTGCGTTGCCCAGGCTGGAGTGCAATGGTATGATCTTGGCTCATGCAGCCTCGACCTCCCCAGGCTCAAGGGATCCTCCCACCTCAGCCAAGCAGCTGAGACTACAGGCATGTGCTTCTAAGCCAGGCTATTTTGTGCAGTGACGGGGTTTTGCCATGTTGCCCAGGCTGGTCTCGAACTCTTGAGCTCAAGTGACCCTCTCCTGCCTTGGCCTCCCAAAGTGTTGGGATTAGGTGTGAGCCATTGTGCATGGCCTGACATTGCATAGATTTTGAAACATAATTATATTAATTGTATATGACTGAATTGAGTTTATGTATTATAACTAATTTCTTTCAAAAAATAACAGCCTAGATAAAGTTTTTAAAATTTGGTTAATTTTTAAAATAACTATTATTATTTTAGTAATAAACTTTTATGTAATATAAAATTATTTCTTCAAGATAAATTCTGGGAGTGGGTTAGAGCAACAGGTAATGGCATTATTTTGATGTTTAATAGACAATTTCTTTCTGGAGAGTATTGAATCAATTGGGACAATTCCTTGCCTGTTGGGTCATGATTTTTAATACTTTATGCAGATTTTCCTTCAGTGTCTTCACAATGTATTATCTCAAAAATTAGTTTACAACTTATAGCTATAGAAGTTTATTTTTGTACTTGGTCTACATTTTTTCTTTACACACAACCATTATATTAGCTTTTAAAACTCTGCTGTATGTATTAGAGAAACACTCTAGATCGAATTTAGAAATCACCTTTTTATTTTTAATTTCTTTGTTTTGTTTCGTTTTGTTTTTGAGACAGAGTTCCGCTCTGTCTCCCAGGCTAGAGTGCAGTGGCGTGATCTCGGCTCACTGCAAGCTCTGCATCCCGGGTTCACTCCATTCTCCTGCCTCAGTCTCCCGAATAGTACAGGCGCCCGCCACCACGCCCGGCTAACTTTTTGTATTTTTAGTAGAGACGGGGTTTCACCGTGTTAGCCAGGATGGTCTCGATCTCCTGACCTCGTGATCCGCCCACCTCTGCCTCCCAAAGTGCTGGGATTACAGGCACAAGCCACCGCTCCAGGCCTAATTTAATTTTTAATTGCAACGTAATAATTGTACATATTCATGGGGTAGTGATGTTTTGAGACATATACTGTATAGTGATCAGAGCAGGGTGATTAGCATATCCATCATCTTAAACATTAATCATTTCTTTGTGTTGGGGACATTCAATATCCTCCTTCTAGCTATATGAAACTACATATTCTTGTTAACTATATTCATCCTGCAGTGATATGAAACACTAGAGACTATTCCTCCTATCTAGCAGTAATTTTGTATCCTTCAGCAAATCTCTCCCTATCTCTGCCTTCCTTCTACCCTTCTCAGTCTCCAGTATCTTCCATTCTACCTTTTACCACTAAAAGGTCAACTTTTTTTTTTTAAGCTTCCACAGAGGAGAGAAAATATATGGTGTTTACTTTTCTGTTTCTGGCTTTTCACTTGACATAATGTCCTCCAGTTTCATCCATGTTGTTGCAAGTGGATTTCATTTTTTATGGCTGAATAATATTTCACCATGTATATGTACCACATTTTCTTTATCCATTCTTCTGTTGTTGGACCCTTAGGTGGTTTCCATATCTTGCCTATGTAAATAGTGCTGTCATAAACACGGGGGTGTACATGTCTCTCTGATAAACTGATTTCATTTCCTTTGAATAAATAATGCCCAGTAGTGGGACTGCTGGATTATATGGTGGTTCTGTTTGCAATTTCTTGAGAAATTTGCATCTGTTCCTCATAGTAGCTGTATTAGTTTACTTTTCACCAATAATGTATGAGTTTCCTTTTCTCCACATCCTCACCAACATTAGTAATTATTTTGTCTTTTTGATAATAGGCATCCTAACTGGTGTGAGATGATAGCTCATTATGGTTTTGATTTGCATTTCCCTGATAATTAGTGATGTCAAACATTTGTGTGTGTGTGTGTGTGTGTGTATATATATATGCAATTTGTATGTCTTAAGAAGTATATGCTCAGATCATTTGCTCATTTTTAAATAGGATTATTTGGGTTTTTTGCTGTTGAGATGTTTGAGTCACTTGTATATTCTGAATATTAATCCCCTGTCACATGAGTAGCTTTCAAATATTTTCCTCTCATTCTGTAGGTTGCATTTTTACTCCATTGATTCTTTGCTTTTCTGTGCAGAAGCTTTTTAGTATAGTATAATCCTACTCATTTATTTTTGCTTTTGTTGCCTGTGCTTTTGAGGTTTTCTTCAAAAAATTATTTCCCAATGTCCTGAAACATTTTCCCTAAATTTCCTTCCAGTAGTTTTACAGTTCCAGGTCTTACATTTTGGTCTTTGAGCCAGTTTTAGTTGATTTTTGCATAACGGGAGAACCGGCGGTGGGGGGGGGGGTGGTGCTAGTTTCATTCTTCTGCATATGTTTATTCAGCTTCCCAAGCACAGTTTATTGAAGAGACTATCCCGCCATGTCTTTAATGGAAGCTTGTTTTCATCTGGATATAAAATATCTTTTAATGTTGTTCCCCCTCCGATTTTTAGAGCAATATTCATCGCAGAGTGTTGGAAAAGTCATAAACATGTAAAGACATAAAAAACAATCAAACACCCGTAACCTCATTGTATTAAGGAACCAGTTTTAGCGCTTTGGCATCTTTGTTTCTCATCTCCTTTTTCTTGTTCACTTTATTTTTATTAGTGATCTATCTAACTTGCCTTCTTTTAAAGAACTTAACATTATATAGTAAACATTTTCCCATCATTGAAGATTTTCATAAACATCACTTCAAAGCCTTCATAATATTTACTTGAATTGACATAATTTCCCTGTTAAGTATTTGCATGATCTTTTCCAAAATTTTTGTCACAAATGAAAGAGAAAATCATTTCCATGTATAAATTATATTGACTTTCTGATTATTTAGTTACTAGAAAAGAGAATAAGGATCACAAAAAGGGGAATAACCAGTTGAATAATTCAGAAAGTTATACTGGCTACATGCTCTCTAGTGACATATTTATCTTATCTTAAAGTCGCTAGTCTTGAATACTCAATTAAAATATGTGCTCATTATATGAGCATGAAAACGACTTTGTGAGTTTGATTTGCATTTCTTTTATTACTGGTGAAGTGAAGCATTTTTATGTATGTGTTTGTGTATACGCTTTTATTAACTATGCATATGTGCCACTGGGGCAATATGTTTTTATTGTCTATATAGGTTCTCTGTATATTTCAATTCCTTTCTTAGAGTTACAGATATTTACCCATAAAAACTGTTTCTTAAGAGGGTTGCTTTGTGTACGATTAATTGAACTTATCTATATTATGCTGATAATGTGGAAAATGTTGATCTCCCATAACTCAGACAGTGGTAGTTCCTGAACCTATTTTCAAATTGAAATAGCACTGTCAGGAAATGGATTGTAGTATGCTAAGAATTGATTACAGTAGATTCTTAATAAATATTTTGATTGACTTATTGAAACAACCAAATGGTTCTTTTTCCAATTTCATAAAATCATATGCTTTATTGTAATCTGACACTGTCACACTCCTTAATGTATTTGCCATTACAAAGGTGCTAGAACCATTATAGTTTATATTTCAACTAAAAACATAGATTTGTTAATTGTATTTCTCAGTAAATTGAATTAAACTAATACCTCTAAACTAACACATGAATAATAGGAACAAGGCATTAGAATGACATAAATATATTTTGGTTTACTATTTCTGGATGATAATTTTAGCACCTAGCCTATTTATAGAAAGAGTATAGACTTTCTTCCAATCCTGTATGTAAATAAATATTTAAGTAAAATACGCCAGATAAAATAAATGTTTATACAAGAACACTTAAATTTATTATTTTAGTACTGGTTCAGTGCCTTCTTGTAGTCCCTGCTAGTGAGATCATCTCTCATGTTTTATTCAGTATATCTCAAAACTTAGACCCTTAAATATCTAAAACCTTTAACATTACTTGTCTCATTTAACATGCTTCCTTAGGAGAAAAATTTGAACTAGGAAAATAAGACTTCTAAGCATTAATCTAGTTGCATCAAATTATACCATATTTAATTCATTGAACCATTTTTTAAAAATATCTGAAAATGAAATACTAATCAAGAAGGTTGCCATTATCAACTTTGTGAGTAGGGAGATTGGAAGAAAGAACTTTAAATTTCATGACAATTGGATTTGAATCATTTTTATAGAATTTGGAAGAAAATTTTTTTTTGAAATAATTTAGTAATCTTAATAAAGTGACCTTAGCATAAATGGAACCTTTCAATTTAGATCAAATATTTAGTCTTGTTTATTTTATTTTATTTAGTTCAGCAATTAAAAATGCAACTCAATCCATTTGCAAATAAGTTTTTGAATGATATATGCATATATACAATATATAAAAATGACTGGCACTGTAGTGTATGCTATGCAGGTATAAAATTTTAGATGTGGATATAATATTCTTTTACTTAAACCATTCAGCCTGTGGTATTTTTCTATGGCAGCTCAAGCTGACTAACACAATATTCCATGTCTGACTCACCTAACATAGTCAAAGAATGCACTGGATTTTTTATAAATAATTACATCATATAGTTATTTTTATCAAATTACTATCACATAAAATCTTCAAACCAGTACCACACATATTACTAAGTTGTGTTTGCTCTATTTTGGATAGATATGTATTAGTTCATTTTATATGGAGAACTTTGTGGTTACTGATTTATCATGTTGCATTTTGCTGTTTCTCCTAGCTTCATGTTATTCACAAGCTAATAGCATTTATTTGCATCTTCATCCAAGTCACTGGTGAACATATTCAATAAACTTGAGAACAGAGCTTTCTGGCATACCAGTAAAAACTTCTCATCAGGTAGGACATCAATTCATTAGCCGATTTTTTAACGATGAGCATCAGGATGATTCTCATGGTCTATAGGCCTTAGTAAGTCTTCTCTTGTTTACCAGTTTTATAGTGTTTTATCAGTATATGTCATGATAGAGAGATGCTGCTGCTGCTATCAACGGTGATTACTATCACTATTTGTAAAACTCCCTTCCAAAATTTCTCTGTCTTATATTATCTGAAGGATAAGGTCATAGTTTGTTAACTTTTACATACCCAGTATCCAGAAATCCATGTCATAAATAACTACTCATTCTTTGTTCCTTAAATGAAAATATATGTTGGGCCTCCCTGATAATGTGGCAATAGCAATCAAGTTGGAAGAGCAACTGTTTATTAATCATGGACATATGGTGGTGGTAGTTGTGCCAGTGCCAATTGTTTGATAAGTATTTTAAGTTACCTGTTTTATCTACCAGTTTAGCTAATATTCTAATAAGTATTCTATTTTACCTGCTACCATTTATTGCAAAATCAATAAATTCATTAACATTTAATTTGTATCCATTTTTATTTTAATGCCACATATTACTTCAAAAATGATTAAGATGGCTTACAAGAACACCAATGATGCAGAAGGACATAATGTACATTTAGAGTAAATTTTTTAAAACAAAGCAAAGAAAAAAAATTTTGCAAAACTGATGGAGCCAGGAATGAAGTCTGCACACAAAGTGCATGCCCACAAGTCTTAGATACATGTTGGAGCCTGGCTACAATTTGCCTTTAATATTGGAGCAATCAACAGAAAGAGGAAAACATGATTCACAACGCGATTCCTAACACTGAGGTTCCCCCAACACCCAAAGCTAAATTATTTAACTCTTTTTTAATGGATTTAGATGAATGGGCTTTTAAAGAAGCCCATTTTGCGCTTTAGCTGATTTAGCTGAATGGGCTTTTATAGAAGCTCTTTTACACTTTAGCAAGTTCAAAAGGCACGAGTCGGAAGGAACTGTGTTAACTTTGTGGAAGTAAGTCACCACAGTTCCTTCCTATTCTTGCCTTTTGCACTTGCTGCCCATCTGCTTAATTTTTTTCCATTATCAAGTATTATATATTTAGTGGTTTCCAGAAACATTCCATGTAAGCAGATGTCAGAACATCTATCCAGAAATGTGTATTCATCTGTATCTATACTATATAATATATACATATAGCATAAAACAGAAAAATAAGTACTCTAATTTACAGGAGAATATTTAAAAATCTGCAAATGAATCATATCGACCAGACTGTCTAAATAATGCTAACTTCTCAAGACTATTAATTTAACCACACTAACAACTCAAAACAGTTTTTCTTTTTCCTTATAAAAGACAAAATGAGTATTCTCCATTTACTATTTTTTTACTTAGCTCTATAAAAACGTCCCGGTCATGTTTCACACACATAAAATATTGAGCATTTGAAATAATAGTGCAATCTCAAGAAATATTAAGGATCCAAAAACTGATCTGGGACATGAAGAAAATAAATCTGACATTCTATAAAAGTAGAATTTATTTAGCAATGACTTTTGTTTTTCCTAGTGTTTATTCTATAGTGCTATAATATAAACTCCCCATTTCACTGCTTCTTCTCACCTTTATAAAGTAATCTTCTAAAGACACTTTAAGGGACCGGGCATGGTGGCTCAAGCCTGTAAGCCCAGCACTTTGGGAGGCCTAGGCAGGCGGATCACTTGAGGTCAGGAGTTCCAGGCCAGTCTGGCCAACATGGTGAAACCCCGTCTCTATGAAAAAAATACAAAAATCAGTCGGGTATGGTGACACGTGTCTGTAATCCCAGCTACTTGGGAGGCTGAGGCAGGAGAATTGCTTGAACCCAGAATGCAGAGGTTGCAGTAAGCTGAGATTGTGCCACTGCGCTCCAGCCTGGGCAACAGAGACTCCATCTCAAAATAAATAAATAAATAAATAAAGACACTCTGAGGAAGACAGACTATAAGCTCTTTGAACTTCCTTTCAAATGAACCTATAATGCACAGAACAAATTATGTTTTTAGTTACCATGTTTAAAGGACTTATCGAATACAAAGGTATTAATAACGCATTGTGTTTGATAGAGAAAATTGTGTTAATAATTATTCTAAACTTATATTTCTTAATTACTTTATAAAAATATAGTTACAAATAAACTATTTATAATTTTTTCAATTAAAGTAAATGTATCACACTGTGACAATATGGAATTTTAAAAACATTAATAGTATGGATGAAATGCCAATTGATGAAACTTTTTTTTTTGAGAATAGAAAAAGAAAGACACTTTTTAAAATGAAGATCAAGTGTTAACACAGTGATTTATCCCTGGGTTTAATAGAGAGTTTAATTTATTATGACATTTTATTCAAGAAGACTCTTTTCAATATTGTGTCTCAGATGGATTTATACAAAACTGCATCAAGCAATATTAAGCAAGACCAGTTAAATTTGCACTAGGAAACTATTAAAAGCATAAATGTAAGAATTTATAAGGTGTACTTGTTATTTGAAAGAAATGGAGGAAATGTAAGAAAAGCAAATAATAGTTATCAGTGCTTAAAAAAAGCATTTTTATGTAATCTGAAGGCCACATAAATGGCCATTACTTGGTTGTGATGACAATTATGGTTATTGATACTGACATGTCAATTTTCTATATGTGATCCAGAGTCACTCTTGATCAAGATCAGAATATAAGCAGTCATCTAACAGTAGACATTGGATTTGCATTTGGAAATAATGGATAAATTTAGCAAGAACAATAGTTACACACATACACACACACTCACACACACTCAGATGTTCTTTCACCATCTCTATAAGCTTCCTCCAGCATTAGAGCTCTCATAACAACTAATATTCATATATCTTAATAAATATTTATTGTATTGTTTCTATGTAAATTCACTTGATCGTCTCACTGATTTTTGTTTTTAGACATTAACTGATGAAAAGCAATGCAGAATAAGCAGAGCAGTATATGATCGGTATGTGAATCTGGGGTCACGTCATGTGTACAGGGAAGCTTTTTTCTGCTATTTTTTCTAGCTGCTAGTTTACCCCTTTAAATTCCTTTCTTTAGGATCCTATTCTTGTTCAGTGGGTATAACCAATACCAACCCAAAAGGAACTTCACAAATATTCAAAATACTGACAGCAGAATGTTTTAAAATGACAATAGTTACAAATATATAGAAAAATCTGAAAAATAATAGGCAAGAGTGACTACTATTGCTCTGGAAGGATTGTAAGGTATGAGTGACTCTTCCATTTCCAGAATAAAATATTATTGCATCACAGTTTCAGCATGCACAAACGAAACAACTATGCTAATCTAAATCATCGCTTGCATATCCATAAGTATTTCCACCAATTTAAAGAATTTAGTTTAGACATGCCAGCATCAAGACATCAGAAAAAGTAGTGAGCATTTAGCAGCAGAAGCTGATGACTTAAAAGTCTGTAAGTAGTGATTAACAGATCTCATTTTAAGTGAGAATAGATAACCGAGCTGGGATAAAATAGAGAGGTTTTTAGTGCTTAGCATTTACTAACACCCCATCATTTTTACACTTGACACCTGGAGTTCTTTATTCTATGCCTTAGATTTATCTATTTCTTAATTGTTCTCTGCTCCACAGGGTCTCCAGTGAATCCTCAAATAATTGAAAGCATTTATCTCCCCAGTGGTTGGGCTTTGGTCACTGTTGGACTGAAACAGCTCAGTAAACCGATCATCGTGTTCATGTAAAGGTGTCAGATTTTAAGATGAAATGGCACAGCATCCACAAGGCAGCCCTTTCAACTAGTTAATTACTTTAAATCATTTTTATATTGACATATTTTGTACGCTAGTGTTAGTTACGGTAGCAACAGCATTACAATCTAACATGGATCTGATATCATGTCATGTAGTAATTCTACCTCCGCAGATACAGAAACCATAGCTTTAACCCTTTAAATTGCATCATACAACTAAAATAGATGGATATTTTGAAAGGTACCATTGCCAATGGATGGCTGTGGCAGAAAACTTTAAAGGAAATGGATAAAATTGAATACTGGCAATCAGAATCATAACTTTGTGATGGGCTATGTACATTAAGTTTAAATACTATGCAACATGTAAAAGTAGAGAATTAGAACCACACAGAAAAGCAATTGTATTTTCATGTGCAATTCTACTCCCAAAATAGTGTCTTTGAAACACTAGAGTCCTCTCCTCTAGTTGGAGATATCAAAACTTGAAAATATTTGTTTAGTTTATTTTCCCTATGAAATAACAAGAGTTGTAATATTGAAATATATTGTAAAGTACAAGTGGATTTGCTAATAATAGTAGGGCACCTAAGCTAGGTAGAATTATTTTACCAGCTTTAACTTTTGAAGGAAAGAATGAATTTAGCTAAATTTTCTTACTGATCCTTTAACATATACAATTATTAAGGCGAGTGTAATAAGAAGTCTACATTACAGAAATATCTACTACATTATAAAAACTGGAAACATTATTTAAAGCCAGAAAACCTACATAAGGAAGATACAATGTCAGTAAATGGAGAGAGAAACCAAAATAGGAGGTAAACTTTTTTTTATCACATAACATCTATTACTATAGATGTTTTATCATATAACATCTATTACTATAGATGTTTTATCATATAACATCTAAAAGTTTTAAAAAATTACCCATGATAATCAGAAAGATCAAGATACAATCCAAAATTTCATCGAGTTCAATGAATTGCAAATCATTTAAAATATCACTCTTATATTTTATTTATTTTTACAATTAAAATTTCCTTATTAAAAATTACAAACACAATATACTTTTATCTGTAAGTATAATAGAATAATTTGTGAATAATTTATACAACATAAAAGTTTTCCAAATCACCTAAAATTAGACTACTTCTGAGAAAATAATAAATGCTTTGGTAAATATCCTATCATAAATCTCATGAGTTATATAAAAACATATAACTTATGTACATATTCTATGTACTCTTCTTTGTTCTATCATGGATATTTGTGTTGTGCTTTTTTTCTCCCCTTCTTCTTCTCTCCTCCCAACCTCCCGTTTTTCACCCTTCCAACTTCCTACTGCAAGATAACTAAATAACCTTGCACCCATCATCTATACCACTCCTCAAATATGCATTTAATCACACACACATATATGCTTATATATGTTAATAAGCAATGTATATAGACACATATAGACATATATCTGCATGTGTGTACATATATACATACATGTGTATTCACATATGTAAGACATTTTCATCATTTGTATTATAGAAATGATACAATAATATATTTGTCTTTGAATTTTTTTTTCTCACTTTTGAAACAGACTAGAAACCCTTACACATTTTTTTCTATTAATTCATGATACTTCACGGGACGCATATGCCACAATTTATCCATTCATTTTCTTTACATTTCTCCTATTTCTCTTTCTTTCCTTCCTTCTTTCCTTCCTTCTTTCCTTCTTTCCTTCCTTCCTTCCTTCCTTCCTTCCTTCCTTCCATTCATTCTGCTTCCTTCTTGTTAATACTAAAAACACTACAGCCAATATATTTCTGTATATAATCTGATGTATTGATACACTTTTTTCCTTTGGGATACTTTCATAGGACTTGGATTGCTTCATATTATATGTAAGCTTTTAAGATTAGTAGATGTGGCCAGATTGATCTTGAAAATGGTTGTAGCAATACTTAATTAAACAATTAATATATGGGACTGCTGAATCTCCATTAATACAAAGTGTTAGTACTGTTTAATTTTTGTCAGACTGCTAAGTGTAAATGTTACATTGTAAAGTCATATCTCATTGTTACTTTAATGTTTGTTGGTCCAACTTCTGGACAGTAGAGAGAACCTCACTACATATTTTAGGCCATTTTATTTAATATTTTCTGAATTTTCTACCTATACCATTTTCCTCTGGCTTCATTAGAATTATGAATTGTAAAAATCTTTTGAACATTATGGATATCAATCTTTTAAATGCATATAATCACTTTCTCAAACCATTATGAATTCTCACTTTTTATAGTAAGAATACATAAAATACTTTCACAATCAGAAACACTTGATATATGCATAGACATGCCTTTTATATTTTAGCTTTTAGATTTACTGTCTCAAAGTTCTTTCTAAATCTTAGGTGATAAAATAGATTATTATATATTTAATTCTGATCTAAAACACTAATTTTAGACAAAGATTGTCAGAATACATAAATAAAACAAGACCCAACTATATGCTGTCCACAAAAACTCACTTTAACTATAAAAAAAGAGCTAGGTTAAGAATAAAGAGGTGGAAAAAAGATATGCCATGTTAACAACTGATAAAAAGAAATTGGGAATCAATATATCAATATCAGACAAAGCAGACTTCAAGATAAGGAAAATTATCAGGGATAAAGACCGGCATTACATAATGATGAAGGAGTCAAATTTCCAAAAGTATTGTATATGTATGCACCTAATAACAAAGCATTAAAATACTTGGTGCAAATATTTATGGTACCACAATGAAAAACAGACAAATTTATCATAATGGTTAGAGCTTTTAATGCTTCCCTCTCAGTAATTGATAGATCCAGCAAGAAGAAAATCAGTAAGAATAAAGATGTGATCAGTACTATCATCAACATGATCTAATGGATATCTATAAAATACTCTATCCAATAATAGCAGAATATGCATTCTTTTCTGGTGCACATGGAATATTTACCAATATAGACCACAAATGTACCATACCAATGCAAAATATTAATCATAGGAGAAACTGGTCATGGAGTTTCTGGAATTTTTTGTACTCTATAATTTCTCTGTAAATCTAAAACTATTTTAAAACAAAAATTACAATAAAAATGCAGATGAGAAATTTGTGTATTTAGAACTGTAATAGTCTAATAAGTACATTATACATGGAAACTAATAACAATGGGTTTTAGAACTCTAAAAATATATGAAAAATTAAGATTTTTAATTGGTTACACATTTAGAAAGAAATGTAATTAAGTTACAAAACATATTTTCAATACTAGCATAGAACTCTTTTAATTAGCAAAATAGACAGCTTCGAACATATTTTCAATACTAGCATAAATATCTTTTAATTAGTAAAATAGACAGCTTTGAATATATCAAGTGTTGTTTCTAATTATGTAATAAATTTCAATATGTAATGTATGATT
This sequence comes from Papio anubis, assembly GCF_008728515.1. Lineage (NCBI taxonomy): Eukaryota > Metazoa > Chordata > Mammalia > Primates > Cercopithecidae > Papio > Papio anubis. Next base: position 28,738,205 of record NC_044987.1, on the reverse strand, counting down.
TAATTATAAATGAAATAAATACTCAGAGAAAATATTTTGGTACCTGTTATAGTTTGTTTGATCACTCCAATTCTCATGTTGAAATATGATTTCCAATGTTGGAGGTGGGACCTAATGGAAGAGTTTGGGTCATGGAGCCATATTCCTCCTGAATGCCTTGGTGCCTTTATTGTGGCGGTGAGTGAATTCTCAATAGTTACCACTAGACTTGGTTGTTTAAAAGAGCCTGATGCCTCTCCTATATCTCTCTTGCTTCTTCTCTCATCATGTGATCTCTGCATGCACCAGCTCCCCTCTCCTTCTGCCATGAGTAGAAACAGCCTGAAACCCTCACAAAAAGCAGATATTGGCACTATGCTTCGTGTACAGACTGCAGAACCATGAGCCAACTAAACCTCTTTTCTTTATAAATTACCCAGCTGCAGGTATTCCTTTATAGCAACACAAAGGCACTAAACAGTATCTCTATTATGTTGTTAACAGTAACACAAAGGGTCTAAAAAGTACCTCTATTATGTTTCTTAATTACGTTGGTGCTTGTCTTAATAGTAGATTTTAAACATTAATATCAATGTTTATATATAGTCAAAGGCAGTGCCATGACAATCAAATGCTGTGATAAAGAATTATGAAGGGCCTAATATTAACTATGAAAAAGCATTCAACAATAAGAAAAAATCTGCACAAAATGCCACTTAACATTTCAAGTTATTGTTTATTGCAATTCATTAACAAACCAGTCAATATACAAATGTATATAATGGCAATATAATTATTTCATGACAGAAGTCAGTGGTCTCCTGTTGACAAATGATCATGTCATTGCAACATGTCCTTACCACTATGTTTAAGGTAGTATGTGGCTTAAAATTTACCTGATTTAAATGTGAAGAGCTTTCTGTGAAGTTCACACTCCTTCATGTAGAAATCATAATTTAGTATTACTCTTCCATGAAAATAATATAACATTTAGGAATATGAGGCAATATGCCATCTTCTAGTACGATGTAAGTCTTTTTAGACTACTTCAGAGTATCTGAATTATTGAAGAATTTCAATCTTTGCATGTTTTTACAAAGTACAAGAATTAATAATTGTTCCATAAACTAGACACACATTACTCTTATACCTAGATTATTATTATACCTAGAGTGTAACCAAACCTGTGAAAATAATTAAAATAGTTTTTTCTGAATCAGATAAATACACATTATATATTGTGTTCAGGCTTTGCTTTACTTTTTGTCATTTACCTTTTATAAACAAAACTGTTGGCTGTTTGAAAATTTACAAATTGTTTTGCTGTGTAAAATATAAAGAACCTATCAAGTTTCAAACCCTTATTTCATATTATATATTCATTACACATTTAAGATTATTTAATTCCTATATATACAGACTAATCAGTTTTCAATGGATTCTCACAGAACTGAGTTTTACCCTCATTTTGTTTACAGCACTCTATCTTACACTACAGTTACTTGTGAGTTTGATATCTCTAGGCAGGGTATTTTTATGCACTTTGGTATCTTCCCCCAAAACACAGCATCTTCACATTGTAGGTGTTCAACAATCATACAAACTTTTGTACCTCTCTTCTCTTCTGGTCTCCCTTACCCTCCCCTCCCCTCCTCTCCTCTCCCTTCCTCTCCCCTTCTCTCTTCTTCCCTCTGTCCCTTTTCTTCTGCGAGTAAAATGGAAGGCTTATAGGCTGTGGAAGGCTTATAAGTGTGTCATAGAATACTGATCTCAGTTTTGGGGATAAACAGATGATGGTTGGAGCTTCCAGAAACTTTTTGGCCAGTCAAATCTATATTAAAGTAGAATTATCCAGGCCTTCTCTAAGGGAGATTCAGATGAATTGGAGTCATTATCTACTGTCTCACAGGCAGTTAGCACATTGAAGGATAATCAGCACTCACTGCTCATCTGCAAGGTCCAGAGGACAACCACAAAGGTGATCCACCACATGGCTGGATCCACCACATAGCCAGCTGCAGAACACTGTCCATTACAGAAGAGGCCTATGAAACTTCTAAGGAATTCTTCTAGATGCCTATGGAGCTTGTAACTCAACCCAAGGCACTGTCAACTGAGGGTCAGAGGACAGGGAAGTTGAGTGGGTTTCCTAACAGGTGACTCTTCAACTGATCACCCCCAAATTTTATCTTCAGATATACTGAATAATTCTGTACCTTTGCAGTTGATGTGCTTTGCAATAGCTTCATGCTGGCGGTGAGGTGACTCTTCCAACAATGCATGTGAGTTGTGTAAATCAAGAATCATTATTCTTTTAATACTCAACATGAAAAACTTTTATTATAGCCAAGATCTGTACCCATTTTTACAAGAAATTTCAATTTAAAGTTTTCAATTAAAAAGACAAATTGTTTAATAATCTCAACTCTGGAAAAGTGGTAAATAATTATAAAAATCAGTTGACATTTTTATTACTAACTTCTGTGAAGCTGTTAGTTTTTCATAGATGAAAACTAACAAAAATGTGGAGAAGTTAGCAAATAAAAAGTCATGAAGAATTGCATTTAGCCATTCAAAACATAAAACCTGATTTAAAGAAAAATATAGACAAAAATATGTTCACAGGAAGCTCAAATTTCTTCTTAAAAACTGAAACAAAATTATTTTCAAGTTTGACACAAATTCATAACTCGGTATTTTCCTTATACTTTGCAGTTAGTTATTTTTATTTGTATTGTTTAATACATCAAATACTTGTATATCTATATCCAAGCCTGATATTGATGTCTTCAAGTACATTTCAATTTTAATTTCAGCTCCTCATGCCATAATCTGGAAAAGGTGGAAGGCCCTACTTCAGAGAGGCAGGCTCTATCCCAGATGTTCCATGAGCTCTGAAGGAGCTTCCCCTCTTACTAGTTAAATGAATATAAACTGAAATGTCTTCAGCAGAGTATGAGGCTAGCACCTGGGTGCTATAGAAATGCAGAATACTAAGTAATTGCATTTAGCTGGAGAATCACAGCAAAAGTGAATACAAGAAGAAAAAAATGAGGCCGAATAAACATACAAAAAGAGAAGATAAAAGTTATTTTTCAGATAGAAAGAACAGTATGTTCAAAAATATAGGATCAAGACATTTTTACTGAGTTTCATGCTCTCATCTCATTTCCTCTCAACTCTCTGCAACTAGTTTTTATCACTCACTGATAAGCTTAAACTGCTTTTGGAACTTCATCAATAGCTTTTTATGATGAATGACCAATTTTCTGGCTATGTTATGTGTGATCTCTGTAGCATTTGGCACAGTTATCATTCTCTCTTCTGGATACTCTATTTTCACCTGAAGTCCCTGACACCATTTTCTCCTACCCATCTGCTTAGTCTGATTTCACTTCACGGTGGACTCCTCTGGAAAAAGTCCTAGGCCATTTTATTTTCCTATCCTACACCCTTTCCCTGAATTTCCTGTCCCTTCCATCTGATGAGTGACCACAGGTAGGCTGACCTCTCCCAGATTTACACATCTGGTCCACATCTCTTAGCTGAGCCTTGGATTCAAATGTTCTACTGCCAATAAGATGTATCAGTTATGTATCTATCAAAGTAATGAATGAATCACAAAATTAACTCATTTCTTAACCGCAATCTTTTCATTTTATTATGTCTATATTGCATCAAAAAATCATTACCCCATTCACCAAAACTGGAAACCCAGCAGCCATCTTTTCTCTTGATCTCTAAATCTTACACCGTAGTCATTTCATGCAGTCCTACCACTGCTATCTCTGAAATCCATCTACTATGTGCCACTGCTTTATCAAATTATAAGAAAAATACAGTTTATGAAGTTTTAATATGCAGATTTACATTTTGGAGTAAGACCCCTGGTCCCTATGTTAGCCCTCCATATGTCCATCCATCATACATGAGTTTTTCATAAAAATAGTGGGATTCATACAATCTAAAACGGTTAATAATGATGCCTTAAATCATTGCTTTCAGCATTTCTGAGCAGTTTACATACTACAAGATGCTTTCAAAATGGTTAATTTCATAAACATAGGTCTCTAAATTCTAGATATTTGCCATTATTTGCAATGAGAACTGGACTGACTATAAAAACCATATGACAACACGGAGGTTTGTTATTAATCTAAGGCAAATTACTTGAAAGAATTGGCAAACTTAAGAAAAAGACAGTGTTCTACATACGCTGACCCATTAGGTAAAGTCGTTGTCAGTAAGGTGTTATATAATAAAATTTTGTATACATGTACATATGTTTGAAGCAGATGTTTAGACACAAATACTTTATCCCTTTAAAGCATAGATGACATTTTAGTCATTGAGAAAATAACTGCTTTTTGGTAAAACAACTCATATTATTTTTAAAAAATCCTTCTGAAAATGGATACTTGGGAGTATATCTATCATCATGTGGTTTTGTTGCTGATAAAAATGTACATGTATCTCCTAGGAAACAAATCCACTTAGTTGAAAAACTCAGGAATGTAGACTTCAAGTAAAAAGTCCTGTATATTTTAAACCTATTACTAAAATAAGACTTTTGATAAAAGTACAAGAGTAACTGGATGAAAATTTCAACACATCAGTTTTTAGTAATTAGTGTACAGGATTGAAAAATAAATATGGTAACAAGGTAAACACAACACAGTGAACTTGTTCTAGTTGGATTTATATGTTCTTATGGTGTATTTTTCAACTTTGATAGCCATTAAAACCAGTACCAAAACAAACTGAAATTATAACCCCACCTTCAAATATCTATAGCATAAAATATTAAAGCAAAATTTTGGAATGAATAGAGTACATTTGATCACATTGCTCTCACAAAAACATTAATAAATAAAATATACAATAATATAAAATGTAGAATCTTATTAGATTTTATTAAAGTTTATGAAAACAATAACATGAGAAAAAAATAAGACTTTACTCTTATCAAGTAAAATTCACTTAAAATACCTGTATTTTCTACTTTTCAATTTTTATATTTGCATGATCTTATCTCCAAATACATTATGTTGAAGTGTAAATATATATATTACCTATATAGATGTAATTTATAAATACTGCTACATATATATTGGGACATATGCTCATTTTATTTTACTATTAGAAGGGTGCAGTTAAGAATTTTGATACTACTATCTATGCAGTGTTAAATGTCCTTCATAAGATTGAGGTATTCACAGATGCCTTGTGTTTTCTACGCCTATAATCTGTCTCACCCAAGTTCTAGCTTACTCTACACATCTAGAATGAAAACTCTGCAAATTCCCAGAAAGTCTACCAGTAGAAAACATACAACCCCTCTTCAATGTCTTTTTATACTCAATGTTTCTGTCCATTTGATACGTTCCTTCTCTGCCCATGTTACCAGGGATTCTGCTTATTTGATATGGATTCTACCTCCAAGCAAGACAGTCTGCATGCTTTTATGCTTGTTCCAGAAGCATTTTCATTTGTTTGGTTTTGAGTTTTTTACATTTTCTTTTCTATTCTCTTTTGAGATAGAATTTCGCTCTGTCACCCAGGCTGGCGTACAATGGCGCCATCTTGGCCTACTGCAGCCTCTGTCTTCTAGGTTCAAGCGATTCTCCTGCCTCAGTCTCCCGAGTAGCTGGAACTACAGGTGCACACCACCACACCTGTCTAATTTTGTATTTTTAGTAGTGACAGGTTTCACCATGTTGGCCAGGGTGGTCTCAAACTCCTGACCTCAGGTGATCCTCCCACCTCAGCCTTCCAAAGTGCTGAGATTACAGGCATAAGCCACTGCGCCAGGCCCTGTACATTTTATTTTCTCCAATTGCAAAGCAAACTTCACCCACTTTTCTCCATCAATCCATGAAACTTAATATTTCATTGGAAAATAATCTCCCTTATTACATTCTTAATTTTTATTTTAAGGTAGGTCATGTTCACTTTTTTGTGATTTTATTAAAATATATCTCGAGTAATATTTTACATTTGTACAGTACAATCAAATATTTTACTTATGTGCAATATCTATCCCTTCCCACAAAATTCCTATGAGGAATATAGTTATCAATTTTATCTGTAGCTGTACCCCACCTACTATTTCAGAACAGTGAGAGATTAGTATATATTATCAATCTATTCTTTAATAACAGTACATAAAAGCATAACCAATTTGATTTAGTATACACGTGCAACAGATTACAATTTACTGGCTTTAAAAAGTCTGTATTTATCACTTGTGATGATTTTAAAGGATATATTAAACCAGCAACATCAAAATGATCACAATAATAACAACAACAAATTTTAATTTGAATGATTTTGTCTGGGATAAAAGAGTGCAAAAGAAAACAAAAATTACCCAGAATTCTACAATCCCTTGAGAATCACAAATAATGCTTTCTGTAATATGCATGTGGCTTTATATGCAGAATTATATCATAATTCATGTAGTTTTATAATATACTTTCTTACTATATTTTTTCTTTCTTCCAGAACGAAAGTATTGAACGAATATTCAGATTTCAATAGTATATTTAGAGAAGTACTTATTCAGCACTTTTATAAATGCCTTATCTATAATCCCTACATTAGACTGTGAGATGTTCTAGGAAAACACACATTGCATGAGAGTTTCTGAAAGGTCAGGGAAGCAGAGAGGTTTGTGAGCAAAACCATCTTGAAAGTGAGGTCATTATGGCTCCATCTTATTTTTGTTAAAAATGCTATGCAAAATATATTCAGTCACAGCCAAGGATATTTTCAAGAGAAGGTAGTAGGATAAGGTGTGACTAAATATATACAACTCAATCTCCTTAGGTGCTAGAAAAGAAATGGGGAAAAAGAATCATAAAAAGTAGTAGGATAAGGTGTGACTAAATATATACAACTCGATCTCCTTAGGTGCTAGAAAAGAAATGGGGGAGAAGAATCAGAAAACAGGAGAGAGAATGTTCGGTACAGAACTTAAACTCAACAAACTGAGATGAATAGGATGAATAATAGGAACTTGGAGATGAAGGGGTGACTCCAGTATAAATCACTTTGAGTTGTTTTAAGAAACAAGATGGTTATATAACTAGAGTGTTCACCTTTATTTTCTTTATTTAATATTTTACCCTTCCCAACAAAGTAAATATTTCCATATGAAATAAATAAATTTCCTTCCTTCCTTCCATTCCTCCCTTCCTCCCTTCCTTCCTTCTTTCCTTTTTCGAGATAGAGTCTTGCTTTGTTGCCCAGGCTGGAGTGCTGTGGCATGATCTCTACTCATTGCAAACTCTTCCTCCCAGGTTCAAGTGATTCTCCTACCTCAACCTCCTGAGTAGCTGGGATTACAGGCACCCACCACTATGCCAACTAATTTTTGTATTTTTAGCAGTGACGGGATTTTACCATGTTGGCCAGGCTGTTCTTGAACTCCTGACCTCAAGTGATATGGCTGCCTTGGCCTCCCAAAGTGCTGGGATTACAGGTGTGAGCCACTGCACCCGGCCTAAAGAAATACATATTATTTATCTAACTTTGTTACCATGGCATTGTGTTAATTGTCTCAGTAATTACTGATATTTCTACAGAACTGTAAAAGTACATATATTTTCCTTCCTAAATGTTGTATAAGCTTCAGCTTAAATTAGAGCCAAAGCAAAGATACAAACCAAACTCTTGGCTTTTCTCATACATATATATGAGAAATGTATAGTCCAAAAAGTACAGGCTCTATGCCAAAAAGATGTTGTTTTGAATTCTGCTGCACCATTACTAACTGAGTGACACCGGGCTGGTTACTTCATCCCTCAGAGCTTTAATTTTCTCATCTCTAAAACAAGGCGAATGCTATCTCAATTGGAGGATTGTTTTAGGAACTAAAAATTACATTATTATATTATAGTAGTTGCTTAATAAAAGACAATTATTATCACTACTGTTATATTGTACAAAGTAAAATTACATTTTGAAATACTGAACATGTATTTTGTGAATGTGTCCAGTGCAGATGTTTAAATTGGAAAAAACATAATTTAACATTCACTTTACAAAATCTGAGATATCATTTAAACGAATTTGATTATCCAAATAATTTTATTAATTTTCCGTCAACTGCCTGCATATGAATCAAGTTAACAAAATGACCTGTGACTCAATAGGATAAATACTGTTAACAAGTAAGGGGGAAAATGTATAGCTCAAAGCTTCATTTTGTGTCATTTCTCAATTTAGGTAGCAAAATACATATTAATGTCTGCTCTATGCCAGGCTTTTCAGAATCTGGCTTTTTTTTTTTTTTTTGAGACGTTGTCTTGCTCTGTCACCCAGGCTGGAGTGCAGTGGCTGGATCTCAGCTCACTGCAAGCTCCGCCTCCCGGGTTTATGCCATTCTCCTGCCTCAGCCTCCCGAGTAGCTGGGACTACAGGCGCCCGCCACCACGCCCGGCTAATTTTTGTATTTTTAGTGGAGACGGGGTTTCACTGCCTTACCCAGGATGGTCTCGATCTCCTCACCTCGTGATCCGCCCGCCTCGGCCTCCCAGAGTGCTGGGATTACAGGCGTGAGCCACCGTGCCCGGCCCCAGAATCTGGCTTTAATCAAACTCCTGAGCCTAATTGGCTACTAATCCCCATCATGATTCCTACCTTCGGCTACTCATTGTTCAACTAAAACACAATCACCTCTTCCCTTTGGGATGCGCCTCTGTTTCTTAGCTCATGAAAATCTTTCAGCCTTTTGTAATCCAGTACAAACATTTTCTTTCCCTGATGCTTTACTCGACTATTCCTCTCCTAGAATAGGCATTGAGATGCAGAACCAGCAGTGGGATAGAAGTAGATTCTTGCTTAATATAATATGATGTTTGCCCAGAAAGAGATCACATTCGGTTTCTACCACCAAAGGAGGGTTTACAACATAATTCTTTGTACTCACTTCCATGTGTGTGTTTTTGCATATATGTCTATATTTGGGATCCTTTACGTGTTGGGAACAAATACCATGATGAATAAACACTTTCCATTCCCTCACGATACTGTGATCCATAGAAAATGTTCTAGAAATATATGGTGAATGGATGAGTGAAAGAGGGAAAGGCTGCCAAGTTCTACTCAGTGACCTCTTTCAATTACAGCAACTTGAGAGAAGAATGAGGAACATAAAACAAGAAAAGTAATCTTTTTGGTGTAATGAGGATTCTGTAGTCCTGGAAGAGAGATAATTTATCAGCATTAAAGTCACGCACAACGTCAATCAGTTTCATGGAGAGACCATGTGAGGTAGACAGATGACAAAAGATTAATCAAGCAACTGCTATAGGGCAAGATTAGTGTGCTGATTTCATGCAAGGTTGACAGGTAGATAAAAAGGTAAAGCAATATATTCTTTGAGGCACTAGGGTATTGTTCCTATTGCTGGAAAGTGACAGCAGCAAAATATATGAAAATTGGAAAGTATCAGCTTAATTGGAGAAAAATATATAGACACTGAAAGAACTAGGTTTTGCAAAGAAATCATTAAGCTAATAAATACACAAATACATTTATTAAATTGTTGGTAGTCATTTGAATAATGTACTCACTTCTTTTAGGACAGAATATCACAAAAAATGCCATGTATTTATACTAATGTTTGTAAAATTCGATGTTTCCTAGGAATACAAACAACTAACAATAATAGACACGGGTTTTCAGTAATCATCAGTAGCTGAAAACAAAAATATAGTACCAAAAATTCAATTATTTTTGGAGAACTTAAGTTTAGGTTTAATATTATAGATAAACATATTTAACTCGATTGTGGGAACTAGGTTTCTTAATGTTAGAGAAGTAAGGTATGGATCAGCAAGAAGGGAGATTAGAATGAATGCTGTAGTACTGAATTTGAGTTGCAAACATCAGTAACAGCTTAATTTTAACTTAATACATAGATAGATGGATAGAGAAACAATTATAGGTATGTACACCAACATGGGTTATATATGTATATATATACTCTCCTATGTGAGAATCTGGAAGCAATAATAACTCAGTAATAGCAAGCCCATTGCCAGATCTTGGTTTTTAAATACCATTTTGCAATGAAAAGAATAAGGACTCCTTATTGAAAAGGCTTATACTAAGGCTAGGGCAAGGAATACAAAAGATAATGTATAGAGAGCTTCCTGTAGTGACAATAAGCATGGAAATGATCAGAAAACAAAAGGATGGACTCATATCAATAGCTCCCAATGTCCAATGCTGGACCAACTTGAGCAGCACAATAAATAACAAATAGCATAGTATCAGACTATATAACCCAAAGTATAAAATAAACCTAAATTCCCATCGATGATAGACTGGATAAAGAAAATGTGATACATATACACCATGGAATACCATGCAGCCATAAAAAAAAGAACAAGATCATGTCTGTAGAAGGAACACGGATGGGGTTGGAGACCATGATCCTTAGCAATCTAACACAGGAATGGCAAACCAAGTGATGAGAATCCACAGACACACAGAGAGGAACAACACACACTGGGGCCATCTGGAGGGTGGAGGGTGTGAGAAGGGAGAGTATCAGGAAAAACAACGAATGAGTAGTAGGCTTAATACCTGGGTGATAAAATGATCTGTCCAACAAACCCCCGTGACTCAAGTTTACCTATGTAATAAACCTGCACATGTATCCCTGTGCTTAAATGTTAAAAAACAATATAAATACATAAATATACATGTGTCCACACTGATTTAAATTAATGAGTAAGTTTTTTAAAATGAGAGAGAAAAGACAATGCTTCAATACAAAAATTTCAAGTAATTTATGTAGATACTCTCCCCTCATGGAGAGTAGGATATACTTAGTTACTCACTTCCAAGGAATACAGTATGGAATGAAAACAAACAAACAGGTAATTTAGAGTGGATAAAATGTGCAAAAACACTTTAACCAACTGATGAAGGTTAATGTCACCAGTGATGTCAGGGGAAATCATGGATTCCATTGTATGATGTGTTGAGAAGAGCATTTCACCTGTATGGTACTCTTTCTGAAAATCCATAACCGCAGTCTCATCCTGAGAAAAGTATCAAGCAAATCCCAACTGAGAGACATTCTACAAACACTAGTACTCATCAAGCTGTTGACGTCATATGAAAAACAAAGATGAAACTGTCACAGAACAGAACAAGGAGCTATGACAACTAAATATAATGAGTTGTCCTGAGCTGGATCCAGGCACAGAAAAATACTCTAATGGAAAAACTGCTAAAACTCTAATAAAGTCTGGTGTTTAATTAATAGTGACATACCTGTGTCAGTTTCTTATTTTTGACAAATGTACCAGAGTAATGTAAGATGATAACATTATGGAAAACTGAAATTGGGTGAAGGGCACGGGGAACTCTCCGTAATTAGAAACACTTATGTAAATAAAAGTTATTCCAAATGAAAGCTTTATTTTAAAAAAATATGGTTTTGTTTCCTAGCATCAGATTTCTGATCTAAAGTGCAAATCTGGTCATTTTGCCCCCTTGCTTATAACCATTCATTGTTTCTCTGTTTCTATGAGATGAAGACAATACTTCTGAGTGAGATGGTACAGAACCATCTCTTGCTTTGCTTTCCAGCTGCACTTCCACTACTTCCCTTCATATAACCTGAAGTCTAGTTTTACCAAGCTTTTAGTAATGTTTGGAAAGACATAATTTTTCTGCACCTGATAATCCCTACAAACACAGAGCAATTCAGTTCATTTTTTTTAATCTCTGTGAGTTTTCCCTGAATCCCCTCCAAGTCAGAGTTAGACACTCTATTTTGCTCACATGGCACTCTGCTCCTCCCTCTATAGGAGCCTTTATCACATTTTGGGGGGCAACTCATTATTGACAAGAGTTGCCAGTTATGTGCCAGAACTGTGTTGAAAGTTTACATCTATCCTGTCAGAAAAGAAATATTAAGTAATGTATCCAAGACAATACAGCTAAGAAATTGAGGGCCTGTAATCTGAAACCAGTAACTAATTATTATTCTGAAAGCCTGAGGTCTTTCAGGTAGAACACATTACCTTTCTGAATGCTATGGATTCTTGCAGTTTCCTTTTCACCTCCCTGACCCCTCATCACACCTTAAACTCATTAACTCAGTAGATTTTAATAAAGATAGCCCAGTCTCTGAAATCAGACAACTTGAGTCCCATCCTTAGTTATAGTTTCATCACTTACCAAGAATATAATCTTGAGAAAGAATCTAAATCTTTAGTTGGGTTTCCTAACAAATGCAAGGATACCTAAAGTTTTTTATAGATCAGGTGATATAGGTATGGCTTTAGCACAATACCTTGCACATTAGTGAGTGTTCATAAACATTAGGAGTCTTCTAAGAATATCACGGATTTTGTTTTGTTCAACTTTATACCTCAGACACTTGGAGAATAAATACACATCATTGGTGCTTAATATATAACTATTTGACATATATGTACATCTGTGTACATGTACATAGGTATAAAATACATGTATATATGATGTATTTCTATGTATCATACTGATAAAATATATTTGATACATATATTAATAAATATATATGTATACAATTCAGATAAAGAGAGTTTAGGTTTAGAAAGTAAAATAGAGGTTTTAACTACTTGGGAAAATAGAAATTAAAAACAACTGGGTTACTATTTTGGAAAAATATAGTTGTGTCATCTGTGGTTATATTAGTCCAGGTGTTATCATGACTGTTAAGTGGGGGGGCCGGGGGGGGGGAAAAACTTGTCCTTCATTTGTATCAATGATGCTATTACATCATATGAAAACTCAAATCTTTCAATTTTGAGAAGAATTAAAGTTAATAATTGCCTCTGGATAAGGAAGAGCTTCACTAGTTACCCAAGCAAGTGATGAGTTTGGTGGATTTTGAAATTTTAATTTAACTTGAATTTTATGTGTCATACTCTATTATCCTTTTACAAGAGAAAACAGAATGCTATTATTTACAGCCTTGTTTTTTAACACAGACAAATTAGAAAAGGAAAAATGCTTCAAATCTCACTTGACTTGCAAGACTAAAACTTCACAAACTGAAATGACAAACGTATGATTTGTAAAATAGAGTTACGAGTAGGTTTTTTTTTTTTTCATAATAATCTGTGGTGAAATGTAATGGGAAATCAGACACTTTTTTTTTAAGATGCGATTTTAAAAATAAAATGCAAAACTTAGGAAATAGAAAAGCACTCAAGTTTTAGCAGGGATTTTAAAATATCATCTATAAACTACAAATTCAGGTAATCAGTGATATCAAATAAAAAATCTTGAAGGAGTTGAGGTAATGCATATTTCAAAAAGCCGTTACCAGGCTTTCTGCAAGTCCCCTGCAAGAATTCAACTTTAAGCATTGTATTCTCAAATATTATATCAGGCAAACCTAGGCAATTGCTATATTCTTTTAAAAAATTTAATGGCAGACATCACCCTAAGTTCCCTAACTTTTAAGGAGAACCTATCCTTCTAATGATTCTCTCACACAGTTTATTGGAACAGGAGATTATATTTAGTAACTAGATCAGGAAATCTCAAACCATGCAGAGGAAATCAGAAACTGTTCACTTACGGCTACCACAGTGACTGCTTCTGAGTGTGGTACAAGCTCAGTCCAAGGCAGCCAGATGAAAGGAGAATCTTAAAGGTGACTCTGGAGAGGAAGTGAGACTGTAACCCCAAAACTTTCTAGGATAATTCATTTTCACTTCTACCCAGTCAAAACAACTATTGACATCATCAATGAAGTGCTTAAGTCTACCTGGAGGTGGCGTGGAGCAGAGTGAGCATTCCAGAGTCCCAGACAAGAGGAGATGTGCACGAAAAACACTATCTTCCTGTCAGACACCTGTGTCCACTGCCCCAAGCATTGCCCTTCTGGTCCTTCACCAGCCTTTGGCTGTGTCCCTCCTGCTGCTGCCATGGACCACAGCACAGAAAGAAAGGGTCCTCCGGAATGGGTGACTGGGTAGAAAGCAATCGGATCTTTAATCACTTTTCCTACTTTATACTTCACACAGTTCTTATTCCTATTTCTGCTTCATGCCTTTCAAACAGAATGTTAGAGGCCTCTTTCAATTTTCATTTCTCAGTCTTTCCCCCATCCCGTTCAGTACCCTAAACTTTGTCAGTTATTTAAAATAACCTTTTACCCCCTCCTCCCCTTCCCAGGATATTTCAACTTCTCTGGCTCTCTTTCCCATCTTTACCTCCTCCAATTCTTTTCTCCTGGTCATGGCCTCTTAAACCCGCCCGAGGCTGCCCTTTGCTTGTCTTTTCTCCTCCCATCCCTCGCTGAACCCTTTCACCTCATCCATTCCCTTGTGAGGCTCTCCAGATTCCCGGGCTGTTTGCTGGTGAGAAATCTTTGCTGCAGCGAGGACCGGAGTTCCCCGCGCGCAGCCCAGTGGCAGAAGAGGGCTAGGCTGAGAGGGAAGCCAGGACTGTAGGAGAAGGAGGCAGCCCGTCCTCCTCGCGAACCTGCAAGGATGCGGCAGGGGCCCGGGGGCATGGGGAGGTACTAATCCCCCGGAGCCCCCGATTGGGGCTTGCAGACCTGGCCCGTGGGCCAATTTTCTGCCTAGCGCAGCCGGGAAGCAGAGGTGCCAGGAAAACCAAGAGAGGGGCTCTAGGGGTGCCCATCCCCAGAGTCGGTCCCTCTGCGAACAGAGGAAGAAAAGAGGAGGGAGTCAGCGAGTGGTGAGAAAGGAAAACCTGTCTCCTGACTGGCTCCGGAGTGTCGGGGAGACTGGGGCGCTCCGGTGAGCACCCAGGGGGTGAAGCCAGCCGAGTGGTGGGCGAGGGGCGTGCGGAGGGAGTGCGCGCTCGGGGAGGGGACGCCGGGAGGGCAGCGTTGCTCCGGGCTGGTGCAGGCTTGGGGGGATGTCGGCTGGTGCGAGCTGGGGACCGCGTGCGGCGACCGCGGCGCCCGCGGCGCCAGTGTTTGTGTGTATGTGAGAAAGCAAGGGGCGAGCGCGAGTGCGAGTGAGGCAAAGATAGAGCGCATGTCTCATCCCTGCGAGCAGCCACTAGACGCTCCACCACCATCTTTTGCATGTGCAACATTTGCAGCCGGACAGAAAACCTCTCCCAGGGCTATGGAGACTGCGGGAAAAATCTGGCGGCTCGCGATGGATTGCTAAGGGAAAATAGTCATAATCTTAAACCACCGAAACCTCTTTCCTTTTTTTCTTTTTTCTTTTCTTTTTTTTTTTGGTTGATTTTAATTTTAGCGCCATCGTCTTCAATGCTTCTCTGAACAGCCTTTAGGAAGAGTGCGAGAGAAAGAGAGAGAGCGCGCGCCAGGGAGAGGAGAAAAGAAGATGAGGATTATTTGCAGACAGATTGTCTTGTTATTTTCTGGATTTTGGGGACTCGCCATGGGAGCCTTTCCGAGCAGCGTGCAAATAGGTAAGGTGTGTTCCGATGGGGTGTGCATGTGGCTGGTTGTAGCAGATATCCGAAAGTGAGTTAAATGAGTTGCTGATAAGCAATTCAGGGAAACCTTCAGCAGTTTCCTTCCCCTCTGTTTCCTTCTTTTTCCTTCCTCTCCTTTACAAAAAGACTTCCTTTTTAGTGCGGGTTCCTTTGGAATACACCCAGGGCAGCCCACCCATCCGTTCTCAACCCATAACCCTATTTCCACCTTTGGCTATAGTCGCTTAAGTAGGATTGAAATAAGTTGGGGGAAAGCTTTCGGGGAATTTGGTTGTATTTTGTATGATATTTATTTTCATCTCTTTCTCTAAAGCATAAAGTGATGTGGAGTTTGTTTAAAAAAGAAAAAAAAAATCCACTTCTTCCCATTCTGGACGCCGCAGCTTTCTTACTATTACAGAAAGACACTGTTTGGGGAAAAAGACATTTCCACCCGTACTCCCTGCCTTTTCTTGCTACCGGTTACCAGATTCCAAAGTTAGATCCCTTTCCAGGAAGCTTCTCCCCTTTTATTTTGTTTTCTTCTTGAAGCTTTTGCCCTTATTTCTCTACCTCGACTCTATTTCCAGGGACACCCTCCATCCTTGGCTTTTCTTGCTATTCTCCTCTACTGTCTTTTAATGGGACGCAGCTATTGAATTTCTTCCAGCTAAGCCCAGCCTCAACACTGCATCATTTCTCATGGATTGTGCACAAAACGGAGTTAATTAGGCTGAGTCCACGAGCTGCAGGAAAATAAAGTTCATTTCTTCTTTCTGATTTCCCTCTTCCCTGTGTGGCACTATATCCCTTCATTTCCGTATTTTAATGTAAATCTCTTTTCTGCTCATCTGCATGCATCTTAGAGAGAGATGCCTTGAGGTGGCTGATGTAGCAGTGTGCTGGGAATCACGGGGAGGGCAACGGAGAGAAAGGAACATACACTAAATGGTCTCAGAGGTCATTGTGATCATGACACATTGGGACAAGAAAAAGCTGAGCTGCTCTAAACACTACTAAGCATGCACCTTAGGGACAAAGGGCAGTCTCCCTAGATGTGGCAAGTATAGCTCTTTAATTGTATGTGCTTGTGAATGGCAGTAGATTTGACTGTGCTTGGGGTGGGTATAATGTTTACAAGAGGAAACATTGAATGTGCTTTTCCTGCTGTTTTTAATAGGTGGCCTCTTCATCCGAAACACAGATCAGGAATACACTGCTTTTCGATTAGCAATTTTTCTTCATAACACCAGCCCCAATGCGTCGGAAGCTCCTTTTAATTTGGTACCTCATGTGGACAACATTGAGACAGCCAACAGTTTTGCTGTAACAAATGCCTGTAAGTAAAACATAAGTTATGAAAAATGAGAAGAGAATTAAAACCAAGCAATAGAGTCCTCTTCCTCTTTGTTATTATTTAATTTTTTTTAGAAAGAATTTCAAGATTCCCACAGTTGCCTGGTTTCAGGACAAATCAGAGTTAAAAACAAGACTTCATCTCAGGGATATTTAGCTGGTTTCTTTTGTTTTCTTTAATTTACTTCTTTTCTTTAATTTCTTTAATTTATTTTTCTTTTCTTTCTTCTCTTCCCTCTCTTTGCTTCTTCCTGACTTTCTCTTTTATTCATTAGCTGTCTGGATCATCCAAGTTAAATTCTCCTTTAACATTTTAGTGTTATTCCTATCATCTGAATGTCAATTTAGTGAAAATTGTGCTCAAGCTAGTTTTTTATTCTGTTGCTTTGGTTTTTCTTATTTGCTTTTCACTTGAGTAAGCATAGGTCTTGCATTTAAAGAAGACACATGCTCTTTTACATTGATGAAGGCCATGGAAGGCTTGCTAATAGTGAGAAAAAGAGGGGAGTGGTGGTGTGGAGGATATATATTTGAGTCGGTTGGTTGACGCTGCAGATGATCTGGTGATGTCACTTGAGGCTGCCCTGCCCTTATATTCTGGGTTGTAAATGCCTCTTACTATCAAGTAATGCATATATCCTGTGGATATAACTCCATGAATCCTTACCTCGATGCCAAATCACATTAGGCTCCCATCCCCCTGAATTCACCAACCAACCCAGCTTTATCTACTATCCCACACAATGAAACTAAACGGGTGAGCTCACCTAATGCCATAAGAAAGCAGTTGTACAATTCCTTCTACTCTCACCAGGATAATGTATAATTTAACGTAAAAAAAAATACAATCAACTCTGCATATTAGTTTAAAACACATTGAAACATGATCAGTCAATAGCAGTTGTATTGCCTTTTCCTTTTGGAAGGAAGTGCATGTTTCAAATATCTCCTCACATTTATATGCTAATTTACCAATGTTCTCAATTAATAAATTCAGGTAATGACTACAGATTTTTTAAGAAGCAGGAATAGTTTCTACATAAAATTTTGCATGTTTTCACAGTTAATAAAATGTTCAAGCTGAATTGTAAAGCCTTTTTATCGTATGAAGCTGGGTACATTTTTATTTAAAATTCTTTCAGTACAAGAAAGTGTACTGAACAAGGAAACTAGTGAAATTGAAAACAATGTTTTTAAATTTGTCTGGAGGACATCTGTTTCATCAACTTAAATTATTTAATTTGTGTGTGTCGGCTGTTAATTCATCTAGCAGATAACATGATTAATTTTTCTTAATTTTTGGTGTCTCTTTAACTGTTAATTCTTTTTAGAACTTAGTTTCATGAGGAGCTTGAAGCATGTGTCACTTTTGCAAAGTGTAGAATTATACTGTTTTTCAGGAAGGCTATAGATTCTATGAGTTGCTATTTAATTTTTAAAAATCTCTTGACATATTTGGTGATAAAATCAATATTGCATTAAAGCAAAAGGGAGTTATTTTTAATCAGAAGTACACATAAATTAGAACAAGGTTTGTGGGTAGTCCTTTTGGTAAAATTCCTCCGTTATTAGTTTTATGTTCTGAGTTTTAAAAGGGATGTCAACATTCTGAGTAGTTCTAAGGAAAGCATTCTTGTTAATACCTAAATATTATTTGTTTATTTAAGTATTTGTTTCATGTCTCTCCTAAGATTCTGTCAGTACAAATCGTACTACCTTTAAAAGTAATCTATGATCCAAATACATGTGAAAGTACTTTATCAATAGTAATTATTTTAAAATATTATTATTATTAACTTTTGAAAGATTTCCTTACAAGTTGCAGATATATCTGTTTTATTTTGATTCATTTTTACAAATTAAGATCTTAAATATTCTAAAGTTTGTATTGTGACTTCCAGTGTAAACTATATGAGGCTAATCCTCTTTTCCTCCTTTTTGTTTGTTAACCTCATTTGGGATAATTGTAACTAGTATTACTTTATTTATGTAATAAAAATATATGTGAAATCAAGTGTTACTGGTAAAGGACTTGTAAACACGATAAATATTAGCAAGTTGCATACAGAATTAAAAAGTAGAAAAAATATGAAACGTAGAGTATGCTGTTCTTTAACATATAAGGATTGAGAAAATTGACACGAGTAAACTTTAAGTCTGTTTATTTAGAATCCAAGTATAATGCAGTATTAGTGATCTAATATTTGTTATAATCACATACAATTGATTTTGCGTATGTTTAAAATTTTTTTTGAGAAAACAAATTGTAAATAAGGAGAAAACATTTTCTAGCAGAGAAAAGGAAAGTTAATTTGACAAATGAGTATGCTGAACATCCTTAAGGCAAATTTAAGCAGAATTTGGGAAAAAAATCAATAGTCAGAGTGTGGGTCAGGTGATTGGTGTTTGTTGAATGGACTGACCAAGACCATACAGACTCGTGATTTTCCAATCTAATTAAAGGTAAAACGTAAGCAGTAAACATAAGGCAACCTCATTTATCAAGCTCTATGCCTTTGAGTACAAAAGGGTAAAAATAGGTCTTGAAATTTAATATTCTAGAGAATTTACATGAAACTTACTCCTCACCATGAGATGAACTGGATTTTTAAATTTGTAATGTTAGATTAAATATAAAGACATAATATGTGGCTGGTTAAGTTTATTTAAGTCATGATTTTTCTACAGTGGTTCCTTGTGAAACTGCAGGATCTGGTCTTTCTGTGAATAAGGGCCATTAAACAGTATATGTTTAATTCTTTTGTGGAATGTATACTCAAAAAAAAAGACAAAGAATAAAGCGTGTTGGTTATCTAGGGGACAGCTTATTTAATGCTGGTTCATCTGCCTCAAAACTAAATTAGTGCTCTAAGAATACTATGGTAAGATAAACTATTCTATGTATAGAGTTTACATCCTCATAAGTCTAAACCTGATTAATTTAAACTTATAATTTTGGGTATAAATCCCACATTCCTGAGGAGGGAACAATTTTGGCTTACAGTTTATTCCAATTATTCTATTGTTGGAAAGTCACACTTTGATGAATATTAAGCTAAAATTATGTGAAATACAGATAATACAAAATTATGACCTATTACAATAACAAAAAAAAGTGAGTGTAATAGCCCTTGTAGTCAAATTTCAAGATATAATTACAAGTATACATTTTTGTTGCGATGTATCCGAAATATGAAGTATGACACAATGGACATTTAAAAAATAAATTTAATATAGGCAACCTTCTTTAATTAAAATGTCATACTGTTGCATCACAGGTAAATAACAAAATAGTTACCTTTGCAAACAAAAATGCTAGTTTAATTGGATATGTCCAACACAAAACAATTTGAAATAACTCAAAAGCTGGCTGTTTTCTCATATTTTTCAATAGTTAATGGATAGAAATATTTTGGTTTGGGGGATGATATATGTTCAGTTTGACCGGAAGTAATAATGAAAATACTAAATTAGTCCATCTCCAAATATTGCAAAAGATAAATATATTTTAGTCATTTTGATTATTAGTTTAATTCAGCTACATTGGAAATCCTGTAAAAGAATCAGCCCTTTAAAAAGGCAGTCCCTGTCCAATATAATCCAGAAATATTCAGATTCTGAAATGAGTCATTTAAATCTCAGATGGCAATAGGAAGTACCAATAGAATGGATCAAGTACACATGTATTATCACCTTGATGAAATAATAATAGAATTTTATAGACTACTTTCAACTTTTTAAATTTTGATAGAAAGGACTAATTGATTAACATTTTTCTTGTTTTAAAGAGTGATATTTTTTACCTTGTTCCCTTTTTCTAGCTGGAATCATTTTATTCAATTGTTTAATAGATAATGGATTGAAAAGGTAAAAATCACAAATAGAATCAATATTATGCCCTAGTAATGATGAAAAAGCTGTTCTTTTTAAAGTTAACTATGAATTCTGTGTGGACGATTTATTTGTGGACTCTTAAGTATCCAAAATGAGCAGTACTTTACAAAGTACTTGTAAAAGTATATGTAAAATAAAGTTGTTTAGTTAATTTAAATACATTGAAGATGTGACACTAAACTTAGTAGGCGCTGCAGGATTTTCCACTTATAAAGTAGGTACTTAATAAAAACTCACTGAATTTAAGTGTACTAAATAACATAACATTTTTTGTTTAATTCAACTATGTTTAAATATCTATGCACGTTTTCTCTTCCAGGATCATGAAGTCCTAAAAGGGCATTCTAAGAGTTTACATTGGACTAATATAATAATCTTAAACATGCTAAAGATAAAATTCAGATGACTTGACCTGCAAAGTTGTTACTAAAGAAATACCAGAATTAAATAGTATTTGACCTTTGCCTATATTTAGGAAAATGAGTGATGTGACTCAACTGTGATTCTTATTGGCTTTTCTTGTTTTGAATTGGTAACAAGCTTCTCAGTTGATTTTAAATAATTCTTTAGTTTTATATGTTTTCTCTCTTACCTTAATTTTTCATCCTGAGATTGACAAAGATATGAGTCATATTCTTACAGTTTTTGTCTTTCTTAAGTGATAGGATGATGCATAATTTGTATATATTTGATGTATTTTAGAGTTGTCATAAGATGAAGCTTTCATAAAGCTGTCAAAAAAATTCCTAATTTTTTTTCAATCTGGAAAGCATTATTTCTCAAGGAGGAAATATTTTACTTCCTGACGTTGGGAAATATATATATATATATATATATGATAAAATCTATGTATAAGATTTTATATGTATAAAATCTTACTAGAGTACTGTTATTATTGTTCTGGATTTTAAAATGAAGGATAAATAACAATACACCTTACACTTTATGACAACCCATAGATTTTTTAAAACTATAGATGTGTGTGTATATATATATTTATATATTTTTCATATATATATATGATTTTATTTGACCTCAAGCTAATCTTATAGTGAGACAGTCTAAAAAGAAAGTAATTATGTTCTAGTTAAGACAGCTTTGGTACAAAGGAGTTACTTTACTTTCCAAAGACTCTCTGGTAATAGACTACAAAGCCAGAGCTTGAACCAATTCTTATACCTACTATCCTAGTACTTTTGCCAGAAGGCCATAAGGGTGTAGAAAAGATAACATCTATATTGAGCCTGCCTGAATTAAGAAAGAAACAGGAATTGCCATTTATCTTTTCTCTAATTTAATTGCAACATTTTGAAGAAAACAGGGCAACACAGTTCTGGGCAACCTATTCATGAATCACATGACAGTGAATGACAGAGCAAAGGCTGAAGTCATATTATGTAATGAAACCATCCATTCATTCATTAGATGAGATAATGAATTATCCATTTACTCATTAAACATATTTATCAAGAGCAACTTTATTCAAGACATTATGCTAGCAGCTGGCAACACAAAAACTTATAAGAGTAGTTGCTGACCTTAAGGAGCTCATAGTACAGTGGGAAAGACAGACAAGTCAGTGATTACAGTAAAGATTACAGTACAATATGGTAAAGTGCTATGACAGAGAAATATTGCTAGGAGAGGGATGGACAGGGAAACGGGAAGGATAATTACACCAAACTTGGCATGGCATCCTAAGGATGATATTGCATGATCTGGTGTTAAGATCTAGTTGAGTCATTTGAAAAAGAACAAGGAAGGAGAGCATGCCTTGTCAAAGGAGTGGTGAATGAGGAGACACCAAGTTGTGGGAGAGCCAAGTGTCTTTGAGCCATTGAACATGGATTAGTCTGGCAGTAGTATTGAATGTGAGGAGAGGAGGTGTGCTAAGGGGTGGGACTGTTGATCTCAGAGGTTATGTAGCTGTGGTCAGGACACTCTTCTGAATACAAAGAGGGACCCATAAATGATTGGAACACAATTAATGACATTTATAAAGAACAGGCTAGGTTGAAGGGGGAGAATGAATTGGAAGAGGACAAAATGGGACAAAAAAGACCGGTTGACCGAGTCTTAAAGTAATACTATTTAGAATAATGGCTGCTGAGATAAAAGTGGAAGCATGGAGGAAAGAGAAAAGCACACAGATCTAATGCAGAATTTTTGATGGAACTTCATGATTGGTTGGATGTCTGTGTGGGAGGGTGCAGGGGAAGTGTGGTAAAAATAAAAGATGTTTTTCCAGTCTTCTGGCTTGGGCAAATGTTTAGATAGTGAGTAAAGAAGCAACGCACAGAAGGAGCAGATCTGAGTGGGGAGAGTGACTTTACAATGGACTTACTGATTTTGAGGTGTTAAAAATACATCCAAAGGGGGATGTGCAGTAGAGATTTGGACATGTGTGTCTGGAGCTTTTGGGTTCAGTCTGAGCTGAAGACAGATGATCAGTGAGCCTTGGAGACTTGGAAGTGAATGAGATCACCCAAAGAGAGCAGAAGCAGTGCCAAGAGTGCTGAGAATCAAACCCTAGGAAGAACCAATGTTTGAGGGGAAGAGAGAGGAAATAGGTAAAACAAAGAAGGCTGAGGACAAGGGGTCACAGAATTCAGAGGAAAATGAGGCAAGAGTAATTTAATAGAAGCCAAAAGATAGGGAAACTATCAAGTAAACAGTGCTCAACCTTGTTGACAACTGCAGAGTTTAAAGAAAGAATTGCAAAGATAATTGTAATATCTTCAACATAGGTCTTTCCTTTTCTTTTCAGAATGTTCTTTTGTATTTGGCCAGGATAAAAAAAGAAAGGAACCCCATAGAGATTCTAATACTACATATGTTTTTGGATATATTGGCCTAGAATGTTCTTTCACTTAGAGATATGGAGAGATAATCTCCTCTGGAGTTTTGAGCCAGATGAGTTTGAATTGGCAGCCTGATAGTGGGCAAGTTACTTAACACTTCTAAGTCTCGATTTCCTAGTCTATTAACACAGATAAATCACATATATCACATATAAATTTTATGAATATTAGAAAATAATTTGGAAAATGTTCCACATATAGTTAGAAATCAGTTATATCTGTATTTCATTTTCTGTGTCATATGGAAATTGTATATCTGAGCCAATTTTAACATTTCAAGTTATTTATATTTTATATTTATATTTTTAAAAGTCATTTTAAATAGATTTTTTGATATTTCATAGAAAATGTTTTGACTTCTCGTTGAATTGTTAATTTTAAATCATGTACACAAGTCTAAAGCCATATTCATCGAAATTATTTTTAAGTCTTAAGAGAGGGTAAATTTATCTAAGATCTTTGGGCCATTCAGAGAGAGGATTGTTTCATTGATAGATTAAAGGAGGTCAATGAATTCTCCTAATTTTATGCAAAATTGTGTGTACTTGTGCACAGTGTGTGTGTGTTTACAGAGACACAATCAAACTTTTGAACAGCTTCTCAATGAGTTCCAGTCACAAAAAAGGCCCAGTACTTCAGCCCTAAAGGAGCCACACATAAATTAGATGAACAAAAGGCTCTTCATTCCCCATCTTCATCATTTTAGAAGCAGAATAGATTTTAGCCTTGAAACCAACCAGGAATTTTTTTTTAGTGAAATCCATCTCTACTACCTTCTTCCTTAACATAGAAAATAATCAGTGTGTCTTAGCTGGAAAACCCCTTGGCTTGGTCCTCTGCCTCTCACATTGTCATCTTATAATTTTTATTCATTCTCTTACTACCCAAAGTGTTACATATTCTACATCAGCTCATTCTATTTTTATCACCATTTACTTTTCCCTACCATCACCACTCCTGGAACACTGTGTTCTTGAAGGTCATCAGTGACTTACAAATTAGTAAATCCAATTGTTATTTCCTATGCCTCGTCTCAGAATAGTTTGCAGGATTTGACATTGCTGACAACTCCTTGTTCTTTGAAACTCATTCCTCCTCTTGTAATAATAATAAGTACTATAAAGAGTACTGTGTACCAGATTTTGTGATCTCAGTTCTTACAAAACTCAAAAGTAGGCATTTTATTACTCTCATTTTATAGATGAAGAACCTGAAGATTTGCATAGCTTAGAAAATTTGTCTAAGACGACAAAGTATCCAGGGCATCTGAATTTAAAGTCAGTTTTCTTAGCCAATAGAGGATTTATTTGCCTGCCATTCATACCACAGCATCTTGATCAGTATAGTACTGACAAAATGCCCAGCATTCAGTGTGATTGTCGCTGGTTAACTCTTAATTCTGATATCAAGATGTTTTTCTTAAAGTTACCTCTGTCACAACTTTTACTTACTCCAACAAATATGGACATATTGATTTTTCTATGTGGTTTGTAAAGCAGCACAAAAATTTCAGAATCCTAAATGGTAACACCCCCATTACTTTATATTGCCAAATTCATGTCATAAACACAACCAACTGTAAAAACGACTAAATGACTCTTTTAACTGTTATGTAAACAGTGTTGGATGCTTCATTAGTTGGCCAGACTACATATTTTTACAGCAAAATTATTTGATTTCAGGATAACTGCAGATATTCAAAACTATGTTTCAGAATGCTTCACTTAAATATTTACTGAGCTATCAAGTATTTTGTTTCTATTTTTTGGGGGGTCATATTTTTGGATTTCAAATAAATATGGTGATGAGTGTCCTAAAGAACACCACGCTACCTCCAAATTGCTCAGTTTTAGAGCATCATCAGGTGCCTCTGACTTAAGAAAACTGTTGATATTGTCAATAAAAGTTTAATGCTATGTTAGAAATAAAAGATAACAAATATTTGAGATATATTCCTTCTTTCAATAAGCCACTCTGTTTTTCCAGAAATAGCAAAAATTATACTATAAGCTGTAATCACTATTTGCTTATTTTTGTTGCTGATATGTTTATTCCAAAATGAGCAGACCTTAAATATATTATGCCCTGTGATTTTCCCATTTTTTATATTTTTATCTTAAAACTCACACATACTTGTAAAAATTTCAAATACTTCAGAAATCTTAAAAAGTTAGAATATTCCTTAATCTCAGCACTTGGAGCTAATCAGACTAAACAGTTTGCTACAGATCTTTCCAGACTTTTTTTTTCTGTATAGACCTGGAGAAACAGACAGTACTCTAAACATAAGCTTCTAGTATATATCTAGAAATAAAAGTATTTAATAGATAATATTTTATAGCTATATCTTATTAATGGTTTATTTCTGTTAATCATAAAAGGTATTTTTTGATATTTAAAAACTGCTTCATTTTCTTGTACTGCTGCATAACATGCCATGGTATGAATTTTCTATTATTAATGTACTCAATCCCCTCGGGATCAACATTTAGGTCTTTGATATTACATTCAGGTCTTTGATATTACAAACTAAACAACAGTAAAACTTCCTGTACCTGAGTGACTATTCCTGCAAGATCAATTCCTGGAGGTGAAATTGCTATATCAAATAATTTAGATTTATGCTTTTAATAAATATTCTTTTCAAAATTTATTTAAATTTACAACAACCAGTATGTGAGAATAATTTTTTTCTATTACTTGCCAACAGTAATGATTATCAGTTTTTTGAATCTTTGCTTGTCCTGATGGGTGAGGATGATTTCTCATTGCTGCTTTAATTTACACATTTTTGGTTAATTAGGAGGCTTAGACAATTTTCTCTTATTTATCAGATCTGTGTCCTTCTTTCTCTGTTCTTTTCCTTTGCAAATGTTTCCTTTTTCAGTTGTGAGAGTGTTTTACATACTATAGAAATTAACCCTTTGTCATATATGTTGCAAATTATTTTTCCACTTTCCCTTTGGCTTCCAGATTCATTTATGATGTCTTTTGCCACACAAACATTTAAATTTTTTATTTAGCCAAATTTGTGACTCATTTTCTTTATGGCTTCAGGGTGTTGTGTTAGCATAAAAAAGGCATTCCTAGCCTTACAACTATAAAAATGTTATTCTCCTTTTTTTAACATATTTATAATTTTTAATTTTATATTTGTAACACTAACTCTTCTGAAATTTATTTTCTTACGTTAGAAACTGATCATTGTGAGGTTTTTTGGTGCTATTTATTTGCATAAGTTGCTCTTTTAAAAGTACTTTGAACTGCTACATTTGTGCAAAACCGATGCTCTTTTTTGACTGAATTTGAGCTTGGACAGAAATTCTGCTCTTTGTCTTCTGAAGCTGTCCTATTTGTTGTTCTTCACTTATTTACTCCTTTCTGATAGTCTTGCTCCTTCTATTATTTCCTTCTTTTTTCTTTCTTCTGATTGTCACTCACCACCTGATCAAATCCCCTTGCCTCTCCCTCCAAAATACATTACATTTTCACTTTCTCCATCTCTATTTCACCCTCCATGTTCAAATCAATGGTTCTACTTTAATTTTTTTACTTATATGAATTTATGAGGTAGAAATGCAATTTTGTTATATGTATAGATTGTGTAGTGATGAAGTCAGGGCATTTAGAGTATACATCACCTGAATAACGTGCATTGTACTCATTAAGTGATTTATCACCATCCACCCTTCTCCAACGCCCCCCATTATTCAGAGTCTACAATGTCTATTAGTCCAAACTCAATTGTCCATGAGTACACATCGCTTAGATCTCACTTATAAATGAGTGCATGTAATATTTGACTTATTGTGTCTGACTTGTTTCACTTAAGATAATGACCTCTAGTTCCATCTATGTTGCTGAAAACAACACAATTTCATTCTTTTTTATGGTCAAGTAATATTCCATTGTTTTACATATATATATGTGTGTGTGTGTGTGTGTGTGTGTGTGTGTGTGTATATATACACCATATTTTCCTTATCCAGTACTCCACTGATGGACACTTAGATTGATTCAATGATGTTACTGTTGTGAATAGCTCTGTGATAAACATATGAGTGCAGGTATCTTTATAATGATTTATTTTCCTGTGTATAGATACCCAGTAATGGGATTGCTGGATCAAAGGCTAGAACTATTTTTTGTTCTCGAATGAAAAGTTGTTCTCATTTGCATTCCCAATTGGTACTACTTTCATAATTTCATAATTAATCTCCTGCTTCTGCTTTTTACCTTTCTCCATCTACTTAACATATTTGAGCAGGGGGTACCCTTCTGAATTTATAAATCAGAGACTGTTATTTCTGTACCTAAAGCCCTCCGATGACTTTTCATTGTTTTAGAATAAAATTCCAACTCTTTACCATGGTCCTGCATGAACTGACTCTTGCCTACTTCTTTGTCTTGTTCACCATTCTGGGGTCCACTCTGGTATGCCCTTGTACCTGCCATTCCCTTTTATTGGACTCCTCCAATACAGTTATTTGCCTAACTAGAGTTTTCTGAACCTTTAAGACTCAGGTTAAACGTCACCATCTCAGAAAACTTTGCTGGCTAACATCTGTAGCCTAATTTATCCCACACCAAAACACCAATCACTCTATATCAAATTGCCAATGTAATGATCATCTTTGCTTTTTTTGGTCATAATCTGTAACTATTATTTCCAAATATTTGTTTACCTATTTATCATCTATATTTCTCATTAGAATAAAAACTTTCAGAGCTGTGTCTTACTTTTTAAACACTCTGTCTTCATAACCTCTCACAATGTTTGGTGCAAAATAGGAATCAGTAAATATCTTTGAATAAATGAATGAGAAATTGGTGGTGAGTTTTCTCTTCATTCATCTTTGGGGTATCCTTCAAATAGCTAACACTTTTCCTGTGTTATATTAGCGAAAAGTCAAGTGAAGGATATGAAGACAATGGGATAGTAGATCCAAAATAAATATTACATATTTTGTTTATCTTAAGCATTTTTTCTCATTTGTTTCCGTTAAATTCAATTTAACATATGAGCTGAGTATAAGGAAAAAATATCCTAGAAGAAAGAAGTTAGGACTGTGCAAATTGACGTACATTGCGCTGGTCAGATTGCACTTTGATAAATTTAAATCTGATAGAAGATAAATTCTAGGTGCATGTAACATTTAGTGTCTGCTGACAAAAGAAATTGAAAATGCTTATACAAACCACTCTCAAAGTAGGAGAAAGCCCTTTTGGGAAGCCCAGGTGAACTAGCAAGCACACTCAGGAGAATCCCATCTGTTCAGACATTGGCTGCTTCCTCAGCACTTCTTGGAACTAGGAAGCTCTTGGAAAGAGTGGGTTAGAGTCAGATGTATGACATTACTCCTTTCAGTTCTTGATCATCTACATTGCACCTTCTATAGTAAATCTCACGAGCAATTTGTTAGTTTTCATAACTCTTTATTCCCTCCTTATTTGAAATTAGGTTATCCTTGGTTAATTACTTAATCTTTAACTATGTATACAGTCTTTCCTAGGCAAGTCTGAAAGGGAATTCATCACTTTTTGTTCCAAAAATTTAACATCAATATAAAGTGATCCCTTTTTTCCTCCCAAGAAAACATGCATGTCTCCTCCTTTCTTAATAGGAAGTTTGTTAAGTCAAAATGTTACTTTATCTTCTCTGACAACTAGGAAGCTCATTTCCAAGTTTACTATTTAGTAATAACATTACTCCTCATTTTAAACATTTTTAGTTGTTTTTACATCTTCGATTTTTCTAAAATCATATTATATATGTATATGTAAGACATATGTATACAAGTACTACATATAGAATATATATACCTTTAGACTATGCACATTATTTTTGGAAAGCAGCACAGATACTGTGATTATAAATTTAAAAATGTCTATGTGATATCCCATTCAACACAGATGTTGGTCAGATTTTGCTTAAATAATCAAATTTCCTTTTTGGTAGTCTCTGTATCTTGTATATGCCTTGGAAGATAGAGAGAGAGGCAGACAGACAGACAGACATATATAGGCAGATAGATAGATAACCTGTCAACACTGTTGACAGTCAACACTGTCAACACTGTCACGGACTGTGAGTTCCGTGACAACGAAGATGATACCATATTAAAAACTCTATCATGAGGGCCTATTACAGTGTCTGGAACATTAATGTTCTGTACGCATATGTTTGCAGACTGTTTGTTGGAGGAAGTAGGGGAGAAAGAGAGAGAGACTGTTTCTTGACTGGATATCTGTAACAACAAATTCTTAGCCAGAATTGAATAACACAAAACAAATCTGGTTAATCTTCTTATGACTCACACTCATTGCATTTTTAAAAAACAGGTATCACACATCCCTTTAGTGCTTTCTCAAGCTAAATAACATTTCTTTACATAACATAGTTTCTAAAACCTTTAACATCCAAATTCTGGCATTCTGGTTGTCCCCGGGACTTACTGAAATTTTGTTGAAATATAATAACTGAAATTAACTCCCACAATACGCTCCTGTTAGGATCAGTATAGAATTAAACTCCACATTCCTGACACTCATGATTATGGCCTAACCTGATCTGTCTGGATGGGAATATTACTTCCAATTATTTAGGCATTATACATATAAAGAGTAGCCCAAGATTATTTGGGTCTTAATTATTCAGTTGCATCGCTATATTGGTTCCTGTTAAGTCTATGCTCACACTCTGTTCTTTTTCCACACGAATTGCTACAAATTAACCTCTCCATAGAACATTTAAAAAAATTCACAGTTAGAGATCTTTTTTTATGTTCACTCTTAAAATTTAATTTGTTTGGAAACATCTAGACCATCTTCAATCTTAATTCAACTAGCTATAAACTATTTTAAATTCTGTTGGACTCTTTTACTATATGATTATCCATATTGCTGATTAAAATGCAGAACAGGCTGTGATATAGGATAGATGTGGGATGATGCCAGGATATGAATGAATACATTTTAGGTACGTGTGGGCAGTTACATGTGGATTCTTTTAAAAATAATTAATTTGATCAAATTTCTCCATATTGTTCATAACAGTTGCCATTTCACTATACTGGTAAACTTTTTAAACTAAAACAAACATAAGGGCCGTGAAATCTTGGGGAAATATTTCAATGCAACTACATTGGATAAAGGAAAGCGCACACACACACACACACACACACACACCTGGCACTCAGATTGAAAAGAAAGGACAGAAGATATATAACAAATAATTCACATTGGAATAAATAAATAAGCCCAGTAAACAAACTGTGAAGTATATTTAACCTTAATAGAGAAAAACAAATTGAGATAACAATTTTACATAATAAATTAGCTAATTTTGGTGGTAAAGATGAAGAGAATGTTAAGTCACTCAAGATAGCTGGGACATTTAAAATTGATACAAAGCCTTTGAAAATCAATTTGTAACAATTTATCAAAAGCCATTAAACTTGGGAATCGTTTGACCCCATGAATATAGGAAAACCTCTAGACACGAACATTTCATTACAGCATTACCTAGCAATAGTTAGTTGGGGAATGGTTAAATTAATTAAGATCTAGCCAAGCTGCTTAAGGAAATCTGTTGATCATGAGAGTTCTCCATCTGACTTGTGCCAACAGTTCTAGATTCAGGAATTTTTTATGTAGACTCTTTATATGCTTTGTTTTTATTTTTATTATTTTGTTATATTTTCTTACAGAAGGGCCAGGGTCATGGTAGAAATTGTTCTAGTCAGATGCAAAAAAAAAGATGCTCTCAAAATGTAATACTGATTTATGGAGCTCATAGAGCTAGTCGAGTAATTTTTTAAAGCACCAGTGATATAGAGGAGCATAGATATTCCACACCAGTCCTGACTGATGTTCAAGTAAAGATAGGCGCATTGTTTGTCTTGTGCAGATATTTGGAAATTCTAGTAAATAAATGATACAGGAAAACACTGCTGTTCATTTTATCCCAATATTTTCTATTTCCTTTTCTTCACCTCTCATAAGGTGTTGGGGGGAAATTCAGAAATTATATGACAATCTGCTTGGTCCTTGAAAGACACGAGATTCTGCTATACTCTAAAGAGAAAGAAAAATATTTCAGGCAGAGAAAACAGCATTACAGGAAAAAGTGTAAGGTGTATGGATGACATTGGAGAACGATAATGTATCTGGAGAAGAGAGTAGGGGTAGCGGGGATGGCAGGTGGTGGAGTGGAGGGGTTGGGAGAGTGACTGGACAGCACTGGAGAGGCAGGGAGGGGCCTTGTAAACTGCCCTGGAGAATAGGATAAGGATGTTATGCCATATTCTGCCACAGAAAACAACAAGAATTATTTTAAGCAGTCTGTAACATAATTATATTTGTGTTTTAAAAAGACTTCTAACAGCACGGTTCATCATTCATGTATACAGCAAAATGTGGTTCCTTTCCCATAACAAATACACTAAGAAGCCGTTTCCTAGACAAGGAATGCTATTTTGTTACTTCAGTTGCTGTTTGTAAAACCTATTATTGTATGTAATCCTGCTCACTGTTTTTCAGCAAGAACTGTTAGTTCTAGCCACAAATACTTAGCTTATCATTGCAATCATATATCTTCAGAACTGTAAACCAAGTCGGTCATAATAACCAGGTTCGAAAAGAGCTGGCATTTGGTGGGAGGAAAGTAAACAAAAATTAAGCACCTTTTATAATATGCATAAAGTCAATAAAATCTCCCTACCAATTAATACAGATGCCTATAGAACACTATATAGTCTATTACTGATTAAATATCAAGCATCCTTCACTTTTTTAAAGTTATTCTTGATAGAGGTTAATTATTTAATTTAGTTGGCACAAATAAGAATCTGTACTACAACCGTGACTTGCCACTCAATCCCATATTACAGAGTAATAAAAACTTGTTAAAAAATGAGTTGAACAATTGCAAGATTAAAATAATAATTAGTACAATTGCCATCATATATATGTGCGTATATGTACACACACACACATACACACACACACAGAGCCTGCCAAAGGGAAAAATACAGTGAGATAGTAACATAAATAATTCGCAAGATATGGTTATTCCTTCTCTTCAAAATAATGAATTATGAACTTTCATGTGCATACCTTTGCACACCATTATTTACAAATTTATTTCTTAAAAATAAAAATACAGCCAACACATATAGAGTTCAGAATAACTTTATAAATCACTATATTTGTTATGCATCAAATATCAGACCTTTCATGTACATATATAATATATACATACTGATATGGTTTGACTGTGTCCCCACCCAAATCTCATCTTGAAATGTATTTCCTGTAATCCCCATGAGTCGTTGGAGAGACCCGGGTGGGAAGTAGTTGAATCAAGGGGGTATGATAGTGAGTGAGTTCTCACGAGATCTGATGGTTTTGTAAGGGGATTTCTCTCTTTGCTCGGCACTTCTCCTTCCTGCCTTCATTTGAAGAAGGACATGTTTGCTTCCCCTTCCACCATGATTGTAAATTTCCTGTGGTCTCCCCAGCCATGTGAAACTGTGAGTCAATTAAATCTCTTTCCTTTGTGAATTACTCAATCCCAGGCAGTTCTTTACAGCAGCGTGAGAACAGAATAATGCACATACCTTTAGCATTTTATTCTTTATTTCACAAAATTTGCTAATGATTGTGTGTTATGCAAACAAAGTCACTGTGAAAATAAGCCTCGTTTTATAGAATTGATAAATCACAGATTAGAAAACAAGTTTCAATATTTTTATTGAGAGGACTTTGTTGCTAAACTAGTATTTTATTTTCAAAACAGCAACGTCTTAACCTCTTTATCTTTAGAAAACCCCATCATCTCAGCCCAAAATCTCCTTAAGCTGATAAGGAACTTCAGCGAAGTCTCAGGATACAAAATCAGTGTGCAAAAATTATATTGTATCATATTTTAAAGGGCTAGTCTGGGCAAGATGGTGAAACCTCTTCTCCCCAAAAAAATAAAAATAAAAAAAATTACTCAGCGTGGCTGCCACTGCTATATAGTCCCAGCTACTCAGGAAGCTGAGGCAGCAGGATCCCTTGAGCCCAGGAGTTGAAGGCTGCAGTGAATTATGATTGCACTCCAGGCTGGGTGACAAAGTGAGACACTGTCTCTAAAAAAATAAATTAAAAATAAATACGAAAATACATAAATAGGGACATTTTCCATTTCCATTTAGTGATAGTAATACTCTAGCTTTTGAAAATTATTGGACCGCAGGCAATGGGCTATTAGGCAGAATAGCTAAATTATAAATATTATTATATGGCTATTAAACTCATGATTTAGAGATTTTTAACATATGGGAAATACATAAGATATAATGGTGAGGGAAAAATATAGGTTCTCTTTTGATTGCCATTTCAAAAGAACAATAGTATATAAAAGATACTGAAAAAGACTATATTCAAATGTTGATAGTGATTATTTTTCTTTCCTGTTATAATGCAGAATTGCTATTTTTAATGTACACAGTTCTAAATTTTTACATGTTTACAAAGAGCATATATTAACACTTTTCCTGATTCACAATACCTAAATAAAAGAAAATGTGGTGATTTTGTTACAAAATGTTGAATTTGTCTTGCTCTGTCCAAAGGAACAGATAAACTAAGGGGATCTTTTAGCAATTTAGTCATTATCAGCATTTGTTGTCTACATATCTTACCCACTTGGTAATTGCCATGCTTGATCTCTTTGGTTACATACTTTCATTAATTTAAAATGAAAATAAGCTTTAATGAACTAAAATTATCATCATTACATTTGCTTACTATAGCTCATTAAAAGAGCCAAGAAAATTTGTGATTACAAGCATTTGTCATCATCAATTGAAATCTATAACTTACTAACCATATCTTATTCTCAATTCTGTATAAAGGACAGTAGCTGCATGAGTGAGCCTGTGGCTCTTGGCCATCTGGTCACTTTCTTTAGGTAGTCTTTTCTGACCACCCCAGATTGATTTAGGCTCCACTTTGCTATGATCTCAAGGCACCTTGAACTTACCTTACTATGTGATACCATGTGATATTATTATTTATTTACACTCCCCACACTGAGTGACTGGGATGCTAATGTATTTGTGAGTAAATTTCTACTGCTTGACTCATGGCTCAATGCCTGGCGTATAATAGCACTAAATTAACACCCACTAGGCGGGGCGTAGTGGCTCACGCCTGTAATCCCAGCACTTTGGGAGGTCAAGGAGGGTGGATCACGAGGTCAGGAGTTCAAGACCAGCCTGACTGACATGGTGAAACCCCGTCTCTAGTACAAATACAAAAATTAGCCAGGCAAGGTGGCACGTGCCTGTAATCCCAGCTACTGAGGAGGCTGAGGCAGGAGAATTGCTTGAACCCGTGAGGCGGAGGTTGCAGTGAGCTGAGATCATGTCATTGCATCCCAGCCTGAGCGACAGAGCAAGACTCGGTCAAAAAAAAAAACCCCACTAAATACGTGGATATGAAAACAAAGGGATTTAAGGATTGATGGCTATATGTTACTGTTTTAATTCAAATTTTGAGTATCCAAGTAAGGCATTAATGAAAAAAAAGATTAATAATTTTTTTAAAATGTTAAAAAATTAATTAAAAAATGGAAAACAGTTTTTTATGGACTTTTCCATATGAGTAGGTGACTGGTGAAGGATCATAAAGGTCATTACTCATTAAAACACCTTGCCTTCAAGATTTACAATCTCAGAGTCCTATCATGAGAGTGTTGAAGTGAAAGGGACAGTCATACAAGTTGTCCTCCATCCTCCCTCTGAGTTCTTATGTCTCATGCGGATTATTTCACTTGAATTATGCCAGGATGCCTGCCCATGAGCAGGGACATCACAGCGCTTTGTTTAAAATTCTCATCTAAACCCCAAAGGTTCTTTCTCACTTCTACTCCCCACCTTGTTTATTACAAAGTATCTAGACCTACTAAAATCCTCTCACTTGTACCCAAAGACAATTTTTCTGTGTCTAAAGTAATACTTCACTCTAAGGACACAGGTCTCTTTGCTCCCAAGTAGATCACAGTCTAGTGAAGACCACTGAAAATCTCAGTGTAATGTGAAAAAAGCTGTGATTATATTGGGAAGGAGACAGCCAGCCTCACTTGTGCTAGTGCATGTATCTATAATATACTTTAAAATACGTTTTCTCTTTTCATGAGCCAGAAGGATAGCTTGGCTATCTCGAACAAAACTGAAATAACAGAAGAAAGAAAAGGACTGTGCATTACCCAGACTAATTTGATTAATAAGTAAAATTGGACCGATTTACTTAGATGTCAGAATTTATATGGAGAGAAATGAGCAATGAAATAAAACAAAATCTTTTGGCAGCCCCAGATTAGACCCAACAATTTGTGAATCTGAACCACTTATATTG
The DNA here is from genome assembly GCF_008728515.1 of Papio anubis. NCBI lineage: Eukaryota > Metazoa > Chordata > Mammalia > Primates > Cercopithecidae > Papio > Papio anubis. The sequence goes on along the minus strand of NC_044987.1, from coordinate 28,702,272 downwards.
TCTCATAGATCACAAACTACTTGTCACTTCTATATTCGATATTACTTATGCATCTCTGTGTGTGTTTGCCACCAAGTTATTTGCCCCTGTTAATATGCAGCTTCTTAAATGTTCAATTGTAACTTTAATTAACTGAATGTTCACTTGGCAACTGTCTTGCTTTCTTTGCTGTGCCACACACTTTATTGAAAAAGAAAATCAGACTTGACATTGGGCCTTACAAAGCTTATAATACGCTGGAAAGACAGAAGCAACTTATTATGAAATAACGTGATAAGAATATGTTAAATTAGAAGGTGTTGTGCATTGTATCATAATTGCCAAAGAAATACTATTAGGAGGGGCCAGATTTTATAAAAATTAGACTTAGAAAGTGAAGTTTAATCTTGAGTGAATGAGGAGGTAAAGAGGGGTATAAAAGAGTGTTGAACAGAGCAAATAAAAAGCCCTAAGCTACAAAAAGGGACGAGGTGGCACAGGAAAGCATCTCATTTGATATGAATGAATAGTGTTGGAGGGAGGGAGAACAGGTGGGGAGAAGCCTAATTATAAATTCAGGACTTTAGAAGCAAATAAAATAAAAGTTTGAATTTGATAACAGGGATGATTTGGACAGGGGATTGATAATTCAAGGACAGTAATTCTGTCATGGGTATGCAGTATCAATTTAGAGAATAAAGAGGATAGATGTAAGAAAATGAAATGAACTGAATTAATGTCTTCCTCCTCTCTCATCTCTTATTATTTCTTATTGTTTTGGGTTTTCTTCAGTCTAAAGTTTTAGCTGACTTCCCATCTCATCTCCACAAAAGAACCTGTACTCCAAATACGTCTGTTTAAGCTTCCACTTTCCCAATTTCAAAACCATAGCACTGCTTTAATGTCTGTCATCATGTTTTTTCATTTGTAGAAACACTTCCATTCTTCCAAAACTGGCTCTCTGGTGTAGAAGAGCATAGCCTCTGGAGCAAGGCCTGGATTCAGCACCCAGCTTTGCTGTTCATTAGCTATGTGAATTGTTGGCAAATTAATCATCCTCTTTGAGTTTCAGAGTCTAAGTTATAAATTGACCGAAACTACAACTTGCCTTGATTTCACTAGAAATATGTAAAGCAATGTGCATTAAAATACATCATATGCAGTGTTTAGGGGCCAAGCATGTGGCTGACTATAATCTTAGTGCTTTGGGAAACTGAGGCAGGCAGACCACTTGAAGCCAAGAGTTCAAGACCAGTCTGGGCAACATAGCGGGACCCCATTTCTCCAAAATAATAAATAATCAAAAAGAAAGAAAAATGTTTGTAAAAAGTATTAAAAGTGTTTAGGCACAGACCTCTAAGCATTAATATAACCACAGTAAACACAGAAATAGTAATTTGTAACATCCCCTGAGCCTCATATATACAAAATAAAATGCACACTTCAATGGCTGATGGAGGTGAGAGAAAAGGGGTCTTGAGAATTGTAACTTGGGAAGACGGTACTGTTCACCAGGAAATACATATGAAATAAAAGGTCCTAAAGCAATATTACGAGTTTGTTTCGGAGCTGACTGAGTTAGCTGTCAAGTGTGTCATAGTATATTATGTTTTATTTTCTATGTTATAAGAAAGGTAACTTCTATAGGTGCTCACTAATGACTCAATGAATTAGTGTGATTTGAAAAGATGAACTTTATTATGCCATTATATGGATTTCTGTTTGAAAATGAACTTAAATTCAAAAGATTCATTTTTTAATGTGCATGTGTTTCACAGCTGACAATGTTGGCATTTCTTAGAAGATTTATGCATATTTCTATTTATTTATTTTTTGTCAAATTCAAAGAAACTAATTTTAAAATGTCAATTTACAATCTGTTCAGTAGACTATGAGCTTCTTGAGGGCACAGTCTATATCTATTTTTCCTTTATATCCCCTGAATATAGTTCATAGCACAGTATATTTGTTGTAAACTCTAGTAAAAATTGTGGTAAACCCTTAGTAAATATTTCTGAATGCAAATGTGCATCATTATTCAAGCTGTGAATCTGCAGATCAAGTGTAATTGCACTGGAGTTTAGAGACTATTAAAGAAAAACAAACTTATCTTCCATGACCATGCTTTTTTATCAAAGAGTCTCTAGATATAACTCATTAGAATAATTGAAGGCAAGTTTAGGAATCTCTAGAATCACAGAAATACAAATTCTACATTCTTAAGACCTGTATTTCAGACTTAGTTAAATAACAAAACCAGACTCACAGACCTGGAAGAGAGTCTCTGAAATCACATAAATGACAACCAGTTTACTATTTACAAAACTTTTCCGTTAGCCTATCCTAACAGAGCCTCAAAACAATGCTGAGAAAGAACTACAAATGACCTGGAAACTGATACTTTTAGAAGTAACCTGGTGGTTGGTGCACTTAAGTTAAAAACAATTTCTTCCACTTCCCAGTTACCACATTGGGCAGGTTACTCAACCTTCCTAAGTCTCAGTTTCCTGATCTGCAAAACAGAGACAATGGTAGTAACCTAAAGGGCTGCTGTGAGCTTTTGAAAAACTTGCTTGTGGCCAGGCACAGTGGCTCATGCCTGTAATCCCAGCACTTTGGGAGGCTGAGGTGGGCAGATCACGAGGTCAGGAGTTCAGGACCAGCCTGGGCAACATAGTGAAACCCTGACTCTACTAAAAATACAAAAATTAGCAGCATGTGGTGGCACGTGCCTGTAGTCCCAGCTACTGGGGAGGCTGAGGCAAGAGAATCACTTGAACCTGGGAAGCGGAGGTTGTAGTGAGCCAGGACTGCGCCATTGCCATTGCACTCCAGCCTGGGTGACAGAGCGAGTCTCTGTCTCAAAAAAAAAAAAAAGAAAGAAGGAAAGAAAGAAGAAAGGAAGGAAACAATGAAGGAAGGAAGGAAGGAGAGAGAGGAGAGAGAGAGAGAAAGAAAGAAAGAAAGAAAGAGAGAGACAGAGAGAGAAAGAAAGAAAGAGAGAGGGAGAGAAGGAGAGGAATGGAGAGGAGAAGAGAGGAGAGGAAAACTTGCTTGTAAAGTGCTTAACACAGGGTCTGTTGCATGTACCAAGCTATTCCTGTGAATACTTTACTACTCGCCAAAGGACCCTCAACCAGAAATCAGACTGTAAAAGGACCCTCAACCAAAAATCAGACTGTAACTCAAGTCTCTGTTCACAAATTATACGATTTTTACCTATTTAAAGCCATGCTTAAGAGTTGGCCATTGTTAAAACTTCAGATTGTAACAGTCCCCAAATTTCCTAAGTTGCCTGTATTATTTTCTGGGTTTGCTGCATGATTTTGAAAATAAAACATTGCCAGTTATATTCTGGGTTTAGGTGAATGTCAGAAAAGCTTTAGAAAACGCATTCTAAAAAGTACACATTCTGTAGAGCTTGCACCAATATTTTATGAAATGATTTCAGGGTGTGTAATTTGGGAGTGGTGTTTGAGGACTATGGATACCTTTGTCTATGTAACTGTGATGATGACACTTCACACATGTGTAGTACTTCACAGTGTTTCAAAAACGAGGCACTAATAAATTCAGTGGTACACAATGTTTCTGGTAAGTGTATTGACAGTTAAAGCTACAACTTTTCTTTCTCAAATATTTGCAGTAAGATGTAGTAGTCTTATATTTAAATATTTTCTAAAATAATAATATTAGAGACTTTAAATTATCTTTAATTTTCCTTCGAATACAAAATAGTATGGGGGAAATTAACCTCTCTATAGGAAAATAACTGCTTAAGAGTGAAATAAAATGTCAGTATTTGAATTACAAGCATACTAGGAAACTTCAGTTTAAATATATAATTTATGACTTGGAAGAAAAAAGTCAGGATTAGAAGAGGAAAGACGGTGTAAAGATCAGTCTTAGTGCTGATAACCATAGTAACTGTCAAGCATAAGAATATATATTATACTTTTCAGTGGTTTTACTTGAGGAGAAGTGGCTAAATAAAATTGAAATATGAATGTAGAAATTACATTTTTGACAAAGGGAAACACTCTGAAGGACATTTTAAAATTTCTGTGGGACTCACAGGGGTGAGTCTTGTCCTGGATTCATGCCATTTCACAGATCATTAGAGACATGAGAAGAGGCTGCTCCTGCCCACCTGCCCGGGCTGTGGCCTCAGTCCTATGCAGAGCTTCCAGCTCCGAGCATCCCAACCAAATCGTCCCTTTCGGTGACCCTCATCATCACTGCACTGGAAATTGTGTTAGTGATTAAGGGCAGACTTTGGCCTTGAATATGCAGCACTATTAACAAATTTTCACATTTTCACTTAGAATTTAAATATCACAGTAAATCCTATGCTCATATATTTTAACTGTTTTCTATAAATCATATTCTGAAATAAAAATAAGGTACTCCGTGTAGTTTAGAAATAGGAACTTATAGAAGATAATCTCTATAGCACTGCTATGGAAAGCTACCAGAAGACCTAGAGAGCTGAATATTTCATATGAACTCAGAGGCAGCATTGCCTCCCAATTCTGTTTTCATGCATGTGTGCAGAAAGAACTCAAAACACTTGCGTTTAGTTATCAAGTGTATTTATAATCCGTGAACATGAAACAGATAGATTTGGAATACAAAATAAGGAGCTTCCAATACAAAAAGAATAAAAGACAAATACCTTCTTGCTTTTCATCAGTTCGGTTCTTATTAGATGATTTCTCAAATTGGATGCCTAATAGTATAACATTTTCATGTTTATTAAAGGCAGGTATTGTTCACGAAATGTACATTTGAAGGCAATGGGGAATCAAAATTGCAAAAGTGGGAACAGTATAATATTCTTTACTTCTCTCATAATTTCCCATCACTTTCATTTTTATCCCTCAAGAATACCTTGCCATTTTACATTTTGTTCAAGGTCAGTCTCTTTTAAAGTTCAGAGTGACTTTTTATTCAAAGTCTCATTTACTTTCCTCACCCTACCTGACACACATACCAAATCAAAATATTGTATGTTTTTATCATTTTCTTTTCTCCATAGACATAATCACCTAAGTGATCTATACAATTCCAGCCTAAAATAGAAAGGATTTCCACCACCTCCCCTCTTTTTCCCTTGTGTTCCCAGGTTTCGGAAGTCCATTTTCTAATGTCTAGCCTCATTTAATGCAGCCATATGGTGATACTTCCTCACTGGTGTGACAAGGTCATTGTTAACATATGCTTTGGAAAAAAGGATGCTTATTTAATCCATGAGCTCTTTGTAAAGGGAAATCATAAAACGATGACATGGAGTGACAGTATCACTCAACAGTGAACCAATTCAAACAAACCACAGAAGCAAAAAATGCCCAAGTCTAACTGCACTCAACTAGAATTGAATCAGTGCAGTGTATGTACCTACCATCAAACCATACCATTCCTCTCAGTCCGATGTGTTTGAATTTTACCACATAATCATTCAATCTGTTGCCTTTTCAGCTGGTTTTAATAGAACAATTATCTGAGCATGTTGCAATACAAAATGATTTTAGTGATATTGTTAATCTAAAATCTCAAGTAGGGGACAGAGAAGAATTTAGAACATTTATAAGACTAAAACTCTACCAAATGCGGTTTCACTTAGATATTTTGTGCTCCCCATTATTGTGGAGAAAATAACCATTTAAAAATAGTTTTATGAAGCTAGATAATTTTAATGATATGAGGTCTGAATAGAAGCTTTGTTATCCTTAACACTAGCAGTGGAAATACACAATTATCTCAATACATTTTATGATATTAACAACAGAATTCTACACTTGTCACCTTTAAACAATCGTTTTGCTTACAATAACATTATATGAAATTTTATTATAATATAATTGCTATTTAAAAAGTAATGTTTTTAAATTGGATTGAATTTCTCTGAGGAATAGTATCACCGGATTTAGTGCACATTGTGTAAGATGAATCATCTCAGGAAACAGGTTTGCATTCGTTAGCACAATTTTTTGTAAATATTCACTGAGTGCCTACCGTATGCATCATACCATACTAGGCACTGCAGAGAATTCAAAGAAAAGTCAAATAAATACTCTGCCCTCATGAAGTTTGGAGTGTAGTAGGAGAAATAAAACATGTAAATAGATAATTAACATGTAGACTAGAGAGTGGTAAATGCCTGCATGTTTTAGGACATGTTTTAGGAGAGTGTCTCCTACATGTTTCAAGGTAACCGAGAAATTTCCAAGCCAGGAGAATATGGCAGTGCATCTTTGAAACCTAAGCAGATTTTTAATAACTCATATTTAAGGGTCATTATAGCATATTTTTACTTTAACAAGTAGGTAAAATAAAATACAATTTGAACATAAAGATTCTTAAAAGCTAAGCCCAGGTGCAAATGACCACGAAGGAGGATGGCTTATCACGGATGAAGAACCAGTTCCAAGTTAACACAGATAATTTGAGTCTAAATTCTTTTTTAAATTCATTCATTTATTTTTTAATTGACAAATACAAATTGTATATTTTTAATTATGTACAACGTGATGTTTTCTAAACTCTTACAATGATATATTTTGCTACTCATACATTATGTACATTTGAACTAATGTCACAGTGTTACTTGATAGATGACACAGGTTGCTTTTTCCGATAGAACCATAGTAGGATCCTGAAGTTGTCAGTTGGAACACATAATGGAAGCCATGCATGGTGATTAATGTTAAACCAAAGTAGCAGGCAGGTCATGCTGATGGGAGCAGTGAAAGATGTTGTAAAAGAGATGGACCAGAAACATTGTGTTCAACTACAGGCTAACAAGGCCTGGAGCATCCACAAATAAGACCCAAAAGCAGAGTGTAGACGCAGCTACCCTGAACCTGCTGACAACTGGATTCTCTAGATCATATTGTTTTATTCCAGAAGTAATACATAAATCACTTTTAAACAAATATGATCAGGGCAAAGTAGTGATGTTTTCAAATACAGATTTTTCTCATCTGGAATCTGCACTTTAAGAGGTGTGTGTGTGTGTGTTTTCTCCATACTAGTTTCTCCCATAGTAGTGCATATTATTTGCACTCCATTTTTAAATAACATATGACAATTTGGCATTTTAATTAAAAATCACCATTCTCCCTTTACTCTATTTCAATGTCTCTTCATTGATCCTCGTTTTTTTTTTCTTTTACAATTTTGCCTTTATAATACCTCAAATTTACTATCATTCTTTCACTTTGTCTGTACTCTTAAGGAATTGCTTTATTTCTTTTTCTATCTTTCCTTGAAGGATCAGAGCTCACTGTCTCTTCCTTCTCTAGCTTTCCCAAGATAACATTTATTCTTTGTTTTCCTTATCATCCTTTACTTTTTTATTAGTGAAGTTGCCGACAAATCCTTTTCTATTACCAAGCTGTTTTCAAATCAGTGTAGTACACATAGGAGACGATCAGCAAACATTTCCTTAAATACTCAATATTTCAGTAGCATGTCTTCATTTTCTCTTAAAATGATGAACCAACCAAGAAAGCAAATAAACATAAAGCCAAAAATGCATCTTATTTCGCTTTTACTTGGAATAGGAATACTTAACTTAATCACATTAACTCCATGGGAAGGAGAGAATATTCATGCTATATCAGATCTAATGTAGTGCCCCTTCTCTTTCCAACTCTGAGTTGAGCATTTCTGCATTCATTAAGTTCACTGATTTACTTTTGGGATAAAAGTAGAAAGAAAAATTTGGTGAAGGGACAAATACAAACGTGAAATATATTTTAAAATTCTTTTTTTTTTTTTTGAGACGGAGTCTTGCTTAGTCGCCCAGGCTGGAGTGCAGTGGCGCGATCTCAGCTCACTGCAAGCTCTGCCTCCCGGGTTCACGCCATTCTCCTGCCTCAGCCTCCCAAGTAGCTGGGACTACAGGCACCCACCACCACGCCCGGCTAATTTAAAATTCTTTTTAAACAGATGGAATTAATTTTATGACAATAAGTTAGTTTAATGACCAATATTTGAATAATAGTTGTAAAAGGGATCAGATGTTTCTTGCCATATGAAGATCTCAGCATCACAGTCATATTTCCCATTCACGACTAGAGTCAATTATTTCTTGTATGTCATAGTATTTTTGAAAATAGAAATAATATTAAATGAAAGAATTCAAAGAATTTTTTCTAAGAGAAGTTCAAGATATCTTACATATTCAATTTAATATTTTGCTTCAAAATCATACCCTGTACATTTTTAATTCACAATGATGTTGCCATCATACTTTTCACATTAAAATAAAACCATGATCATTATAAACAAATTAGGAAGTATCAATAAATAATGTTGTTTCTTTTACCAGGAAAATTAAATTACTTTCCTGAAGTGACATGAAGTTTCAACACAGCTGAAACTATTGGTCTATATCTTTTTAGTTACTGTCCAGTGTTCTTCCATTGTTCCATAGTAACCTTACTGATATAAAAGTAGTAACAAATCACAGACTTTGAATAGAGCAGTAAACACTACATTTTTCACAGCCCCTTTTACAGATTACATCTTAATTTCCGCTGAAATATGAAAATGACAATGAATACATGTTTCCTATTTTTTATGCTGCTTATAGCTTGGCAGCATTTGTCATACTTGTAATGATTTTTTAAGTCAGTAATAAATGATTAATCGGAAAAATAGGTAGATAATATTTTTATTATGAGAGCATCATTTATATTAATTAATAACTACATTTGAGCTTTTGAAATACAATCTAGTTTATTTCTGACAAATGATCGGATGCAGATGTTTCCCTAACATTCAGAAAAGGAAAATAAAGGGAAGACATTTGCTCACTTAAAAAGCTAGATATTTCCTAAGAATTTCAAACCCCAAAAATGCAAAACAAGAAAATTAATTTTAAAAAACTCATCTTTTTCTTGTATTCTCAGTATTTCTTAGCAACACATGTACACTTTGTGGTTTATTTGGATAAATATTTTTAATTATGAAATTAACATACCTGGGGGTAGAAAATTTGAAAAATGCAGTTATAACAAACAAAACAATTAAAATAATAATTCTACTACCAAATAATAACAATGCATATACTCATTTTACTATTTTATAGATATTTAATTATATATTGTTCTATTCCAGATTAACATTTTATTCTATGCATTTTCCCATTGGATATTATTCAAAAATACTCTTTTAATTACCAAGTAATTATTTTATGAATGCTAGTAATTCATTTTTTGGAATGTTTTTATTTTTTCCAGTGTTTGAGAACTTAAGTACCAATTTGACCACACTTCTACTTATTACTATTTAATGTATTTCTATTTTAAAGGTTCTTGACATTTACTGTGAAATTGCTTTCCAAATGGACATATGTGTCCGCAGGCAGTGTATGATAACATCCTTTTCATCACATTGAATATTGTTATGCATTTTAGAATTAGATAACTAGTCATAGCTAATTATTTTCATTTTGTTTTGCTCTGTTTTTAATATATTTCTCAATATGCCATTTCTTTTGCTTATTCTTTGGTTTTCTATTCCTTTAACATGTAAAAATAAATTACATTAATTTGATGTTCTGAAGTCTCAAACAGAATATGTTTTATAACATTATTCTTAGCCTAATTATTATTTTTTATGATAAATAACTATGTTTACAATCATGGAACATTGCTCTATAGCTATTAATGAGCACTTATAATGTTTATGAGAATGTTTATCCAATATTTGTCATAATTTTGAAGAAAGTAAAAGTAAAATAAAATAGAGCTTTCATTTATTTTTTACATCTAGAATTATATTAGCATTTAGTAACAAGTAAGAATAATTATTACCCTCATATATTAAATAAAATTCGGAAATTATCAACCATATTAATTTTAATCTGAGCACTACAGGCGTTAGACCTAAGGGCAGGTCGTAAGTTAAACTTAAATTCTTCTATTGTATTCAGTTTTGGCCCTCCCTCACCATAGGCACTATCTTCCCAGCCCACTCTTGTCACTCATGCTCCTTATAGCAGTTACTGTAGCAGAAACTTGGGAATAACTTTTCTGCTTAATGACTTAGCTAAGAGTAGAATATAGAGTGTATAAATGGAAACAGACCTGGCAAGTAAGACATCTCTGATTTGGAGGATATATTTTTTATTCTACAAAGAATCCTTGAATACATCAAGATAGAGCATATCTTACAAACATATGGGCAACCATATGACATCATTCTGTGTCACTACTAGTTTTGGTCATGTGAATCCAAAGGGCCCTTTGATGATGTTACTCACCAATACACTTCCCACTCATATAAAATTAGATACCTCCCATCCTTAACTACCTTGTAGTAGGAAGAATGCCCTTCAGTCCACATTGTGTTACTAGGCCCAAAGCAGTGTTACTAGTAGTCTATTTCTTACAGCATACAAAACTGCTCTGTATCTGTTTGCCATGGCTGTCATAAGAAAATACCACAGACTGTGGCTTAAACAACAGAAATTTATTTTCCACAGTTCAGGAGGCCGAAAGTCTGAGATCAAGGAGGCAGCAGAGGTGATTTCTTCTGAGGCCTTTCTCCTTGGCTTGTAGATGCCATTATCTCCCTGTGTCTTAATATGGTCCTCCCTCTGTGCGTGTCTGTGTCCTAATTCCTCTTTTTATAAGAACACCAGTCGTATTGCATCAGGGCCCACCCTAATGACCTCATTTTAACTCAATTCTTTAAAGACCCTGTCACCCACATACAGTCACATTCTGAGGTACTGAGAGGTTGCAACTTCAATGCAGAAGCTTTAACAATGTATCCCATAACATGTCATTTGCAAGACTTGTCTGTGCTCTTGCATATTTAGAAAAGGAGAGGTGGTCAGCAGGCAATTCAGAACACAGGTTAAACTGCATCGCTCATGGATTCTGATTGAAATCCCTTATTTATGAAACAAGGTTGCATGTACACTTTGAGTCTGTGAAATATTATGGTGAAATTCCATTCATGTAATGGGTCACACCCAAGATTTCCTGGAAGGTTAGGGGTGACCCTTGCTCCTAAGTTGGGGCCTAAATCTTGGCAGTCATAAAAAAGTATTTCTTAACTAGGCTATACAATCAACATTCTCAATTTTAATGGAGAAAAAAAAAAGGCTGTCACCAGCACCTCTTCTCACTCACTCATCTACCCACCAAAGTTCCAGAAAACACCAGATGTATTTAATTGGTCTAGACGACATGTCCTAGATCCTGAGGTTGGGACTTTTGTTGGACTCATATTAATACCAAATAAGTTTGCTTGATATTGTTGAATCAAATACACATAGCTTAAAATCTTGTCTATGTTTAATTCTATTGCAAAGCCTTGTCCCCCACATACTATAACTATTCAGGTACATTTATTTTTGTGAAAGTATAGCATTATATCAGTCCATTCTCACACTGCTAATAAAGACATACCAGAGACTGGGTAATTTATAAAGGAATGGTTTAATTGACTCACAGTTCTGCAAGGCTGTGGAGGCCTCAGGAAACTTACAGTAATGGCCAAGGAAAAGCAAACACATCCTTCTTCACATGGCAGCAGCAAGGAGAAGTGCTGAGCAATAGGGAGAAAACTCTCTTATGAAACCATAAGATTTCATGAGAACTTACTATCATGAGAGTAGCATAGGGAAATCACCCCCATGATTCAACTACCTACTACTGAGTCCCTCCCACAACATGTGGAGATTATGGGAACTACAATTCAAGATGAGATTTGAATGGGGACACAGCCAAACCAAATCAAACATCTCATATCTTATACCTATATTTTATTTCAGCTATAGATCATAGTTCAGTACAGTTTTCTATATTCATCATTCTATCTGTTTTTTGCTTTCTGAGAATATTATGATAGCATTCAAGGAAGTGACATCGATGTTAAGAACAAGAAAAGGAGAAGATCCTGTAGGATTCCTTAACATTGTTTTACTTTAGGAAATGTTGCCATCTATCAATTGTCAGCATCTCTGGGTACAATTACTTAACCAGCTTTAAAGCTGACTCTCTTATCTATTTTTATCCCATGTTTCTTTATGATTTACTCAGGAATTTTAAAGACACTCTGCCATATGTTTTGCTGAAGTGCTGATATCCTCGGCTCTCTTTTGTTCCTGGTCTCTTACAACAGTAATGGTGAGAATTAGCCTCATTAAGAGTAGTGTTAAGACTACTCAGTGGTTATAGAAAAGGGGATAGTGGTGCTTCTAACACAGTGTTAGATGCAATATTCCTGCCTCAGGGTTTTTGTTGTTGTTGTTTGTATTTTGTTTTTTTGAGACACAATCTTGCTCTGTCACCCAGGCTGGAGTTCAGTGACATGATCTCGGCTCAATGCAACCTCTGCCTCCCAGGTTTAAGCGATGCTTCTGCCTAAGCCTCCCCGGTAGCTGGGATTACAGGCCCAAGTCACCACGTTTGGCTAATTTTGGTAGTTTTAGTAGAGACGGGGTTTCACCATGTTGGCCAGGTTGGTCTTGAACACCTGACCTCAGTTGATCCACCCGCCTCAACCTCCCAGAGTGCTGGGATTACAGGCATGAGCCACCACTCCTGGCCCTTGCCTTGGTTTTAACTGAGTTATCAATATGATTGATATCAGATATCAGAAGAGTATGATAAAAACAGCATAGAAAGATTTTCAAAGGAAATTATTTATTACTTGATTTTGAAACAACTTATCTAATTCAAGGAGAAAAAAAATGTGTGGTGAGAGAAAGGATTATCGAAATATTTTTTCAGAGAAAGTGACTACCATGCTATGAGGTCTCATGCCCCTCTTTGCTGTCCCAAAGCTACATCAAGCTCAGTGATCTATAATTGTTGAGTCTAACACTTTATCTTTTTAGGCCAGGCACCTGTGGTTCACGCCTGTAATCCCAGCACTTTGGGAGGCCAAGGTGGGGGAATGCTTGAGATCAGGAGTTTGAGACCAGCCTAGCCTACATGGTGAAACCTTGTCTCTACTAAAGATACAAAAAAAAAAAAAAATTAGCCCAGTTTGGTAATAGGCGCCTGTAGTCCCAGCTATTCAGGAGGCTGAGATGGGGGCATTGCTTGAACCCAGGAGACGGAGGTTGCAGTGAGCTGAGATCATGCAACTGCACTGCAGCCTGGGTGAAAGAGCCAGACTCCATCTCAAAAACTAACTTAATTAATTAATTAAAAAAGAACATTTTTATCTTTTTAGAAAATCAAAATTGTATTTGCATAGTTGAAAAGGGATTGCTAGGAAATATGGTAAGGGCACATTGGCATAAGATGAACCTTAAAGAAGTTTTACTTATGCTGAGTTAGGAAATGATAGCCCATACCATTACATCACAATATGTAATTTTAAATAACAGGTATTATTTTACTTAGGTGAAAGAGAATAAATACTAATCTTTAATATATGTGCTCCTGAATTGATAAGAAGGAACTGTGTATAAGAAGTAAATAATAAGTTTCTAGAAGGTCTTACTAATGGTTTCTATTTTGGAAGTGGGAGGCCTGGGAGCCAAGCAGTGGGTGATGGTAGGAGAAACAAGAAACTCCCAGCTCTTGACCTCCACCCAACTCCCAGGCAGACAATTGCAGGTGCCACAGGGCTGAAGAGGCGCAATACAACTATTCTATTTTGGTTTGCAGATGCAGCTTTATAATCAGGAAGGGTGATGAGAAGGCAAAGCTGAGCAGGAAAAGAGATGGGTCGGGGGAAAGAAGTGAAGGGATAAACCTTGTAGCTGCAAAAAGACACTTTACGCAAGTCGCATTAAAAAGAATTTTGTGACACAACAACTGTCTTGCTAGGGTGAGCTACTTGTGCCAATGCCGAAGAATGACAAAATTCAGATGTGCTCCTTGGCAGGGGAGTCAACCGATTTGAAAGGAAAGTGAGCAGAAATAACAAACCCAGAATGCAGCTGTCTACTGCCTCAGGGCCTGCTTACACCCTCCTTCAAGCAGCTGAATAACCAAATAAAGCAACCAGTTCAAAGATTACAGAGAAAATTCCAACAGCATCTGTTTCAACAGGGAGGGGAAATCAAAGACAATTCATCAACACTATTTTGGGGGCAATTAATAGGAATGAGTGGAATTGCCCAGATTAAGAAGTGAAGTTTATACGAACAACAAAAGCAACAAAGAATTTTAGGGTAACTCTACAAAACTTCCTTTAAAAATGACATGAAGGACACCACTGAGTAGAATTAGCATTTTTAAATTGATGAATAAAAGAAAACGAGGATACAGTAGAAAAAATAGCACACAATGTAGAGCTGCAAAACCAGAACAAAAGTAATGATAGATCAGATATTACAGCTATGAAAGGTAGTGTTGATCAAACATAGAAATAATTTTCTGAAGACACATAACCGAGAGCAGAAAAAAAATTGCAGAAATTAGTACAAGAAAGCTTATCTTGAACAAAAGTTCAATCTCTACATAGAAAGAGTTTGTTATATTCCAGTGAGCTGGTTGAAATTAGGGTAAAGAAAGATTTCCTACAAGCCATGAAGGAAGAAGAAGGAGATTACCTACAAGGCAAAATAAAGTCAGTATGGTCTTTGAAATTTTCCATTAATATTAGCTAAGAGATGATACTGTGATAGTATGTACAGGCATTGAGGGAAAACCATATTAGCTAGGAATGTTTACCAAGCAATGTGCTTACTTAGATGTGAAAGCAATATCAAACATGCAATAATTTGGAACATAAGTCACCTATCACAGTCTCTAAAAGCAGTACCAGAAAATGTATTTCAATAAACAGAAAATTTGGTCAAACACAAAACTTACGAGGAAATTTGTGGTATTGTATATTCAGAGGAAAATTTAATTGTTTACACAGTAATTCAAGATGGACATGGTGGCTTCACCTGTATTTCCACACTTGGGGAGGTCTAGAATGGAGGATTGCTTGAGTCCAGGAGTTCGAGACCAGCCTTGGCAACATAGTGAGACTCTGTCTCTACAAATAGTTAAAAATTAGACAACCACCCAATAGCCATGGAAATCCTAAGCAAAAATAACAGAGCTGAAGGCATCACACCACCTGCTTTCAAACTATACTAAAACTGTATCCCTATACTATAGGGCTACACTAACCAAAACAGCTTGGTACTAGTACAAAACAAACTAATGGAACAGAATAGAGAACTCAAAATAAGACTGCACACCTACAATTATCTGATCTTTGACAAACCTGACAAATATAAGCAATGAGGAAAGAATTCTCCATTCAATAAATGGTATTGGGATAACTGGCTAGCCAAACGCGGAAGGTTGAAACTGGACCCTTTCCTTACACCATATACAAAAATTAACTCAAGATGGATTAAAGACTTAAATGTAAAACCTAAAACTATAAAATCCCTGGAAGACAACCTAGGCAATACCATTCAGAACATAGGCCCCAGCAAAGATTTCATGACGAAGATGTCAAAAGCAATTACAACAAAAGCAACTATTGATAAAAGAGATTTATTAAATGAATAAATTAAATGAAAGAGCTTCTGCACGGAAAAACAAACTATCAGCAGAGTGATCACACAGCCTATAGAACGGGAGAAAATATTTGCAAACTATACATCTGACAAAGATGTAATATCCAGCATCTGTGAGGAACTTCAATTTACAAGAAGGAAACCCATTAAAAAGTGGACAAATGACACGAACAAACACTTTTCAAAAGAAGACATCCAGGCAGCCAACAAGCACATGAAAAAAAACTCAGCACCACTGGCCATTAGAAAAATGCAAATCAAAACCACAATGAGATGCCATCTCATACCAGTCAGAATGGCTATTACTAAAAAGTCAAAAAATAATAGATGCTGGTGAGGCTGGGGAGAAAATGGAACACGTATACATTGTTGGTGGGAGTGTAAATTATTTCAACCATTGTGGAAGACAGTGTGATGATTCCTCAAAGACCTAAAAACAGAAATACCACTTGACCCAGCAGCCCCGTTACTGGGTATATATCCAAAGGAATATAAATCATTGTTTTATAAAGACATATGCACATGTAGGTTTACTGAAGTGCTATTCACAACAGCAAAGACCTGGAATCAACTTAAATGCCCATCAGTGACAGACTGGATAAAGAAAAATGTGGTACACATACACCATGGAAAACTAAACAGCCATAAGAAAGAACGAGATCATGGATGGAGCTGGAGGCCATTATCTTCAGCAAACTAATGCAGGAACAGAAAACCAAATACTGCACACTCTCACTTATAAGTGGGAGCTCAATGATGAGAGCACATGGACACATTGTGGGGAACAACACACACAGGGGCCTTTTGGAGGGTGCAGTGTAGGAAGAGGAAGAGGATCAGGCACGTGTCTGTAGTCCCAGCTACTTGGGAGTCTGAGGTGGGAGAATTGCTTGAGCCCTGGAGGCTGAGGTTGCAGTGAGCCATGATTGTACCACTTTACTCCAGCCTGGGTGACAAAGGGAGCCCCTGTATGAAAATAAATAAATAAATAGTCATAAATTACTAATGATTATTGTGGAAAAATGGAACCAGGTTTAACTCTGTAAATAAAAGCAATAGAGTATAAAAATAATATCAAATTATATATAATTCAGTGAAAAAAAATAAATGTGTTTACAAAAATACAGATTAGAAGATAAATGACATACTGGAGGAAAGTATGATAAAAGACACTGTGGAGAGTGGAAGTCGATATAGTGAGGGAAATAAGCATGTTATCTAGAGTTTTAAAGGTAACTAATTGATATTTTTTCCAAAAGGAAGTAGGGAAATGGCTGAAGAACATACAACTGTAGAGCAAAAGATAGAAAATTTAAAAAATATTATGGAAATCGAGAAAATTTAAAAATATAGAATAAGATGATAGTAATTGGATATTTACACAATAATAAATATTCTATTTTTAAAAATTGAATATTTAAGTTATTTAAATATTATTTAAAATAATGCTTTTTATACTATATAAAATAATGCTTGATACTCTAAAGGGTACACAACCAACTCGAATGCCTGAAAGAGTTTAAAGATAAAATATTTGCAAAGATATCAATAAATGCAAAAAAAAAAAAAAGAAAGAACTAGGAAGGGAAGGAAGCAGAGAAAGAAAAGAAACAGTCTGGAGAAAGAAAAATCTAGACAGGCTAAAAGGTAGAAAATTGTAATAATAAAAACCAACAAATGAGTGCCACTATTCTCAGCATTTGGTCTATGCCTGATAACTCATGTAATCATTTTAATAACACCTAAGATAGGTACTTAGGTTGGTACAAAAGTAATTGTTATTTTTGCCATTACTTTTAATGACCGAAACTGCAATTACTTTTGCACCAACCTAATATTACTACCGTTTCACAGACTGTGGACTAGAGAAGCCAACGGATTTTCTCAGGGTGACCTAGCTTGTGAGAAGTAGGACTGAGGTTCCAGCTGGGGCCATCTGGCTCCATTGCTCATCACCTTCACTGCCACGCTCATGCTATTGTGCCTATCAAACAAAGCTGATGTTAATGCAGAAAAACATTAAATAAGACCAAAAAGGTCCCTTGCTACTTACAACTCTATAAATAAGTCACAATGAAGTTTTCATAATTAAGATATCAAACATTGTTATTGACATATATAAAACAAAAACCATAAGATATATTAGGAAGAAATCAATAGAAATGCATTAGTAGTCATAATAGATTATAATAGATCAGAGAGTTAAGTAATAAAGATATAATATATTTTAAGACAATTATTCTGTTTATCTCAGCTAAATATCTCTGAGAATGTTTCAGCATGTTCATTTATAAGATCTTTCAATACTTTGATATAGAATGTAAATCCATTTAGAAAACAATGTGTGCCATTAAGATAATTTCATCTAATTCTTGGCCTTTGATTTCGTCTTAAATGATGTTTTTATCATTCCATCGTTCTGAATTCTATTTGATAGACAAGGTTTAAGATAAGCCAAACACTTTAGCTTTCTCTTTGATCTACATTAGTACTGGCCTATACATACAACCTTTCTTCTTTGTTGTATAACTAAAAATAACCTATGCAAAACAACATGCCTATTTCATAACAAATTAGCAATTCTTTTAAAAGGATAAAAGATAAACTTCATGAGATTTCCTTTGTGGACAATACTACTGCGACTTTTAATTGGCTTCATCTTTCAGAAAAATAATTTTACTATTTTTATCAAGAATTTTTAAATGTTTATAACCTTTGATCTGTAAATTAATGACTATCTCAACAACAGAGAGGTAGATTTGAGCATTATTCTTAATATTGTAAATTATTCTCATTTCACAAACTAAGTGTTCAAATATGGAGCAATAATTATTGAAATAATGAATCACCCATAAAATTGACTCATATAATACACTAAGGAAATGATGCTCACAATTTTGAATTATCTAAGAAAACAGGTTTGAGAGAATATGTTAAAATAGAAAAAGAAAATCAGAACCCAAAACAACGTGTATATAATATGATTTCAACCACGTAAATCATTGTATGAAGAAAAGACATTTAGAAAATAATGTGCAAAAATATTCTTTGAATGAGTGTTGAGGGAATAATTAAATGATGTTTCATTAAACTATTCTACATTTACAAATGTTTCAAAATTATAACTTGAAAATGGCAGAAATACTTTCTTTTATTGGTTGTTGCAAGTCTCACCTCTTTGTGGGTATATCCAGTCTTCATTTTCATGTGGAGGCCTTGAAGATTATAAATCTCAGTGAGGGTATTTTCCCAGATACCCTCACTGAGATTTATTGTCAGATAAATTAAAGCAACTTGTCCTATTTCCATGCAGTGGGAATTCCCAGTATCTACCTTATCTTTAGACTTCCTTATACTTAGAGCAGCTCTCTGAAAATGGAAAATAGGACATCAGGTATGAGAATGTGTAAAATTTAAATATTTTATTATGTATCAACCAAGAGTCTGAAAAAAAATGTTTCCATGATTGAAAAAGACTTGACAACAACCTAAAACTCTTGAACACATCAAGACAAGGAAAACAGTTTAGATTCGAATCAAAGGGTTTCAACTTTTGGTGTGCATAAGAATTCTCTAGTTAGGATGGGTAGACACTTTTTAAAAATATGAATTCTTGCCCTTGAGTCTCTGCAATTCTGATCCAGTTGGTCTAGGGTAGGGCAAAGGAACTGGAATTTTTTCTGAGCATCCCAAGGCTATTTACACAGATGGTCCATGAAATGCGTTCACTTTAGACTTTGAAATGACAAGCTGGTTTTTCCTGTAGAAATCTCAGATGAAGATTGTCTATAAATATTCTCACTAAAATTAGACAATGTGTCAGTAATAAAAAAAATTATCTCTAACAGGCCCCTCTTCTAGCAAGATTATATCAGTCAACAGGGTAGACCTCAATATTTTAAAGTAGGTGGTTGTTTGTGCAAACATTTTACACTTTAATCAACTGAAATACATAATTTATAGCAAATCTAATCTTGTAACTTTTGTATTTACAAAATGAAATTTCAGGGAGATCAGTATCTTATGGATATCACTTGTCAATTTTCAAGTAACTTATTAAATACAAGTAAAATCTACTTAACTTTGGTAAAATAAAACTTCACAAAAGATGAATTTTTATGCCTAATGTATAAAGTCACTGAAAATACTAGTATAAAGTGGCAATCAATATAAATACTTTTTTTTCAATTAATATTTTCCTCAAATAATGCATACTTTGATTTGGCTCATGACCTCTTCGAAGTCTACAACTGTATTCGATGAACTGAAGCATTTGTGCACTTATTTCTGAATCTGTGATTCCCAAACCTCCATTAGCATCACCTAGGATATTTATGAAAATATTCAGCTATATCAACTCAGAAACTTTGGTGAAGAAATGGGAGACATAGTAAAATGGATATAGGAATCCCTCTCTCTCATTTTTTAGAGACAACGTTTCCAGATAATTGTGATGCTCAGTAATGTTGCAGATCACTATTTGGGATGTAACTGGCTGGGTTGTGCCTGAACTGTTGGAGTCCTTTCCTAATGAAGACCTATCTTTTGGCTTCATTAGCCACTGGAGTGTTTTTCAAATACACCCAAATTGTTTATGACACTTTGATAACACTTTATATTGTCTTCATATCACTGCACTGTTTTCCTCTGCACATTTCTGCTTGAGGTTCCATTACTTTGGCTCAATATATAGTAACATTTGTGGTAGCCTGTTGTCATTTATCATTCCCATATCAGCTTAGTTGTAATGAGAATTGCTTCAATGCCAAAAGAATGAATAACACTAGTCCCTGAGCTAACTAATAGGACTCTGTCACTTCCTGTCCCAGACAGTACTTAAGTATTGCTGATGAAACAGGTCAAAATCCCACACACAAAGTAATACATTTTAAACAACTTTAACTTAATTTAGAGCTTCATATACTATTAGAGCCAGAGTTGAGTGTTTCAGAAAAGTGAAGTTAACTTTCTGATATTTTACACTTATCAGGCATAAAGACTCCTTTTCTGTAATGGGTCATTAATGCAGTTACTGAAAAACCTTATGCCTATAGAAAGGGATTGAAATTCACTGATATTTTATGACAAACATTCAGCATTTCCACTGTATTAAGAAGAGGAGTCAAGGATTTTTTTTAAATCAATGAGTAATAAGGATATAAAACATGATTAGGTTCCAAATCATTCTAAGCTGAAGCAGAGAAGAATAGAAGAAAAAAAAATTAGAATTGTAGACAACTAGAAAGCACAGGAACAAGAACATACCGAGAAACCATGAGAAAATGGAAAGAAGCTCATCAGATCCTTCTCATGCTTTATATTTAAACTGACTCAAGGTGGGCTGGGCCGAGTAGAGTTTCTATTTTAACACAGGCTTCTGGTGTAACCAGTAAGATGAAGACACCAAACTTTGACTCTCAGGATTGTTTTTAATGGAGTTTCTTTTATTTGTGGTTAATCAGAATGAAGAGAATAGAGTAGCCACCCAATAGTTTTACAAAATTGATTTTCCAGATGATGTGAAGCTATCAACTAGATCTTTCTGCCTCTTCATTTCAGATAAGTTCTGGCCTTTTTTCCAGGAAATTGGGCTTCTTTTTATGACAATATTGGGTCATGCTGATTCATACATGTATTCAGGGTGTTCATCCATCAATTATGCTATACTATGGTATCCCCTTATCTAGAGGGCATACATTCCACGACCTGCAGTGGATGCCTACAGCCAAGGATAGTACCAAACTCTCTATGTATATTATGCATGGATTTATTTTTCTTCTCTACAGTTTCACAGATGAAAGATTTGTTCTTACTCTACATCTTAGCAACCTCAGCATACAGTTTTTTCTTGCTTTATTTATTTGAGAACTTTCATCTTTTTATCTGAAAGAAGCACTTTCCAGCTTCTCCTTCACATGTCTGAATTGCCAGCATCACTACCCTTGCATTTTGGGACCATTACTAAGTCACATTGGGATGACTGTACCACAAGCACTGTGATACCGTGACAGTCGATCTGATAACTCAGAAAACTGCTGAGTAACCAATAGGCAGGCAGCATGCACAGCATGGTGACTCTGGATAAAAGGATGGCTCATGTCTCGGGCATGACTGAGAAGGAGAGTGCAAGACTTCATTGCGCGGCTGAGAATGGCATGCAATTGAAAAATATATGGATTATTTAATATTTTTCAATTGTCATTGACAACAGGTAACTGTAACTATAAAAAGTGAAGTCTCAGATAAGGAGGGACTGTTGTACTGGCCAACCAATCAGGTCATATTCAGGTGAACGTGAGCAAGTGTTTTTGAGAAAGAAATTTCTGGGTAAACATAATAGGGTCAGTGCTGTGACAGAAATGTTCCCAGGATGTGAAAATTCTTGGCTGTAGAAAGAAAAATCAGGAAACACGGAGTCAAGAAAAGCATCCTGGGGAACATGCTGACTTAAGTCTTGAAGAATGAGTAAAAAGTGGGCAGCTGGGAAGGTGGCATGAGAGAAGCGTTTTGAATTGGGCTTTGTTTTTGTTCTAGAATACAATTAGTTTGTGGGGAAAAATGACCTGAAAAAATAAGAACAGTAAAAATAAATAAAGAAAATGTAGTATGTATATGCAATGGAACACTATGTAGCCTTTAAAAAAAAAAAAAAAAAAAGAAGGAAATGCTGTCATCTGTGACAACATGGATGGACTTGGAAGACATTAACTGAAATAGGACAGGAAGAGAAAGTCTGTGAAATCTGAGAAAGGTGAATTCATAGAAGCAGAGAGTAAGGTAATGGTTAGCAGAGGTTGGTGGGATGGTGGGGCAGTGGTGGTGGGGCTGGAGAGATGTTGGTCAAAGGCTATAAGATTTCAGTTAAATAGGAATAAATTCGAGAGATCTATAGTACAACATGCTGACTATGACTATAGTTAATGACAATATATTGTATTCTTGAAGATTGCTAAGACTGCCCCCACTAAAAAAAAAAAAAACTGTGTGATGCAGTGCTATGTTCATTAACCCAATCTGGCCATTCCACAATGTATAATTTAAAAATAAAAATTTAAAAATAATCATAAGAACAATAATTTTATATCTATAATATCATGTGTATATTTGTATACTGTTAACATTGTGAACTACACACACACACACACACACACACAAAGTGTTAACTTTCCTATCTTATCCTAGTTTTTTGGCTGGGATTGACAGTAAAAAGAAGAGAAAATGATTACCTTGTCAATCTGGTATAATTGTTGGCTACTCAACTCACAACAGCTACACCAGCAGGAGAATAAGTCTTTCTATGACATAATCCAGGAGTAACCACCAGATAGATCAGCTGAAGTAGTCTGCGTACATTGCTTACAATGACTGAGAAAGTTAATAGGGATGTGACAGGTCTGAGTACCTAGTAAGTCCCTAAGCAGCAAGTCTTGGTACACAGACTGCTAAATACAACTTCAGATGACTGAAGTTGGCCTTCATGTTTTGTCCTTACAAACCCGTCTCAAAAACCTCCTGTGTTCTCTCCCAAGGTCAAACTACCTAGATCACATATACTTCTGACCCTAATTTCTGCTTATTTAATTTGTATCTGTTTTACTCAACCTGATATTGTTAATAAAAGAATGGGTGTTTGAGCATGGCAACCAGGAGAAGGAAAACCTTGTAGAGACCCTTTTCTTAATTGTGACTAAGGCAATATCCACATAAGATGATTCTCCAGGTAATCTGTCCACAACATTACCAACACCCTCATTTCCCTTGAAACACAGCTTTTTAAAAAATAATAGAATTATACTTTATAAGACAATTTTCTACATTATATGCATGACTATTAGTGTGATATAACAAAGTTCTTTGTTTTATATTATTGCTTTGGATATTATCACTTGAGGAAAATAACTGCATTTTGAAGACTGAGTACTTATATCTATCTTTTTGTATAGTAAGGATAGTTTCTTTTTTTATTATTATACTTTAAGTTTTGGGATACATGTGCAGAATGTGCAGGTTTGTCACATAGGTATACATGTGCCATGGTGGTTTGCTGCATCCATTAACCCGTCATCTACATTAGGTATTTCTTCTAATGCTATCCCTCCCCTAGTCCCCCACCCCTCAACAGGCCCCGGTGTGTGATATTCCCCTCCCTGTGTCCATGTGTTGTCATTGTTCAACTCACACTTATGACTGATAATATCTGGTGTTTGGTTTTCTATTCCTGTGTTAGTTTGCTGAGAATGATGGTTTCCAGCTTCATCCACGTCCCTGCAAAGGACAGGAACTCATCCTTTTCTATGGCTGCATAGTATTCCATGGCATATATGTGCCACATTTTCTTTAACCAGTCTATCAGTGATGGGCATTTGGGCTGGTTCCAAGTCTTTTCTATTGTGAATAGTGCTGCAATAAACATACGTGTGCATGTGTCCTTATAGTAGAATGATTTATAATCCTTTGAGTATATACTCAGTAATGGGATTGCTGGGTCAAATGGTATTTGTAGTTCTAGATCCTTGAGGAATCTCCACAGTGTCTTCCACAATTGTTGAATTAATTTACACTCCCACCAACAGTGTAAAAGCATTCTTATTTCTCCACATCCTCTCCAGCATCTGTTGTTTCCTGACTTTTTAATGATTGCCATTCTAACTGGAGTGAGATGGTATCTCATTGTGGTTTTGATTTGCATTTCTCTAATGACCAGTGATGATGAGCTTTTTTTTTCATATACTGGTTGGCGGCATAAACGCCTTCTTTTGAGAAGTGTCTGTTTATATCCTTTGCCCACTTTTTGATGGGGTTGTTTTTCCCTTGTAAATTTGTTTAAATTATTTGTAGATTCTGGATATTACCATCTGATCTTTTATAAACCTGACAAAAATGAGCAATGGGGAAAGGATTCCCTATTTAATAAATGGTATTGGGAAAACTGGCTAGCCATATGCAGAAAACTGAAACTGGACCCCTTCCTTACACTTTATACAAAAATTAACTCAAGATGGATTAAAGACTTAATCATAAGACCTAAACTCATAAAAACCCTAGAAGAAAACCTAGGCAATACCATTCAGGACAGAGGCATGATCAAAGACTTCATGACTAAAAAACCAAAAGCAAGGGCAACAAAAGCCAAAATTGACAAATGGGATATAATTAAACTAAAAAGCTTCTGCACAGCAAAAGAAACTATCATCAGAGTGAACAGGCAACCTACAGAATGGGAGAAAGAATTTGCAATCTATTTATGTGACAAAGGGAGAGTTTCTTAAAGCTTTTAGTTTTTTTTTTTTTTTTTTGAGTTATTTCCCTCAAGGTCACAGTATTCATAGTGAATGTAGCTTTCAATAATCTTCATTGAAATGATCAGAAATATATGTGTTTACCATATTAGTGATGTTTTCTTTAAGAAACAATATCACTAAGTGTTTCATATTCACAATTATTTTAATAGGAATAAACTTTGATTTACAAAGACAAAATGATATGCTGGAATGAGCTAATGGGTGGACTGTCTATCAGAAAATATGTACTTATTAATTCAATAATGAACCAGAGAAAAGAACATACATTAAAGGTACACTGATAATTGAATGAAATTGTTTAAAGTCCTGAGTATAAACTACTATATGACCTGTAAATTTAGAAAGATGGGTTTATTGCTCCAGAAAGCAAAAAGAGTGTGAACCAATGAAGTTAGTTTTTAAATCTTTCAGTCTAATAAAAGCCCTAGAAAATCAATACAGAACCAAGGAAATAACATTATTGGATGTGGTAACCTTCAGTTCCAATAGTTAACTCCAAATGAACAAGTCTACACTAAGAAAATAATTATTGTTAATTAATGTAACCTTAAGCTTTTCTCAGCCATTATATCTGCAACAAACAAGCTTTTCAAAAGTGTACACTGCTCATGTGATGGGTATACCAAAATCTTGAAGTCACCACTAAGTAACTTATCCATGTAACCAACACCACCTCTCCCCCAAAAGCCTACTGAAATAAAAAACAATCATAAAAAACTCTAAAAAGTTAATATATTATTCAAAAATATTTTACAAATATTTGGATACGTTTTTACCTTTCTTAGTTAACAAAAGAAAAGGAGTTATTCTTCAAGGCACGTTGGTCTTCTATTGATTTTCCCTTAGTGTTACTGGTTGAGAACTGCTAACCTTAATGTCATAAATAATCACAAAAGCTGGAGAATAGATGCAGGGGCTGGTTTATAATACTATCAGTGAAAGGCACTGCTTTTTAGTCTAAAGTATCTTTCCCAATCCCTTGGAAAATCAGATCAGATGTGTCTCTGATTGCTACAACACTTTTCAGGTTCATAATCAACCACCTACTGATGGCACCCAGAAATGTTTCTGACTTTTATTTGATCATGGCAGTATAATGTACTTTGTAGTCTGTATGGAATTAGAGGACCTTATGCAATATAAAAAGAAAAATATGATTCAAATATTAGTACAAATGGAATGTATTTTTTTCTTTAAAGGAGGTACATGGAAACTCTATTTTCTTCTCAGTTTTGCTGTGAACTTAAAAATATCCTAAAAAATAAAGTTTATTTTTAAATTTTAGATTTTATTATACCTTTTAAGTTAATTATCTGTGTGTACAAGTATTTTTATCAGGAAAAATTCTCATTTTAAAATATCTTTTCAGAGACACTGTTAACAGCATACTTCTTAAGTATAGTAGAATTTTTTTAAAAGTTAAGAAATATTAACATTGGTGTCCTATTGTCTCACCTTAAAAGACGTTTCAGTGTCTGGTCTTTCCTCATTCCAATTATCAGTACTATTATTGAAATAGGTATAGAAATTAATAAGATACATGTATTTCTAGTATTCAAATATGAAATATGTGTTTAGATGAGTTTGCTGCTTGCCATGAGTTTATAGGACAAAAAAGATAAGATGAATTTTTGTTTTTCATCCTGAACAGCTTTATTCTTTTTAACCCTCTAATCTACATTGTAAACATGAGTTTCAGAATAACAATAACTGACCTTTAAACAGAGTATTTCAAATGGCCTGGAATTTATAAAATAATATATTTTGTCATAAAGGAATCTGGAATGTGTATAGGAAAACTAAAGAAAAACTCACTATTCTAGATAAAAAGAAGTAGACATGGGATTAATGGAGGTGATTTCTGTGGGGACATGAATCCAAATATAACTAATATCATACAGAAAGAAATAAGGGTAAGAAGGAAAATTACTCATAAACAAAATGGCAGGTGAGAGAAATTATTTTGAGAGTTATATTTAACTTTATCTTTACAAGAAGAAATGTATAGGGATATAAGACTCGGCTCTGAAAGGAGCAAAGACCTCCTTAGTCTTTGTTGAATTCTTTGAGGAAATTTCTAAGAGATGTTATTTGTGCGAAAGTAACAAAATATAGTGAACTCAAAATTTTCTTCTGATGTGTGAATGGAAAGGATAGGTAAGTGATTAGAACTCCTGTTGAAATTAAATTCTACATTTCCAAGTCAAGATGATAGACTGAATCCATAGGTTATTCTCTTCTCCTTCCTAAAACCCCAATAAAGTGATATTCAACTAGCAAACAGACATAAATCTACACTGATGACAATAATGGGATAAGTTTATCAGAATATTCTAGCATGTTCACAGAAACAAAGCCAAAAGGGAGTCAATGAACTTGGCCAAACTCCGAGGACACTCATGAAACAGAAATGCCTGGGGGTTCCAGTGCATTAGTTGCTTCCTCACTCATCATCCTTGTGGTAGCTGCTGGGGGTTGTCACCCAAATTTCACCTGTGTCATCTTCCAAGCAAACTTGTTCTTATTGGCAGAGCATGGCTGTCACCACAAGAAGCTAAAATGCCAAGTACTTACTTATGAAGACTCTCTTACATCTTAGGCATGCGATTTGGCTCAATTCTGAACAAACGGAGGTGGAGACATATTAAGAGACTTCTAGGAAAGATTTATCTCACTATTGTAAAGTGTCTCTGAAGAAAACATTATTTTCCTTCATTGCATTTATTGTATCTACCCAGAATACCTGGAATTGCCATAGTTATTTGTGATTAGGGAACAAGCCTAATGCTGAAGTGAATTTATCAAGGATGGTAAAGAAGAAGGACAAAAATGAGTCTGTGCCCTAAGTAGCATCCCTAAACTTATAAATTAACCCTAGAACAACCTACCTCTATATTTATAGATGTTCCACACTGTGTAAGCCACTTTATGTGAATGTTCTTTTACTTGCACCCAAAAGCCACTGACAATACAGCTTAAAATAAAGCTTCTTAATTGACGAGCTCCTTCTATTTCCAGTGAGTTCTAGTCAATTTTTTTTCCCTAATCCTAAAATATAAACAAACGGCAGTGGACACCAGACTTTTCAGGAAGGGCTGTAACATAGGACTGAAATAACATCACAAAAATTACCGCAGAGGAAAGTGAGAGATAAATAGAAGATACACTTAAAACTAAAATTTCTAACTAATGTTCTCAGAAAAATTCAATGTGATATCAAACAAGGTCATGATAATGTGAATAATGTAAGATACTATTGAAATTTTTAAAAATGGTAAAATTTTAAAAACAATAAAAATGTTAAAATTCAAAGTCAAAGAAAGCTTCCAAAAGTACAACTGCATACAAAAGAAAAACCATTAGACAGAAGAGAAGTCAGAGAGAATCAATTCAGGAGTTCTAACATTTGGTTAATAATATTTCTAGGGGGAGGAAAAAAATGAAGAGAAATTTAATTTGAAAATATAAGCACACAAAGATAATCCCCTAGATCTCAAGAATTTGAAATTCCAGATGGGAATACCCACTAGGTATCCAATACAATAATAAAATTAGAAACCAATCAGAACCCAAAGGATAAAGAGTAGCTGCTAAAAGGGAAAAAACTAGTTATCTACAAAGAATGAGATTGAGAATAGCAGCAGAACTCTCATCAAAAATATTGAATGTCCTATATCAGACTAACAATGAGTTTATAGATCTGGGGACATTTTTACCCTAGATTTTTTGGGGCTTAGAATACTCTAAGCAGTAAAACTATTAATCAAATTTGAGAGTAGAATGAAGATATTTTCAGATATGCTTGAACACAGAAAATTTATGTTACAGATACTGTTCTTGGAAAATTCATTTTTAAAAATGAAGGTATGGGGTTCAGGAAACAAGGAGAACAATAAAATTAAGTCTCATGATAACTTCTCTAGAGAATTAAGCGTCCATATTGTAGGACTGGGTTTTCTGAAACAGACAGGAAAAAAAGAAAACAGTTCTTAACACATAATCTAATATTAAACAGATAGGGATGGGGGGAATCGACTATTACGAAGGCAAAATGTTGAAAGAAAAAGAATGTCCATGAAAAACTCCAAGAGATATCTATATATCTGTATCTATAGCTCCATATATAGATACAATTGCAATCATTTGACACTATTTGTTACTGAAGTGAGAGAAGTTTCATTATCATAATAATGTAAACACGACTTACTTATTTTCAAAGTTTAGGATCAATCTGTAGATAAGTTTATAGAGAAGGTAAAGGAGACCTAGCTACAATTTCTGAAGAGAAAGCATATGTTCTTAAGCTTGACTGTATAGAAGAAAAAATCCAAATTTCGAAATTAGAAAGGTGGATGTGAAAAACATTGAAGCAAATGTTAGAAACCCTAACACCAATTTTCAAAGTGGAAGATGAGATATTTTCTAGAGTGACATAATAAGGAATTAAATATATTACTTAAAGATACATAGATTATCAATAGATACCTTAGAAAGATGAAATACTGTGTTAGCAGGGTCTGGAGAGAAAAGCATGGGTAGACAAAATAGTTATATCTATTACCGTAGTAAGTTATGCCTTCAATTGATATACAAAGAAAGAGAAGTATAGGAGTATTATATAGAGATATAATAACGCAGAAAATGAGTATCGGTTTGTTTAATGAGGTACAGTCACTCCTCCCTAGAAATTGCTCTAGTTTGATACTGAATACACAAAACAAATAAACATAATACATAATATGTAACCCTTGTTTGGATTTTGATTCAGAGCTTTGGGTAAAAATTCATTTTGAGATAAGTAGAAAAATGTGAAGATGGGCTGGATATTAGATGAAATCAAGAAATGTATTTTGTTAGGTAAGAAAAAGGCATCATATTACATAACAAAATGTTCATACTTTTAAAGAAATTCATACTTAATTTTTTATACAAGTTGATGTATAAGTTGATGAAAAAAATTACATATGGACTTTGCTTTTAAATAGTCCAGCTGAAACAGAGAGAAAGAGAAGAGGAAGAGATAAGCAGCATGGTAAATTCTTGGTATTTGTCAAATTTGGACGATGGAATATGAGGATTACACAAATATTTTTTGAGCCCACTTGTCCCTAAGGAACAGGACTAGAGAAAGATAGGCAAGAGATTTTCCTTGTCATTATAGAACTTTCTATATATTTTTTTTTGTTTTTTCTTAATCACGCTCATGTATTTCTATGGGGAAAGGAAATTTAAAATGAATATATTGTTTCCACATAACCATTAATGAACTGCAAAGTTGGATTAATAAGACCTTCAATGAAGAAAACTGTGTGTGTGTTTGTGTGTGTGTGTACATCAAATGAATGTTTAAGAATATAAACTCAACAGAAGTTGGCAGAGTAAATGAATGCAATGTGGCAAATCAGGCAAGAACTAATATAGCAGATGAGATTTTATTTGAGTCATAAAGTAATCATTGTTAATGCACTTATTGACTAAACTAAATTAAAAATTTGGCAATCGAATATGTTATTATATTTAACCCTTATAAAAATATTCATTTTACAGGTGAGAAAACTGAGTTTGA
Source organism: Papio anubis (assembly GCF_008728515.1). Lineage (NCBI taxonomy): Eukaryota > Metazoa > Chordata > Mammalia > Primates > Cercopithecidae > Papio > Papio anubis. The sequence goes on along the minus strand of NC_044987.1, from coordinate 28,671,923 downwards.
TCACTTGATTAGTTTGTCCAAGTTCATATATCTCTAAATGGCAAAACTGGAAGCTAAACCCAGGTCTGCCTGTCTCTAAACTCTATGCTTTTCCACTGATAAAAGTAACCAAGATCAGATAAGAAGGAAAGGAGAACTGCATTTTATGAGGCAGAAAGGCATGGGCACAGATACAGAGGAAGAAATGCTCTTAGTTTTTGGTGGGAAGAAGGATAGGGTGGGAAGCGAGAATGTCAGCAGACCAAAGTGGAGAGTTCAAGTTAGAGAGGAAAAAGGAATATGTCAAATCAGTAAGAAGAATCTGTAGTGTGCAAGCCACAGCAATATATAACTATTGAAATTTTAGCAAGAAAAAAAGGTTTTACTTGTTTACTCATTCTGAAGTGAAATTTTGAGAGAGATGGAAAATAATACATAACAAAGCAAGTGTTCCATCACAAAGGGGGCATCCATTGCAGAAAGATCTATTGATGAAAGTAAATAATGTGGCATAAAGCTAAACATTTCAAGAAAAGCTGGTGATTAAAAAGCAGAGGGAGTAAGTTCCCAGGCTGAAACTGAGGTTTTCTCAGTCACTGAGAATGACAGAAGGGTCCTCTGTGATCTTTAAACTCCCTATGTAGACATCAGTGTAGCGGCACTCACACTATCTCTGACACTAAATTACAGCCATGACACAGGGAGTAAATACATAAAATAGGAGTATCTCAAAACCAGTGAATGGGAACAGTTTTGCCAAAAAATAATTACTTGACAGATAATTTAAAATATCCTTATATCATATCTTTATAAAGAAACATTGTCGCTGAACACCAGCAGTTATTATAAACTCATGCCTCTGAAAAAAGTTTTAAAAAGGGCAACTGTCTTAAAAAATATAACTTTATATCAAGTTCATTGATTTATATAACTTTATTATCAAGTTCATTGATTTACTCAAGCCATTTTTAATTTAAAATATATATTCGAGGTTCATAACATTCCTAAGTAAAAAATTAAGAAAATTAATTATATTATAAAGCTCATATTAGTACATTAGTTCAACAACTAGCTCTCATTTTAGTTATCAATAATTGGGATTATCTAAATTCATCTATTTCTTCAACAGACATTTATTGCACATCTACTATATTCCAGGTCCTGAGCTATACAGATAAGTAGGGCACAGTCATTACTCTCAAGGAACTCATAGTCTCACGGGGAAAATCAACATGTGAATATGTTTTAAAGTGACAAGTACTGCAATAGAAATATTTCCAACATGATACTTAAATAGAGACAATGACAGGACTAGCTTTACTAAGGGAATAGGGAAAGGCTTTGCAAAGAAAATCTAACATTTGAAATTCCATTTCTCAGAGAAACTAGATGATGAGGTGGATGACACCAGGGAGAAAGGTATTCCAGCATTAAGGAGCAGCACTTATAAGAACATAGAGAAATAAATATTTTTAAACGACTCAAATATAGGGAAACTTTCAAAGCTTTATATGACTGGAAATTAGGGTCCATTTAGAAGATGAGACTGAAGTCAATAGGCCATTTATATCATCATAACATTTTCCTGGTGTATAGAGCAGAGTTTTTAAAGTATAAAAGCACACTTTTTAAACTATATAACAGTGCTCAACTTTTCATCCATCTTTGTGAACCCTTCATAGTAGGTTAGTGGAAAAATAACTTTTGGAGACAGATGCACTGCATGAATGTGCGCCCTTACTAGATATAAAACCATGATAATAACATTTACCTTGCAGGGTTGTCAGGAAGATCGAAGGAAAAGCTATATGTATCACTAGTAGGAAAGAGTGTGAGCTTATTCTATTGCTCAACAAATAATGTGTTGAGTATCTAGTATGTGTGATGTTGTTGAGGGATGCCGTGAAGAATATAAGACAGCTAAGGTGTTGATTTTATGGAGTCTACATTCTAGTCATGTGCGTGATTAGGATAGTCTCTCATATGAAGTCATATCTTTAGCTGAGATATGAGTGACTGGGCACCGGATAAGTGGAGGTCGGAGAAAAGAAGTCCAAATGAAGGACCCTAGGATCAAATCAACTTGTTGAGTTTGAGAACAGAAAGAAAACCAATGTGACCAGCAGTAAGACAGAGTAGCTGGTGAGCAAATGAGAAAAAGGCATAAGAGATCCAAGAGGTATGGGCACAAACAGACTTTGAAAGTCAGAATACATTGTTTGATTTATATCCCAAATCAGGATATAAGAAGGAAAGTGACACAATTTCATGTGCAAATGAAGAAGATAATTTTAGTTCTGTTAACGGTACTTTGTAACTTTGACACACATTGCCACTAATATTATCTAGCACTGTTTTCTGTGGTAGAACCAGTAGTCATTTCTATCTGTAAGATAATATGCTGAAACAACCAATTACAAATTCTATTTTGTTAAACTAGTGTGATCTAGTTATTCTCCCGTGAAAGACAGTAATATTCTGGCCAGTCTTCAAAAGAGAAATCACTTTTGGACCAACGGTTAAATCAGAAAAAATGCATATCTCAAATACAGTTGTTTTTGCAGATTGAGAAATATGCTTAGTTTTAGTCTTTTGGGTTTTGTCTTTTTCTAATGTGCACCTCACAATAGAATCAATTGGGTGATTTCCATTTTGTTTAATGATGCCCCAAGGATCTAAACATTTGATTCTTTTTCCAAAAGAGTAAGCAATTATAAGAAACATTTTCAATTAATTTATTCAAATTCAAATTGGCACTATTTGTGAGATAATTTGGCAATATTTGGGAGATAATTCGAAAGGAATTAATTTGAGGTAATGACAAAGTACCTGACCATAATTCGATTTACCAAATATTTTAACTTTAGCAATTACTAAAAATGAAAATATACTCTTATGAAGAGATTTTTTTTTGGAATTCTCTTCTCAACTTTTCCTATTAGCATTCAAATACAAAATTCATTTTATGAGAGTCAAATTATTATATAAAGCAAGTCATTTGCCTCAATACTTTTCTCAACATCAAAAAGTATTATCTTAGCAATATTACAAAATTATGACTTTTTTGGCTACTGCAATGTTTTTTTTTTTGGCCTGTTCCTTTCTAGTGTGACAATATTGCAAATGGTTGCAATAATCTTAACTTAGCATTACATACTAGATCAAATACTAGTAGTATATGTCTACCAGAAGAGAAAGTAGATGTCACATCTGTAATTAGAAGGTACTTTGAAGGAAGACCTCTGGACCTCCTATGACTCAAGAACTTTTACTTCTAGAAATGTATTCTTTTAGCTTAAGGGAAGTATCATAGATACTGTCTTATGTATCTGAATTGGTAAACTATCTTAGCTTGCATTATTTGTCTAAATAATTGACCAGCAGTTACTCAGCAGCATGGAAAAAAAAAAAAAAAAAGATTTGACATGGGATGATAATAATAGCTAATAATTATATAGTTTTTACTGTGTACCAGACATCCTTTTCAATATTTAGGGGTACTAACTTAAGACAATTACCTTATCAGATATACACTTTTACTCCCATTTTACATAAAGAAACTGAGCCCCTGAAAGTTCAAGTTACTTGTCCTAATTATACAAATAGTAAGTGACAGTGAAGATTTTGACCCAGCCAGTCTGCTTTCGATCCCAGGTTTTTCACCATTACTGTATCCCGGAGGTTACACTGGCCTTGGAGAATGAGAGTGGTATAGGACTAGAAAGGATGCTGCAGGAAGCCAGGGCATTTTATGAGGCACTGAGAGCTGAAAGTGCAAGGAACCCAGAAAATAGGAAGCACAGGTGTAAAGTGATTTCACTGCATTTAACATCTAAACAAAGCTATTAATTAATTCCTGTTTTTAATAGAGCCAAAATAAGAGGCATAAAGGACTGCTAGTTTCTCAATTATCACTGGAATTTAAGAACTTTCCCTTTGGGAATAATTTATGCCAAAATGACCCCAGGAGCATTGAGATAAAATTAGGGAGATACTATTATATCACATCTATTTGCGAGACACTTCCTTCAATGAATTTAATGCTCATAAAACATCTCACAGAAAGAAATACTGAGCTTGGTCTCCATTCCATTAATCAAGAAATGTTTATACTTGCTTGCTTGCTTGCATGTATGTGATGGATGAATGTTGTTGCCCAAGAAGGATCCTATTCATACCTTTCAGCTGGGCAGGGAATAACTAGTGATCGGTCAAATGAAATTCAGGTATTCATCAAAACCACGTGCCTTTCCATCTTATTTTGAATTTGTATTCTTTTAATGTTTTTCTGTATAGAAGTAAAGTGATAGCTATTAATAGGGAAGACTGTGTACTGAAATAACTTTAAACCATGGCCTCTGAGCCATTGCTTCTCTTTCTCAAGGAAAACAATTTTAAAAACCATTATAGTTAAATATAAAATTAAGATAATTTATAAATTTACATTGATTGTACCATATTATTCACTAATCCATTCATTCAAACAATTTATTTTGAATACTACTATATACCAGGTACTATGCTTACAATAAAATATATTTCCATAAATGCTTATGTCCTTTCTAAACTATTCCATGGAGAGGTAAGGAAAAGAAAAGTAAATTACGTTTTATCAAAGATGCTCTCTTGTAGATATGAAAATGAGTTTATTCCTTCATGGTTTCCAGATTGCCTTGCTTGAAGCAAGATATTTTGGAAAACCTAATCTCTTTTAAAAACTATGAAATAATGCATATATTCAACTGAAGTAGTGTTTTGCATATAGTAAGCTCTTAGTAAATAATTATTATATTTGTTGGTATTAATATAATTGAATAATTAAATTACTAAATATAATTCCTTAATATTTGGTGATGTGTTGCTTTAATATTTTTTGAATTAGCTTTTTATAAAAGAATAGCTAAGTACACTTTGTGGTTAACTTAAGTAAATCATACATACTGACTTTCTTTTTTCAACTTTTTAACCTGATCATTGCTGTACCTTGCATGAAACATTATTTAATTTTCTTTGTTCGCTTTTGCTTCTGAGTATCTCCTTTGTCATTTTTTAAATGCTTGTTTTGGTGATGTTTAAATTATGAAGTTCTTAAGTATCTTCCTCAATTAACTACCTTTTATCTCTGTGGAGTTGTACAGCACATGGTCTGTGCATACTTTCAAGATCAATCAGTATCTTCAATTGTTCATGTGAAAGTGTGGTTCCTACAATGGGTTTCCTAATTATATGTGTAAATCTGTTCAAAGTCACAGTATAACTACACATATTCAGAGCCAGTCAAAATACATATTCTGTGGACAAGATAATTCAACTAGGAAAAAATTTTAATCAAGAAAAACAATTATGTACACTATTGGATTTTGTATGCATCTAGCAAGGAAAAAAATATAGCAAATTACCATTTATGAAGATACCCTATATTTAATCTCCTCTGGATTTAATGTTTATTAGAGATTATATATTATATTGTAGTATTATTCACAATAGCCAAGATATGAAACAATTCAAATGTCCATCAATGGATGAATAGTTTTAAAAATATTTTCTATATATACAACATATTTTATATATATTATATATGTATTATATATAGTCATTATGCTGTGCATAAATCTCCAGAACTTTTGAATTGTGTATAACAAGAATCTTGTGCCCTTTGACTAACATTTTGCCATTTTCCCCTCCCCAAGCCCGTGGCAAACAGCATTCTACTCTCTGTTTCTATGAATTTGACTATTTTAGCTTAGACATATAAGTGAGATCATGCAGTATTTGTCTTACTGTTTCTGGCTTATTGCATTCCAAGTTCATCCATGTCGTTGCAAATTGCAGGATGTCCCTTTTTATGACTGAATAATACTCTATTGCCTGTGTGTGTATATGTATATACACACACACAGATATATATATACTGTATCATATATTTGACATTTTCTAAGAGGGTAGATCTTTATATATATATATATATGTATATACACATAGACACAATAGAGTATTATTCACTATATGAATAGTTTTAATAATTATTATATATTGTATATGTATAAAATATTTTAAAAACTATTCATCCATTGATGGACATTTGAATTGTTTTCACATCTTGGCTATTGTGAATAATAATACAATAAACATGGAAGTGCAGATATCCCTACAAGGTACTAATTTCATTTTCTGTGGGTATACACCCAACAGAGGGGCTGCTGGCTCATAGGGTAGTTGTATTTTTAAATTTTTGAGGAATTGCTGTTTTTTCATAATGACTCTACTGGTTTACATTCCCACACATCAGTATACAAAGATTCCCTTTTCTCTACATCCTTGACAACACTTACTATCTTTTGTCTTTTTTTATTCTTTAAGATGGAGTCTCGCTCTATTGCCCAGGCTGGAGTGCAGTGGGCTTGCAAATATTTTCTCCCTCCCATCATTTGCCTTTTCACTCTATTCATTTCTTTGCTGTGCTGAAGTCTTTTATTTAGTTTGATACAATCTCATCATTTTATCTTTTTTGGGCTACCCTTATAGTTTAAAAGGCATCTAGACATTAATTCCAAATTGACTGCTTTAATACTGATGTCTTTCCTGAGCTCCATTTATCTGTCTCTAACCTTCTGCTGGACATTGCCACCTAGATATCACAGATATCACAATGTCAAAAACCCCTTACCCCTCTGGCATTTGCTGCTTTCTTAGAGTGCATGCCTTTCAGTTGTATGTGCAGAAAAGTTGAAGTCATTTTTATAGTGTCTCCCACATTTGATACCTTTCATCAGTCACCAAATCCTGGTTGTTTCTACCACGACCCTCTCAGTTTCTCTCATAATCTGTTCCCTCTTTTCTGCTCTTGCAACTTCTGTCCTAATTTAGACCCTAATTTTTTTCCTAGACAATTACAGTAACCTTTTGTGTACCAGCTTTACACTAGTCTCTCGCAACTTTAATCTCTCCACACCACAGTTAAAATATTTTTCTAATGTATACATAAATGTATATATATAAATATATATAGTATAGTCATATACTAGGTCACATAAATACAACGTTATATTCATGTATCATGTCATATATATATATATATATATATATACATATAATAGAATATCTTTTTGTTTAAAATAAAACAATACTATAATTTCCAAATTCACCCATTTAGGATACACAATCACATCTCCATGCTAATCTTCCTGACTTGGAGTATTTCAATCACATTTTAAAACTAACAAATAAAAAATCATGCTCTTTTTTCAAAATCCACCTCACTTTTACACAGAGGTAATCTGTGTTCTCACAGATCTGTTGTAATCCTCTGTCACACTTTGTGATTTACTTTTTTGTGTCCTCAACTCAGATTTGGACTTCAGAGACTTTAAACATATGCATAAATTCTCCTCTATATCTCAAGTATGTAGAAGCTGGCCAGCTCATATTAGGTAGGTACTATTTTGTGAATAAATAAACATTGTGTCAAGACATTTCATATGTGACGTAATTCTCTATTGCCAGTTTTAGTCATTTTTAACGAATTCCCTTAAGCAAAACCAAAGATGTAAATTTTGGAAAGTTGTTTCTGCAGGCTGCTGATCCCGGATGGATACATCTGTAAAACAGATATATTTTAAAACAGACATCTAGGCTTCTATACCCAATGGGAAAATTATACAGAAACAGCATGTGGGCTCAGAAAACAAAGGATGTTCATTTAAAATGTAGGCCCTCAAACCATCACCTATTCTTCCCTTTAGATTAGATGGCTATAGTAAATGTGAGGTGTAAGACAAATACAAAAATAAATTTTATTTTTCCAGAATGAAAGAGTGATTAGAATGTACTATTTGTTGAGTAAATTTACTTCTAGATTCTGGGAAAGTAATAAAAAATCTTAAGAGGTATTGTGCCTGTGTATTCAAGGAGAGCATATACAGTACATAAAATCTTCTGCTGTTTCCTTCTTATGTTGGTTTATTTTAAGGTAGCTTAATTTCCATGGATACTTTACTGCAACATTTTAAAATGTCATTCATTTGTAGAACACTTTAAAGTCCAAAAGGTCTATTTTCTAATTTTGTTTCATGTTAATAAAACAGAGACCCTGGGAAAGAAGGCTTTGCATTGCCATACCCATCGTCCAGATAAAAGCAGAAGTGTTTGTCTAATACCACCACAACTAAGAAGTGGTAGATGATCTAGATATATTTTAAGACCAGTTCTACTTTATTAAACTATATTACTTTCTCAGCAGTTACAAGTTCATGCAACAAACATAATTTTGGTGATAACATCTTCAATTCTAAATACCTGGGTATATTGCATACATAAGTGTATTATTGTAAATTTCTCATATCCTTAGCTACAGTTTGAAAAAGCTGAACTGGTAGTAACTAGGATATCATGTCAGCTAACAGTCATATCAGTATTTGGGTTATAAATAAAGGAACATAGGTGGGATCAAAGCCAATGCCTTCTGTACTAGCTTACTGTGGAGGCCATAAGAAATTGCCACAAATGTAGTGCTTAAAACAAGCATCAATTCATTATCTTAAAATTCCAGAAGTCTGGAAGGGGTCTCACTGGGGTAAAATCAATAGATCAGTAAGGCTGCATCCCTTTCTTGTGGCAGTAGGAGTCTGTTTCCTTGCTTCTTCCATCCTCTAGAGGTTACCTCATTGCTTGGCTTGTGGCCCACTTCCTCCATCTTCAAAGATGACAACATTTCATCTCTTTCTGCCCTTTGTCCATACTCAGTCACATCTTCCCCATTGACCACAGTTGGTTGCTTTTATGGATTCTTGTGATTACATCAGACCCACCTGGGTAATACCAGATAATTTTCCATATCTCAAGGTTTTTAACCTTAATCATATATGCAAAGTCTCTTTTGCTCTGTAAGGTAACATATTCACAGGTACCAGGTATTAGAAAAGGGACTTCTTTGTGGGACCATTCTACCTACTATGACTTCTTATTAAAATAGATGAAGAAATAGCTTGAGGAAAAAGGAAGAGTTAAAGGCACTGTACAGAAGAGGTAGTCAACAGAGGTTTCATTTTTGACTTTGATAATAGATCAAATGAGTTTCCAAATAACAATAACTTAGGGGCTGGGCACGGTGGCTAACACTTGTAATCCCAGCACTTTGGGAGGCCAAGTAGGGTGAATCATCTAAGGTCAAGAGTTCAAGACTAGTCTGGCTAACATGGTGAAACCCTGTCTCTATTAAAAATACAAAAATTAGCTGGGTATGGTGGTGGACGCCTGTAATCCCAGCTGCTCGGGAGGCTGAGGCAGGAGAATCGCTTGAACCCAGGAGGCGGAGGTTGCAGTGAGCTGAGATCGCGCCACTGCACTCCAGCCTGGGTGACGGAGTGAGACTTCGTCTTAAAGAAAAAAAAAAAAAAAGAATAACTTTGCAATTAATTTTATAGTCAATATATTTTGGGAATAAAAATTTTACAAGGTAATCATTTACTCTTAAGGAAATGACTATTGATATTAGTAACATTCTATTCCATTCTTACAGTTGATATTTAGGTGGTCTGTTAAAAATGTACATTCCCAGACTCCACTCATCCTATGTGCCTAATTGGGAAGCTTTTGATAGGGCTTATAAGTCTGTTTTTTAATAGCCACAATCAGGTGATTCTGAGTGCTGTTTCCATTTGCTTTCACATTTCAGGAAATTCTGCTGTAGTGATTATTTCTGCAGTGCTGGCACTAGAACAGCTTAATCACTCTCACCGGTATTTGAACCTCTAACTGTGGAGAACATTTATCATTAAAAACTGACATTTTGCATGAGATGGTACAAAACAGAATTTTAATTGAGGGTAAATAACATGGTGAAAGCTTACAAAAATAAATTTTAAAGATTAGTTACTGCAATTCTTGTGCCATTTCAGGATAGCCTACAATTAAAATGAGTTGAATAATCACAGGTTTTGTTTGTTATTCAAAAGACAGTCATTGATTGCCCACTAAACACATAAAACTGGGCCAAGTGCTATGGGAAGATCAAACAAGTATTCTCTATAGTCGCACCTTTAGAAAGCTTATTCAATCATATCCACTTTGCTTCAAAGCTAAGGAAAGAACACTTTATTTATGTTAATTAGAAAATGAAGTTAGTATAACTCATAAGTTACCGAGAAAAATTAGTTTCAATATTAGTATATTCAGTTTACTATAAATATATCACAAATAGCAGGACACTTTCTAAAGATAATGTTAAAAGTCTATGAAGCTTTCCCAGACAAGTCCAGTGGTCCCATCAGAAACAGTTAAACTTTTGAACGTAAAACTTAGAAGAATTTTCCAATGAAGAGCTCAGTATTAATCAGTATTTCCAATGATGATGGCATCTTTAAAGCCAAATTGTTTATGATTGTGTTTTGCTGCATTGGCACCTTTTATTCTAACCCAGAAACCCAGCCATACACACAATTCACCTGCGAGTACTGTAAGAAATAATATGTGTGTGTGTTAACCTGAGGATTCAGTATTTTAAAAATAGAATTACTTTTCCAAACTTTTTGACTTTTACCAATCTAAAATTACAGTTATATTATTTATTAAATGCAGGTATTCATTTAAAATTTTATTTTTAGAATATGACACACATTTCCTGATAGCCAAGTTGAACTTTCTGAATTGAAAATTAGATGGGATAACTCCATTAACTTCCCTGATTAAACCATTATAACCTATTCCCCATGCTCTTAGAGTAAACTCTAAACTCCAGATGTGGCTGAAAAAGTCTATACCATCTGATTCCTACTCATCTCTCCACTCTCACTGCATACTACTTACCTCCACCCACCTAAGTTATCATTCATGTTCTCATATCTGAATGCAACTTATCATCTTACCTACCTCAGTGCATTGTACTGCCTACATTGTCCCCACATCATAAGTTTGTTGAAGGTGGAGCCCAAGAAGAAATTAACTAACAGAAGCGCTGTCCTCGGTGCTGAAACCATGGATTTGACTAAGTGCCTCACTTCGCTAGCTCACAAAATAATGAAGAAATAAAGAAATGTAACATAAACAGTTATGCAGTAAGTGCTTAAATATGGGATGAACAAAGTGCTATAAATACGTGAAAGAGAATGTAGAGATCCATATCAGTTATCTGAACTTCCAATTTAAGTTGGCAAAACATACTAGATTGAGCTTCTTTTAAATTGATGTCAGGAAGGCAGATTTTTCCTTCTCTCAGTTAAAAACAAACAGTTTAACTCTTTACTCCTCCTTTCTGTAGAATATGGAAACATCTTGTATCCACTCTCTAGCAATTCTATGAATTATGACAAGATGGCAGATCATAATTTACTGTACTCATTTTTTCCCACATTCATCTCACATGAAAGAGCTTTATTATACTTATTTTGAAGTTTCTCACTTTTCTTAAAAATAAAATTTGGACATTGAGTTAATGTTTGTTTAATAAATTAGAAATAAGTAAATATTAAAAACACAAAATGTGTAAAATATCTATTATACTTAGAAATTTTATCACTGATAAGACTATTTCTAAAAATTAGCCACATCAATTTATAAGATCAACAGAATATACATTCAAAGTCAAGGAGAATCATATTTTTAAATGCAAATGAATTTTAATGTGTTCCTGGGTATTTTTAATGTACTGAGATTCAGAGAAAAGAATTCTTAACAATTATCTGTGTATGGAATCAACTTGAAGTTACATTTTACATATCAAGTAGAACTTGTTATGTGCCTGCAACATTTATAAAGCATGAAGAATGTGTAAATATATGTGGAACTGGAGAGTGAGTACTTTTAATATGTATTTCTTCTATTTAATAGTGAAATACTCTACCAGTTTATTACAACCATGTTTATGAAATATGCATATATTTCATTTTGATAGCTTGGTGCTTTAACATTTTACCATGCAAGTAAATCAATTTGACAATGAATTTTAGCAATGGTTGATTAAAGAACAGTTTTGCTAAGTTGATGATTTGTGTGAGAGAGTTGCAGGGGAGGGGTGATTTTCAAATTAAATAGTCCAATTTAGACATCTGTAACTTAGCTACTAGATGATCTAGAAACATATCTGCCTCAGAATGATTTTTGTATTGGCTTAGTTGAAAGAAAAGCAATGGAGCAGACAACCTATGAATATAATAGTAACACTGTGGCCAAATATAGGCTATAGTATAATGCAGTCACTGAAAAAAAATGTTAATTACTATGTAGTTGGACTACATGACTTCCATTTACCCAAAATTTGAAACTGTCTGAATAAGCAGTAAATCTATTCTAGCAATTTCATTAATATATGGGTGCTACTATACACATTGTATTATTATAGTTATTACTACTGGGAATTAAAAATTTGGATTCAGAGGATCCAAGTAGGTTTTCCTACTTCCCAAGTTTAAAAGAGGAGCATTGCAAGAAGAAAATGGAATCTTACTTTACTATTACTCTCTGATAATATAAAACAAACATTTTGTTCCATGAAAAATAAAAGAAATGTGGATTCGAGCAAGAAGTTCAGTTGTCAAATCAAAACCTTAGTAGCGATAGCCCATCATCTTACAGATGAAAATATTAACTTTCTCTTCTTAATCCTCAGAGACTTGTAAAGAATTGAAGCTATAAGTGCCTAGGTAAAAAGGGAAATCCCTGAATGGAGAACATTTTTAAAGTACTAAGAGAGCTCCTTGGGGAATATGTTCTTATAGTAGCTGACAGGTAGAGGGTTCATCTTCTTTTCAAGGTTTTCATTATAGCTGAAACGCAGAAAAGGTAGTCAATTAAGGGCTCATGCTTTGAGCTGATTTCTACTTTTAAATAATTAGGTATCACTTGATGGTTAGGTAGAGTAAATTCTCATGGGAAATTGCTTCCCCCTTGTGCTGGTATTATCTTTGTAAAAAATTAACATTTATTTATATGAAAAAATAGAAAATTTGGAGTGATTTTTGTGACCCAATTAATTTGTAACTGAAATATTCTGCACATTTTGAATTTCATCAAAATGTAATTACTGGAGCCATCTGTTTATTGACATGGTAAAAAAAGAATAGTTCCCAAGATTTAGTATTCTAAGCATAGTTTATTTGCCAGTAAATTTAATAAACTAATCCAGCATTAGTGTTCCTCTCTTGCTTAAATTTTAACAGAAACTTTTCAGGTAACATAATTTGACTCTTCGAGATTTTTATCTCAGGTGTCATATTGTTCCCCAGCTGGAATTCAGTGTAGTGTCTTTGACCTATTTTGTTAAGAACAAGATCTACAGAGATCATGAAACATTGGAGTCATTATCCAGTTACTCTCAGTGTTTCCTATAATCTTGAAATCAGAAAACTATGTCTCTGTAAGGTTGATTGCCTACAGTAGTTGGTAGGCATGGCTTACCGAGTGCTTTTATAACTTCAGAATCCAAATACACCTTCCGAAATTTGGGAATCATATATTTTTGACAAATATGGGAATCTCTTAAATTACATATTCTGGTATTTATACTACTTGAGCTATTCAGTTTAAAAAAATGAGAAATGTAGACACATTCCAGATGTCTTGAGTTCTTTCATTTGTTCCTAGTCTGGCTTTAGTAATTCCAAGGATATAATTAGCTACTAGTGAAACATTATCAATGTTTTCGATCCTATCATGTTAGTCTTCTCACGTTTATAAACAAATTAATTTATTCAACAAGTATTTAACAAACACCTATGAATCTTGTAAAATATGTTAGGAACAGGGATATGTTAATAAATAAAATAGGGATTTTTTTTAATTGTAGTATATAATAATGTATCTTAAATATTGGAAAGACTAAGGAATAGATTAGTGCTCACACTGCTGATGGATATATAAATTATTATAGAAAACGTATAAAGATATTAGGTAACAAATATTGTAATTAAATATTTATGAATATTTTCCAGGAACCAGCAGTTGGTATCTACTCTAGAAAAATACTAGCCCAAGTACACAGGAAGCAGCTTCAGGATTTTATTGCAGAATTGTTTGTATTAGAGAAAAAGAGGAACAAACCAATGTCCTTCAGTAATGACTAAAAAAACAATTTTGAACTCATAGATTCTAGTACTATGCAACATTTGAAGGACTAGGAAAATGTTTATTTTGATTTGTAAAACAGGTTTGATACCTCATATGTTAAAAATTGTAAAGAAAGAATCACTATAAGATATGTGTTTGTATGTGTGCAAATTCATTAGAAGAAATCAGGAAATGTATGTATAAATTGATAACAGTAACTTGTAAAAAGAACTGGATATATGGGTGGTGACAGAAGTGAATTCTAGCATTATCTTTCATATGATAGTGTAATATTTGTATAATTTAAAATCAATAGTGAAAATAAAGTTCAATAGGATGAACTCAATTATGGAAGCATGCACAGGTTAACCATGGGTGAAGAACAGGAAGTGACTTACTTTGGGTTGCTCTAGAAAAGGGAAACAGTTCTTGTTACTGAATTCAATGATATTTATTGAGTCCATATATAACGCTGTCTGTGTTACCTTCAAACGTCTGCATTACCAATTTATACCTTAACAGAAGTTTTCATGGAGATGTGATAGAGGATTTGTGCAATAGACTACATAAGTCACATGTTTTTAACAAGAAAAACATGCATTCCATTTGCATAATTCAATTACAGAATTTATAAAGTACAAAAGTAGCCCTATATAATATTTTCAAATAAATAAACATGCATGAAAGAATTAAGATAAAATTATTGCTTTCACTGTTTTCAAAAGAGTGACAACCAAGTGATCCATTTTTAAAAATTTTTATTTATCTTTAGGAATGTTGCAAAGCTAATAATTAAGCTGTAAACACTTAAAGACAAAGTACTTTTGCATAATCCCTGTGACTCTGTTGTGCCCTCTGGTCAATTAAAGAGAAGGTCAAAGTGATAATCACAGTCAAGAAATGCACTGTTGATACTTGTAAAATTAACTGAGCAAATGGTTAACGGTGCAAAAATAATTGAGATAGCATTCTAATTTTCCTGAACTCGGAAACATTCCTGATGATCTGCATGACCAGCTAATAAAATATCAGCAAATTAAGATGTCAAAAATGGGAAATAAGCAATGCACTAGAACTAGGAATTTTTTTCAAAAGGAATCTACAAATTCAATCAAAGAAGTAGTTTATCCATCTATCTCTTACCAAAAAAGAAAAGCCAAAATTAAATCAGAATCTGAGAAAGTGCTCGATATTGCGACTATACTTTTTTATGTATTTTAGTCCACCACCCTCTCAAACTTCTCATCTTTCATACCTAGTATTTCCTTTGAACTTAAAAAACAGCGCGGCCACGCAGAAATTTTAGTCTACACAGAAGATAATAGTTGAATTGGTATCTAAATGAGGATAAGCAACTAGCCATGCCAAGATCTTACAGAAAGGGAATTCTAGATCCAGGAAATAGCAATCACAGAAGGCCAGTGTCGTTAATGTGCATGAATAAAGTCGATATTTTCAAATGATCAGGTCACAGAGACTGTGTAGATTACAATGAACTTGGACATGTTGCATTGTGAAGCATATTTATTTGTCTGTGTTTCCCATAAATCTGTCTATAAGTTCCATGAGGACAGAAACCATATCCATCTTATCTCCCCATATATCACTAAGGCTTCACATAGTTCCTGGTATGAAGTAGACACTCGATAAATATTTGTCAGATAAAACAATAGATAATCAACCTATTTTTATTGAATTTGGTGATCCCAACTGTATGGTTTTTTCAAGTATGCACTTTTAAAAATATGGTACTATAGGTATTTCATAGCTGAAAGCAAGTTATATTTAAGCCAAGATTTGAGTCACTAATAATAAGAAAGTCCTCTTTGAGTGTATGCAAAGTTCACGTGGGTGCCCAATTATGCCCATACTTTAAGATAAATCTATTTCAGCATTGATGACAATGTTTTTCTTCTCACTTATAACTATAATGAGCCTTACTCATTATCTTCATTGTTAGTAAGCAAGTATTTCAGAAGATTAAAGAGGGAGTAATAGCTGAAAATTGTTCTTATTTGTTTTATTCACTTTAATTCTGTTTTTAATTGGGGAAGCTAATGCTTTTCTATTTCAATTTTCTATTAATAAGTGTTACCTCATGAATGCAATACATTTTTTGACACTTCATGCAGGCAGCACTGAATTTGTATTCTACACTTACTTAAGCAATCCTCATTACCTGTTGCTCCATCAATAGGTTCTATGTGTAACCTTCAAAATTTATCTCTAAATTTTATCTTTCAAAATTAATTTGAGTGTTTTTCAAAAAAAGCTTCTCATTGAAATTGCCATTCAGTTGATGTTAGTGAAGCACATCAAGAAATGATGAGTAGATGAAACTCTGAATAAGTTATTCCAGGATAATTTTCTCAAATACCGTTAAGGTAAAAGTATGTTATTGAGGAAATAAATAAAATAAAGCTAATATTTAATTCTGCAGTGAAATATCTGAGGTTTTTCAGGATGAAGTGGTCATAAATGAGGGGAGGATTATAGTTAATTTTCCCCCTTGAAAAACTTCCGAACCTAAAGCAGAATGCCCTAAAAAACATAAAAAATTTGTTTTGGAGATTCCACTAAGAATAGCCTAAATTAGTAGATGTATTAGGGTTCTCTAGAGAAACAGAACCAATAGGATGTGTACATACAGAAAAAAAAAATCTGGCTCACACAGTTATGGTGGAAAGCAAGTTCAAAATTTGCAGGGTGGGCTGGAGACCAATGTAAAAACGGATGTTGAAGTTCAAGTCCACAGGTAGTCTTCTAACAGAATCTCTTCTTGCTTGGGGATATCAGTGTTTGTTCTATTAAGATCTTCAGATGATTGGATGAGAACCACCCACATTATGGAGGACAGTCCCCTTTACTCAGAGTCCACCTTTTTAAATGTTAATATCATCCACAAAACACCCTCTAGAGAAACAGCCAGAATAACATTTGACCAAATATCTGGGCATCTTGGCCCAGTTAAGCTGACAAATAAAATTCACTAACTGAGTCTACCACATGAAAACTTGGCATCCATATGCATTTCTTTAAACCATATTTAATCTCCAAATATAGGCAATAACAAAGCCATACTTTGGACTAACATAATACAATCATTCTGCATACAATTGAGCAACCCTTATCCCAGAAGAGAATGCAAAGTCCCTGGGTGATATTTACTATTCTTGATATACTGCAATGAAATACTATGATATAAAGTTAACAACACTTAAATATTGATATAAAGCAAATGCATCTTATGTTGTATGACAAGAGAATAAGAACAGGAAAAAAGACTATACATATAAATATATATATACACACACACACGAACATATTCATGACAAAATAAGGAAGAACTGCTCATGACATAATTGTAGTTGGTATTTATAACAACCTCCTTTCACTACACATTGTGCATTGCCTTTGTGCTCAGCAAGCACCTCACCTGGCTGTAGTTTTCATCTGGTGTGGTGACTTAAACCTTCATTCCTGAAGGGTTTGGGCCATTAGAATCCTTCCTCGATTATGCTGTAGTCTCCCCATTGACTTTAAACACGGGTCATGGTAATACTAAAAGATGCCCTAAGGGATTACCTGCATTTTAGACCTACTCTTCCTTACCTCCATTTGGAGTAGCAGTTAAATTTCTCCTTGGTAGTCAGGATCAATCCCCCTAGCCAGCACAATAATTCCTTCCTTTGCTGGTTGACCCAAAAGCATGAAGAGTCCAAACTGGCTAAGTGGTAGCCTTAATATCTAGTTTAGTTGAATCATTGCTATGTCACCTGGTAGATGCATCCCTCCTTTTGAAACTAAGACCACTATGCCAGCAGAGTCTCTTAAGGACACGGGGACAGGATACAAACATTTTGCTAGTGGGTCATTAGGGGCAATAGTGAGTGTTGCTACTCTCATTTCTAGCTCTTGGTTCCTGGACCTGTAAGTCCTGGCTATAGAAGGAATAATACCATATATTGGATGTTGATTCAGAACATATATAGCCTCTTGAAGAACCTTGCTCAGCGCCCCAGCCCTGCAAGGTTAATGCCTCAGAGCTGGCACTGTAGCTGGATCTTCAAAAAAAGGTCATTTCACCATTTTATGAAACCAGCTGCTTGAGAATGGTGAAGAACATAGTAAGACTAGTGGTTTTTGTGTGTATGGGCCAATTGGCACACTTTATTTGCTACGAAGTGAGTTCCTTACTGGAAGCAATGATGTGTGGGATTTCAAACATGACTGTGATCTGTAATGGGGTCCTGGAACTTCTGTGTGTGTGTGTATGTGTTTAAATATATCCTCAAAATAGAGGTTAAGGAATGACTCAAATTCTGATCTGTATTTACCCTCCTCCCTTCCTCAGTGAGCTTTCTCAGCTAATTTTCTGGCAGGAAGTATTATTTCCCTATGAGATTGTGGGGAGTGATTTCTATCACCTTGCCCTATTTTACAAGTACTCATCTCAGGGTAGATGACAAGCCACAATTACAAGTAACTCACCTCCTTGCAAGCAGACATCTTCCCTGAGGCATTTGTGCTCAACTTCGCTCAGACTTTACAACATCCTCCATACAGATCATCCCAATGACTCTGGACTCAGTGGATTCCGTGTAGACTTGTAAGCTCTCTCTAGAGAGGTTTGTAAAGTCTTAGAATCCAAACTCCACCCTTACAGTACCGGTACACTTCTAATGCCACATTCCTTCCTTTTACTGGAGTCTCCAAATAGACCAGAATTACTGAAAATCATGGAGTAAAGAGAGCAGCATATGATCCTTGGGGAGTTCATTTGACTCGATAATAAGTAGTTGAAAACACTATTTTGTAAAGCAAATAGAGATGTTGTGGGAGAAAATAATTTTGCATGCACATGTTGCTAAAATTAGAGATTTCAAAGACATGTCCTGATTCTTAGCCACTGAAGGACGTGAGGACAGACCTGGAAAGAGATGGGGGGTGAAACAATTCAATTTGTTTACTGTTTTCTGAAGTTTATGATATTTCCTTTTTTATATTTGTGAAGTAGCACTTAAGAAAAGTCATGAAGAAATGTGGCTTCAATTAGAAGCTCTAAGAAAATATGAATGCTTATGTAACACAAAATTCAAATATCTATATTTCTAAAACGTAAGCTCCATAAGATCAAGTGCTTTGGCTCATGATTAGTGTTTATCACTGCACTATCCAGGATGGTAGCCACATGTGGTTATTGAGGACTTGAAATGTGGCTAGTCTGAATTGAGATGTTCTGTAAGTGTAAAGAGCACTCCAAATTTTCATGACTTCGTATGAAAAAAATCTTGTTAAATGCCTCATTAGTAATTTTTATATTGATTACATATGGAATTGACAATATTTTCAATATACTGGGTTAAATAAAATATATGATTAAAAACAGGCTGGGCGCAGTGGCTCACGCCTGTAATCCCAAACTTTGGAAACCTGAGGCTGGCGGATCACTTGAGGTCAGGAGTTCAAAACCAGCCTGGTCAACATAGTGAAACCCCATCTCTACTAAAAATATAAAAATCAGCCAGGCATGGTTGTGGGTACCTGTAATCCCAGCTACTCGGGAGGCTGAAGCAGGAGAATCACTTGAGCCTGGAAGGCGGAGGTTGCAGTGGGCAGAGATCAAGCAACTGCACTCCAGCCTGGGCAACAGAGCGAGACTCTGTCTAAAATAATAATAATAATAATAATAATAATAACAATTTCATTGATTTCCGTTTTCTTGTTTGGCTACTAGAAAATTTCAAATTTCACATGTGGTTCACATTATATTTCTACTGGACAGTGATGACCTAGTATATAGTTTACACTCAATAAACATGCATTGAAGTAATATTGAATTAATATCTTTATTTTATTTTACTTTTGAGATGGGGGTCTCACTATGTTGCCCAGGCTAGTGTGCAGTAGATAGGCACAGTTACAGTGCACTGCAGCCTCAAACTTCTGGCCTCAAGTGATACCTCCACTTCAGCCTCCCAAGCAACTGGGACTATAGACATGCATCACTGCTCCTCTAAATGTTTTTCTTATAGATCATTGCTATATCCTTTCTTCTAAAGAAAAGATGATGACAGAAACCAGAACATATTTAAGACAAATTTTCAGAAGTGTGAACAAGTCATGTTCCTTTGTTGTATTTGGAAGGCAGTACTTATGGTTTAACACCCTACCAGTGAGATTAAAGCAACTAGCAACCAACTCATTTCTTACACAGAGGTATGGTCAGCCCTGCTCCTACTTACAATTCCAGTGTGGGCACTCTCCAACCCTGTGCACGAAAATCAGTCATGCTCAGATTTTCTTTTTCCACACTCTTATTTTAACCCAGTGTTCAGATGGTAGTTTGCTCTTATGATTAATTAAGCAACACTGCAATCTGAAGAAGAGCAGAACTTGGAACCCCAATACTAATCTCTAGGAAATGACAGTTGCCTTTACAGTAATGAACGATCCGAACCAAAGATGCAGTTGTCTTTAGCGAAAACCATATGCTTGAACCTATGATGTACACTCCTGGTGTGAGCAATGACAAAACCTTCCCCCATCATGTAAAAATATCCCTTAAGCCATCCGGTATTTTTGACAGGTCAAAGACATTCGACTCAAAGGGAAAAAAAATCTATCCTCTAATATTAATAGTACTTCTAAAATCCATAACCCATTTATAATTATGGTGAGCCTGGATTTTTCTAGTCTTAGAACTCTAAAAAATAAATTTGCTAACCTAAGGTTAAAACATTTAAGATGGAGTATAAGGAATAAAAAAATCCATGATTTTTTTCTGTGTACATTAAAATGTGTGTTACTTTTTCAGGTATTTAATGCAATGATATTTAATAACATATATACTTTAAATTTATATAGCACTTCATAATTTTCAAATATATCCTTGTATATGATGCCTCTTTAGATAATATATTAATAAATATTCTTAATATTTTTCCCTGCTTATATGCAGAGTTAATCTGAAGCAGCAAATAACTAGTACTTTTGACACATGAAAATATGTTTATTATAAAATACATAATAACAGAGAAAATTTAATTAAAATTAGAGCTGAGCTTAAACTTAACCAAGGCTCCTGAAGACTAGAGGAATGTTTTTTTCAGTGTAAAAACAATGTATAATTCATTTTTCAAGACATTCTCCAGGTTTTAATTTATGAAGCAATTATGAAAGATTTTGATCAAATAGTCTTTGTATGAAAATATTTAATTTTGTTTGTTATTTGTAGAAATATTTACTCCTTTTTTGACTCCTTCTCTAGCGTGGATAATAAAATGTTTACAATGTTAAGAAAAAACAAAGCCTGAGTGAGTATCATCTCCTTTAGCAAGTAATACTCAATCTATTTATTTGAGCATTCAGCATAATTTTGAACAATGCAAGGTTGTTCACTACAATACCCTTATGGAAAAGCAAAGCAGAGAGAAAAATGAAGTTTTAAAGGCCTAATGGAATCAAATGCGTAAAGTAGAAGATATGGAAGAAATAGAAATAAATGCTTTTTTCTTTTTTCTTTTTTTTTTTTTTTTTTTTTTGAGACTGAGTCTCTCTCTATCGCCAGGCTGGAGTGCAATGGTGCGATCTTGGCTCACCGCAACCTCCTGGGTTCAGGAGATTCTCCTGCCTCAGCCTCCTGAATAGCTGGGATTACAGGCATGTGCCACCACACCAGGCTAATTTTGTATTTTTAGTAGAGACGAGGTTTCTCCATGTTGGTCAGGCTGGTCTCAAACCTCCGACCCAGGTGATCCACCCGCCTCGGCCTCCCAAAGTGCTGGGATTACAGGCGTGAGCCACTGCACCTGGTCAAATGCATATCCTTAAAGTGAGGGAATGCCAAGCAGAATGTTTCAGGGGAAGACTAATATCAGAAGTATGATCATGTTTCTGTCTTCAAGATGTTCTTATCTTACAAATATTATCAATGACATTAAACAGATGGAAAACACAGTAATAACAACATTTTTTGATGGAAAACACAGTAATAACAACATTTTTTCATGGTTCCACCAGGTATCAGTAACAACCATATGTAATTCCAATATTCTGTATGTCAGGAATTTGCTTGGATGAATGAGTTTGATTTCATTACAGTTGCTAAAATAAAGTTACATGAGATTATGTCGACTTAGAGTGACAATACTAAAACAAAACAAAACACCTTAGGTGGTTTTCTCTTCTGAGTAAAAACAAGGCAAACATATATATACGTACACATACACCTTTATTTAGGTATATATATACACCTTAGGT
Organism: Papio anubis; assembly: GCF_008728515.1. Lineage (NCBI taxonomy): Eukaryota > Metazoa > Chordata > Mammalia > Primates > Cercopithecidae > Papio > Papio anubis. The sequence continues at coordinate 28,649,645 of NC_044987.1, read as the reverse complement.
ATATACCTAAATAAAGGTATATATATAAATATACAAAGGTGTATATATATATTTTTGTATTTATACATATTTATATTTAAACCTATGTATATACCGTTATATTTACCTTATATATACCTTATATAAAGGTGTATATAGAAATAAAGGTATATATGTATATATACCTATTATATATAATATAAAAATACATTATATGGTCAATAAATAAAGGTGTATATATACACACACCTTATATATAATAGGTATATATACACACACCATATATAATAGGTGTGTATATATATACCTATTATATAAAAGGTGTATATATTATATACCTACATAAAGGTATACCTAAATAAAGGTATATTTAGGTATATATACCTAAATAAAGGTATATGCCATATATAATATGTGTATATATATACACACACACCCCTTAGGTATATATATACCTAAACGTGTATATATATACCTTTATTTATTGACTATATATTATAATATAAATATATTTTTATATTATATTTATATTTTATATTTATTTTTATATATTAATATATATGTACTTAAATCAGTCTTCCTCAATCTTATCTCAGAAGAGAAGAAAAAGAATTTGGTTTAAATAAAACCCATTCTAAAGGTAGGCACTTTGGAAATAAAATTAACTCTTTTAGAGTTGTTAATACCTTTTTATTTGATATATCAGTATTTTTAATGCCCTAGAAAGCAGCGCATTGACTGATGATCTCATAATGAAAGTGGGTTTTTAAAAGTTATCCTGTCTTACTGACTTTCATTGTAAAGATTACTTAACAACATTTGTTTCATGTATTATTTCTCATAAGTTATGCAAAGATTTGGAATTTGGAATAACTATTTGCATTGATTCCTCTTGTCAGTTAAAACACAAAGTAATATTACTGGTCTTCTAGATAAAAAGGGACAATATTGCTGGTATGCCTGAGTAGTGGTATTTATGATTACGTAGCACATCTATTTATCAATTATTTACCACCAGGATTTCTTTGGGAAGGAAGGAAAGAAGGCAGGCAGGCAGGAAGGTAGGCAGGTAGGAGGGAAGGAAGGAAGGAAGGAAGGAAGGAAGGAAGGAAGGAAGGAAGGAAAGAAGGAAGGAAGGAAAGAAGGAAGGAAGAAAGGAGGGAAGGAATGAAGGAAAGAAGTTAAAAAAGAGACTCTTTAGGAAGCACTTAGAAGACTGATATATGCTCACCAGCTGCAGCCTGTCTCTCTTCAGAAATGAATGACACTTCATCAAATTTAGATTCTCAGCCAGAGCTCTAATTTTCAAAATAAAATACAAACTTTAAGTGATTTCATGTCCACATTTACCAGATTTTGACCCTGGCTTCAAATCACTGCCAAACT